>NC_051063.1:77323005-77623005 GCF_004664715.2 Peromyscus leucopus | reverse complement strand
GCTTACTAGATATGTGCAGTTAGTTCCAGCTTTGATTTCTGTTAAGTCAAGGCCCTCAAAAGACAGCGGTATGCTGGGTGCGGTGGCACTTGCCTTTAATCTCGGTATTTGGGAGACAGAGGTGGGAAGGTCTCCGTGAGATGGAGGCCAGCTTGGTCTACATAGTGAATTGCAGGCCAACCAGGGCTACATAATGAGACCTTGTCTCAAAATAAACAACATAGAAGCCAGTGATAAAGGACTCTTGGATGTGTCTGTGTGTGGGTATGTGCATGTGAGTGCTGGGAATTGAACCCAGGTCCTCTGCAGGAGCAGGACCAGCTCTTAGCTGCTGAGCCATCTCCCCTGGAGGCTCTTAAAGTCCTGTAAATCTGGGGCTTTGGATTTGGGGACAGAGGGTAGGGTCTGAGCACCAAAATTTTTCAAAGTTCTCACAATGTCTAAAAGACCGAAAGCCCCTCCAGAGGTGAAGGTGGCCCCACTAGTTCAGGCTAGCCTGGGTCACACAGAATGATGTCAGGGTGTGGGGGAAACCTGGGTCTAGGGCATCATGCCTGTCATCCAGCATTTAGGAAGTAGGAAGAGGCTGCAGTTTGAAGGACTGAGTTAGGTAACAAGTTTCCCTGTAGCTGAAGATACAGTCTGACACTATCTCAAACCTCAACAGAACCAGGTGTGTTGTTAATTCCACAGCTTGGGAGGCTCGGGTAGGTAGAGATCTCTGAGTTTGAGGCCAGCCTGGTCTATAAACAAAGTTTCAGGGCAGCCAAGGCTACACAGGGAAACCCTGTCTCTAAGAACCAAAACAAAACCCCAACAGCAGGAAAGGTCAGTCTGTCAGGGCTCTGCCATCGCAGCCTCGGCTCTGAACCACCACTAGCAACGGAACTTCCTCTGTGGTACAGATAAAGTGGCTATCCTGAAGCTACATGTTGGCGGCGGCGGGGAGGGGACAACTCATCTTTTTGTTTGTTTTTTGAGACAGAGTTTCTCTGTGTGTAGCCCTGGCTGTCCTGGAACTTGCTCTGTACACCAGGCTGGCCTCGAACTCACAGATCTAAGGCGTGAGGACCAGGAACTTGAGGCTGATTAAGCTTTTAGGCTTTTGCGCAGCCGTTCAGCTGAGATCCATTTGGATGAGAACTCAGAGGCTTCCAGTCTGAGGAAACAGGATCAGCTGAGGAATTGGCAAGGTGAGGTGGCTGTGGCTTGCTCTGCTTCTCTGATTTTCCAGCATTCACCCCAATACCTGGCCTCAGATTTGTTTTTATTAATAAGACCTTTTAAGATTCCTGCTACACAGATGCACTTGCCTCTGCCTCCTGAGGCATGCACCACCACCGCCCGGTGGGAGGACCCATCGTAAGCACACCGGGCTCAACAATCAAATCAGACTGCATGTGGAGCTCGGGGTCTTTTCCTCCTTTCTCTGGTGGGTATCCGGTCCAGGGTAGCACCAAGGTGACTGTGAGGTTAAGTGACAATGACCCTGAACCCTAATCTGCCTTCAGGAGAACGACACCACAACCCATTCCAGCCTCATCCCGGCCCTGTGTGGCATTCCGGTTTGAACAGCCTCTCTCTCGTGGCTAACAGTTCCAACTGCCCAGCATCATCCTAACGTCACAACTCCCGCATTTCCTAGTGTAAGCACTAACACTACCGAAGTTCACTTTCCTGCCTTCTCTGATAAGAACCCTTCTCAGGTTTATTCCAAAAATAAACCTGTGCCCCCACCAGCCTGGAGCGTCCTCATGTTCTTTTCGTTATACACACCTCTCAGTGCTGAGATTATAGGCCTGTGACACCACATACAGAAACTTCATTTGCCAGCCCCTCCCCTGGCTAGCTTCAAGTAGCTTCCCTTGTCTCCGGCTCTGCTCACTGGGTCTGGACAGGGCAGACGAAAGTGAAAGTGAAATCAGTGCCCCAGCCCAGCCACGAGATCGCTGTCCACTTGGGGTTTGAGAAAAGGTGAACGAACGTTCAGTATAAGCGGGCACTCTCCCTCCGTGACCTCACCTTCCACCGTGTTAGTTCGGGGGCTTGAACTCGGATCATCGGTGAGGCTTGGTGGCCATCTCACTAGCCCCTCTTAAAGAAAATCTTAACCAACCCAGGCCTGGAGTGGCAGCCTACACCCCAATACTGGAGCATAGGCATGCTCAACTAGGGAAGGCCAGAGTGAGACCCCAAAAGAAGAAACTCTTAACCTGAACCGTGGCCCAGCCAGGTGCCAAGCTGCTCTGCCAGCCCAGAACTCTGCCCCCAGGACGTTACAAGTGAATGCCGATTGTCAAAGGTGAAGTGTGGACTGCTAGTGGGCTGGGAACCCCTGACCGAGAGACGAGTTTTCTCTCCCGGACAGGACTTGCCTGGGACTTCTTTCTTTTTTAACTTTTCTCCGTGTGTGTACAAGTGTGCAGGTGCCCATGGAAGCCAGGAGAGGTTATCAGATCCCATGGAGTTAAAATACTCCTGAGCCCCCCAGTGTGGGTGGGTACTGGCGACCCAACTCAGATCCTCTGAGCAGCAAGTCCTCTAAGGCACAGAGATATCTCTCTCTGTAAGGCCCACTTTGGTTTTTTTTTTTTTTTTGGTTTTTCAAGACAGGGTTTCTCTGTGTAGCTTTGTGCCTTTCCTGGATCTTGCTCTGTAGACCAGGCTGGCCTCGAACTCAGAGATTCGCCTGCCTCTGCCTCCCGAGTGCTGGGATTAAAGGCATGCACCACCGCTGCCTGGCTCCCACTTTGGTTTTTAAGAGGAGTCTTATTTTACTGGTAGGATGGCCTTGAACTCTGGACCAGCGGCTCAAGCTCTCATACTTGGCTTCTGGCTGACATTTAATCCTATCCACAGTCTCCCAGGCCTTACTTAGGATCTGTAGGATCAAGGTTTACAGGAAAATTCTGGAACTTGTATCTGAGGCATAACCCTCACTACCAACTCCTACTTGGAACAACCCAACCCACCACATGTTAAATATCTTTTATTGACTCATTGTGGCCTAAGATGCCAAGGTCTAGCTCGGTCATTCTGCTCTTGATGTAGACCAGGCTTGCCCTGGGTCACCACTATGGCAGTATGGCTTGTGAGGCCATGGGACAGAGGATATGGGTGGGGTTGTTGCTGTCCAGGAAATGGCACCAATGGACAGTCAAAGGTGAACATTTTCTGTAACCTGAGCTAGTGACCAACCTCTGCTACACAAGAAGCTGAGAGTATGGCACACACCACAGGAAGTCTGAACACCCAAGAACTCAAGGTAGTAACTGTCTTGCCCAATGCCCCACCTCAGAGCAGGGTGGATACCCTATGTGCCAAAGGTATTGGTCGAGTTTCCGGGAGAGCCATCCAGAACTCCTGTGATGGCCAGCCTCTCTTCCCTGTCCCAAGGGTCCTCAGGTAGGAAGCAGAGGACATTAGGAACAGCTGCCTCAACCACCTTCTCCTACCAGAGCTGGGCTCCAGTCAGAGTTCCCAAGTCCCCAGAATCTTAGGCTGGTTGTCCATTTGAGCTCACTACTGTTCACTTCCTCTTCCCCCAAAGATGCGTGTTCTCACTGAACTCTGCACCTTCTGCAAATTAAGCTACCCTTATGACCATCCTGCTCGCCAGTTCTCAAGTGAGTGGCCAAGGCCCATAGTTGGCACAGCCCTGCACAGAGCAGCAGGGAAGCCTCTACACCTGACAGAGAAGCGAATCGAGGGGGTCAATTCACATGCCCATCACTCAAGAGAAAGTAGAGCCCAGTCCCTGGGAGTAAGGGCAGGGAAGGAAGACCAGAGATGGAGCCCGAATGGAGGGTGGAACGTTCGCTAATTGGCTTTTGTTATTTGAGACAGGATCTTACACTGTACCTCAGGCTGTGGTGGCCCTATGTGACTCAGGCTGGCCTCAAACCTCCGGAGACCCTCTTGCCCCAGCCGCCCAAGTGCTGGGATCAGAGGTGTGAACTGTGTCTGGCAAGGATCCCCCGTTTGTTGTTGTTGTTTTTTTTTTTTTAAAGGAAGTGTGCTAGGGGCCAAAAACAGGGTCTTAGATATGCAGTTACTCGTGACACTGAGTCACACCCAATCCATCAGTTTGCAGAGTCTCTGCCTAAAATACATGAAACTCCAGGTTCGATCCCCAGCACTGACTAAACCTGATGCCGGGGGCAGACATCTATGTCAGCGTTCATTCGGGAGGGGAGGCAAGAGGAACAGATGTTCAAGGTCATCCCGGGCTACAGAGTTCAAGCAAGACCACTTAGGAAATATGAGACCTTTTCTCATAAAAACAGAAGTCAAATAAATAAAACAGAAACAAAAAGATGTGGGGTCTCACTATGTGTCTAAGCTGGCTTGGAGCTCCCGGGCTCAAGGCATCCTTCTGCTTCAGCATCCCGAGCAAGTAGTTAATAAATGTGTGTAACTGGGCCTGACAAAAGGACCCCCTCACCTCCAACCTTCTGTGAGATCCCGATGTCGGAGAGGCTGGAGGTGTTGGGGGATGAGGACATCGGCAGGGTGTTTGAAAACCCAGAAAACTAGAAAGTGAAACCTCCCAAGGAAGAGCTACCAACGCCCTCCTTCCTGCCCTTTGTGACTAAGGTGTTACTGCCCCAGAGAAGCCGCTGGAAAGCGGGAGCACGAGAGAGCCAGTGGGGCAGACCCCCACTCGTGGGCTGGGGTTTGGGGGTCCCGGCAGGGTCGCGATGCCGTACTCACATTTAGCAGTGTAGCTGGCTGCTGCAGGCCTGCAAGTAGGAATTCCCCTCACCAACACCAGGGATGACTTCCCGAAAGGGCTGGGCAGGCGGGGGCGGAGCCTGAATATTTAAAGGGCCCTGCAACTTGATCTTTTCCTCCTCCAGACACTGCCGTTGGGTCCATACTCAGCCATTTCTGCTTCGGCACTACACGGTGGGACTGGACTGAGACTAGAAAGGGTCAGAGGCCCTAACGGGAGGGGGGGCTGGTCAGAGGATGGGTGGGTACACCCTGCTCTATCTGGCTTCAACATTCCAATGTGGAGGAACACAGTTCTGCCTCTGGCCGAGTGAGAACAACTGTCGGGGTTCAGTGGCAGTCTCTGCTAAGAGAAGATCAGTCTGCATCTTTTATTAGACTCAGCGAATCCAGCTCAGAACTGCAAACAGACACTCAACAGAGCACACACTCTCCCGCAAGGCACTGAGCTGCGAGCTTGAGGCTTTTTTCTGTGACAAGTTCCCCAGAGCCTGGGCTGGGCAAGGCTGGCCACGCCCAGGGGAAACAGTCTGCACCTGTAGGCCACAGCAGCCAGAGTCAGTACTTCCGCTGCCGGGGAAAGAGACTATTCCCCGAGGATCGCAGTGGAGGGCTGGCGGGGCTGGGGCCCTCCGAGTCTAAGCTGAAGAGGTCTCTCCCAGTCCGGAGGATCTGTTCTTCTAGTTTCTTATGTCGCTTCATGTCCGAGAGGACCTTATCCAGACGGGCCTCACGTTTCTGGCTCCGGGCTGAGCTTCCTAAGGCAGAAAACGGGACAGGATTGAGGTAGTGAGTACCTCTGACCCCTACACTTACAGACCTTGTTGAACACATGCATTTTGGGCCTCAGCACAGAGCAGCTTAGGGCTGGGCCACACACAGGATGACGGACACCCATAATGCGATGGCTATTGAACATACCTATCGGACGGACACACACACACACACACACACACACACACACACACACACGCAAAGGTCCTGGGGCACTGGGGTGGGGACAGAGGACACACGACTCAGATTCTCCCTGGACATGCTCTTCCTCCCTGTCATAGAATCCTCTGCAGGACTACAAGCACAGAAACGACGGGACTTCACTATAAAGGACCGCTCTGGCTGCTCAGACCAGCAGCTGGGAGACCAGTCAGAACTGTGGAAACTGTCGAGCAAGAGAGATGGGGTTAAAGGTAGATCCATAGATGCAGAGCTAGTGGAACTTGACCCGCTGGAAGAGAACTCAAGGATTCTGAGAGTGAATTCTAGGAAGTCACGTGGGCTGGGATAGCGCCCGTCAGTTCTTGGTGATGTACACAGCACTACATAATTGTGTTCTAGAGAATACTGACCAGGAGGCTTTGGACTTCTGGCAATAAGCTGAAAGGAGCAGGAACCTTGGTAGGAAGGTCTGTGGGTCTCTTACAGGGAAGTAAGGCGCTGACCTAAGCCAGAGATACCCTGCCACGGTGGGTATGCTCCTTCCTGTACCTCCCATCAATTCTTCCCTCCTACTCGTACCTGGCGTACGTCTTCTGTCAATCAGTGAGTCCTTTGGTGTCATGGGCTCATCATCAAAGTCAAATTCTGTAGGCATGTGCGGCCTGAGACAGGGTGAACAGAGAATGAAGAGGGGTGAGGGAGGCCCCTCTCAAACACCTACCAGTACACCCCAGCCTGCTGGCGCATCCTTTCCTGCTCTTCCCCCCCCCCTCCAGTTTCTGTGCTCAGGAGATTAGTCCCAGGGACAATGTGTAAAGTTATGGCCTCACTTTTCCTCCTCCTCCTCTTTGGCCTCTGGCTCCTCATCTGATCTCTCCTCTTCACTCTGGGCTTCAGGAGTGGGCGGCCGGCGGGGCAGGATCTCCGCTTGAAGCTCCAGAGTACCTTGGGCAGCCAGCAGTTCGTAGAGCCGCTGGATTTCGGAGGGTGGGGGCATCCAGGACTGCCCACTGGCCGGCAGCTCCACCTCCTCATCGCTGCAGGGCACGCACCAGTCTTCCGAGTCTCCCTCGGCGCGCTCGGCGCCCGCAGCGCTGGGAGCGTCTAGCGCCTCCTCAGCCCTGGATCCCTCACGCCCGGCCTCCTCCTGACCTCCTTGCCCCTCTTCCTCGGCCTTACTAGCCGAGACAGAGGGACCTCCAGTGTCCTCCACCGCCAGAGCCTGGAGGCCGGAAGTCACTTCCCCTTCTTCAGACAGAGGCGCCGCTGTGCTGCCTGCAATGGTTCCATGGCCCAAGGACATAGAGTACTAGGAAAGCCCAGCAAAACAGGAGCCTGGAGCACCAACCCAGGGTGCCTCCCCCCAAAGGACTGAGATCCACTGGGGTCTACGAAATCTCCAGGCAGCCCACCACCGACTGCGGCCACAGCACCGTCCCCAGGAGGGGGCGCTCAGCTCCCGGCCAGGACAGACCCCACCCCACGGATCCAGATCCAGAATCCTGCCGTTCCCGGGGGCCCGCGGAAACCACGCTCGGAGACGGAAAGGGAAGGGCCTGCTTCCTGGCTTTCACATCGCTCTCTCCACCACCGGGACGGGACTCATTTCCTTGGACCTCGCAGACCTAGTTCGCGTGCACTCCGCGGCCGTACAAACCTGGAGCTAAAACCCGCCTCCCAGGCTGCGCAGGGTCGCAGCACGCAGGCGCAGAGAAATGGCGCGCGGGGACTCCGCGGTAATCAAAGCTACTCGAAAGAGGAAACAGAAGGCTTGCGCATGCGCAGAGAGGCCGGTAGGCACCGCTAGCTTCGACCCACACTAAAGATGGCCACTGCGGCAGCGCATGCGTATTTCACCCGCTAGGGCCTGCCAGAAAGCGGCACCTGGACTGCAAACCAACACAGGGACCAACTGAGGCGAGTCTCATGCATTCTGTTTATTGGTGTTTAAGAATCATGCAGCATTCAGCATACAAAAAGGGAGACTCAGTTTGATTTTTTTTAAAGGAATTTTAGTTTCCCCCAACTTTTTTTTGAAAGAAAGGAAACAAAAAAAAACCCCTCCACCAACTCCGAAATGCATCACAGCTGGCTCCCTGCCTCCTCAGAGGGCTGTCGCGTGCAAACCTCCCTCATCCTCTTAGAGAATTACAGAGCTCGCCCAACCCTCCCTCGCTCGCTCCCTGCAGCTGAGAACTTTGGTCCTCCCCCCCCCCACACCTCTTTTTCTTTTTTAATTCTACTGTTTACAAAGCAAGTGAATGGCCCCAACCCCTCAGACCTTCAAACTCGGAGGTTAAAAAGCCCAAACGGGCAGGTCACCGGCGGACCCTTCGGCCGCCGCACTCCTCCCTCCCCGGGACGTTCAGAAGGAGGACTCCCACTCTCGTGCAAGTCCCCCAGGGGAGGCCTGGCTTGCCAACTTCTCGACCCAATAGGCACCTTAGGGATTGGGGTCGGAGTATGGTCTGGGCCCGGGTGGTCCCCAGTAGAGAACAGTCAGCGCCCCTAGCTAGGCAGTCCCCCCTCGGCCTGACCGAATACTGCAGTTTCTGCAGAATGAATGGCGGCAGAGAGTGAAGATGCTCAGGGGAGATGAGAAGGGGAGGGGCAAGGGGAAGAGATGTCACGGAAGGAAGGGAAGAATGGGTTAGATACCAAGACAAGGGAAGGTAGGAGGTCAGGGTTAATTAAGGTTCAGAGGATGCCAGAGGCAGGAAGAAGTGCCGGGCGGGGGTGGGGGGTGCTGGGAGAGATGCAGAGGTGCAGAATACAATTTAGATGTTCAGGAAGGCTTCCAGAAGTGCAGAGGGGTTTTTCAGAGTGCAGGGTTGGGGAGGCCAAGAGGCAGGAGGGGAGATTCGCAGGCCAAAGTGCAGGGAGAAAGGGCGCCTAAGGCTGGCAGGGGAGCCTGGCAGGATGCAGGAGCAGGAAAGAGGCTGTAAACAAGGCTGCTCAGGCTCCCTTGGTCCCTAGGGATGGGGGCCAGGGCCATGGACTGGGCTTCCCCCAGGGTAGGGATGGACCCAAGACAGCTCCCAACAGGAAGAAAAGTCTTGGAATGCAGGGCAGAGCCCCTCACTTATACACTGTGGGAGAGGAGAGCCACAGACAGACAGGGAAGGAGACAGGGAGAGACAAAGGAATAGGGAGGACAGACAGGAGAGAGCAGGGTCAGGGGTTAGTAAAGCTGCCCTTGCCAACCCTTCCGCTCCTCCCTCTCCTCTCCCCGACCCCCACTCACCGCCTAAGTTGATGACGCAGGAGGCGATGATGATGAGGACCCCCCCTACCAGCGCCACGATGCTTAAGAGCTTGGCTACTCGGCCCAGACGCTGCGCCCCATCCACGTCCCCCTGCTGCAGGCTGTTCCGGGACTGGGGTGAGGGTGAGGGGTTTGGAGGTATCATGGCCCAGGTCAGCAGCAGCCAGCCCAGCAGGGACCAGGTGAGAGAGTCCAGAGGAAGGAGGTCAGCCCCGTGGGGTTGAGAAAGGAAGGAGGATTGGGAGTGCAGGAGGAAGAGGGCACGGGTCAGCAAGGTTGTCTGAAACACCTTTCTCCTCCCCTCCCGCCTCAAGGGGTAGGGCAGGAGTGGCTTGGAGGGTTAGATCCCAGGGAGAGACAAGCAAAGGCCCAGCAACTGGGCAAGTGGGATCCATGCAGAGAGAGGCGAGGGAAGGTGTCCTTACTGGGGCTCTATTCGGACCCAGGCAGGAAGCTGGGAGCCACCAAATGCCTGGCCCAGGGTCCCTGGGGGCTCACCATGACGGCATAAGCGAAGGCCACAATGTTGACAGGCCACATGGGGCAGAAGCAGGACAGGATGGCAAGGATGATGTAGTCCCGAGGTTTCTGGGTGCCATCACCCCCTTCCACCCCAGGCCCTGCCAGCTGGGAGCTGGGATGGCGGCTCAGGCTCCCTCGAGGAGATCCCGGATGCCCACTATGAACCCTTCCTTTTCGGTCCTCCTCAACCAGCTTCTGCAGCACCCGGGGGGGAGCCCCGTTGGCTGGTGGCGTTTTGGTTGAGGGTGGCGAATGAGGCTGGGGGGCTGGCCCCTCTTCCCCGTCACCGGCCTGAAGGGGAACCACTGCTCCATTTTCTTGCTTTTCGCCTACACTCTCTGTCAGGACCTCAGTGGCAGGGTCCTCCTGGGTGGGGGCCTCTGGCTGCAGGGGTAGCTTAGGAGCAGGCTGGGAAGTTGGCTGAGGGTCTGCCTGGGTGTTTAACTGGCAAGCAGGCTCTGAGATTGGCTCAGGAGGGGCTGCAGACTGCTGCTCAGGCCCCGGATCTGCTGCAGCCTCTTTGTTCACATCTGGTTTGGATGCTGGCTCTTGGCATTCGTCTTTGGGGCTGGGGCTGGCCTTGGGTTCTTCTCCTGGGTTTAAGCTGAGGTCTGTGGCCTGGACTGTTTCTGGGGCCTCGACTGGGGTCTCTGTGGTTCCTGGGGCCAGCTCAGCCTTAGGTCCTGAGTCCACAGGGGCCGCCGTGATATCTGGGCCTGACTGAAGGGCCTCTGGCTGCTCTGGAATCTCTGCTACAACCTGGGCAGGACCTAGTCCAGCTTCAGAATGGCCAGGTCCTTCTGTCTGGGTCTTGGAACTATCTTCTACCCCCTTCATCTCAGAGACCTCAGAGCTGCTGGCTGCCATCTTAGAGAAGGGAGAGAGGAGAGGGCCTGTGAGGAAACAGCCGTGCCACTGGCAGATCCTGGAAGAGGAGGAGACAGTCTTGGTGAGGAGGCAAGAGGGGCTGGCATCACCACAGGCCAAGGCTGGCCTGTGCTGTCCCTAGGGAGAGGAGGAAAAGTTGGAGTTTCCTTTGCTTTGAGGTGGGACACCCTTGGTGTTGAAGTGCTCTACCTGAAGTCTGCTTGGAGAGCCCTGGGAAGATAAACCCTTTTTCTAAACAGAACCGCTCCAGGTCTGTGCCTGGATCCATCCAACACACCCAACAAGACCCAGACTCTCAGACCCCACCTCGAAGGTACCCCAGCTCATCCAAATCTGTGCATAGCACAGACACTCCAACAGACAGACGGACAGAGAAGCCCACACATGCCGCTCCTTTTCTACCCTTCCCTTCTTTCCGGGCACCACCTGAGCAGTGCGGGTTTTCTTGCTGCGCATTTGGGCTCAAATGCCCCCTTCCTCCCCGCCCCTTTCTGGAGAGACCTGGCATCATCTTGTGCATCCCTTCTCAGCCCTTCTTTTAGGGGTTCCCTTGTCTTCCATGAAGCTGAGGGGGAGGGGATCCTCTCCCGATGGCATGGCGCACCCAGCACCACCCTCTAGTTCGCCTGGCACCTGCATTCCCATGCCACCCAGCTGTCTGTCGTCCACTCCTACCGGCGGCCTCAGTCCGTCCCAGTCTCATCCGCTGCCAGCCTCGGGACTGCTCCTGCGTCCCGCCGCCACTGCCGCTGCAGCAGCCGCAGACCGGGAGGGAACAAGTCTGTGAGCAACGAAGGGAGGTGGCGGACCTCCCCTCCTCTCTCCTCCCGGTTTGCTCGGCCCTTCTTCTCTGGTCCCCTCCCCTAAGCAGCACTGCTGCCGCGCCGCCCCCGCCCCTAGCACGCCTCCTGCCCCTCCCGGACAGCCCTAGGGAACCTCGTGCCAGGCCCCGTGTTACCTGGGTAACCGGCCCGGGGACCACTCGTGCCCCCTCCCTGCCCTTTCTCACGCGCACCTCCTGGCGGGGCACCCCCTTCCTATGTCCTCGGCCCCTCCCGCCCAACGGTCACCGGGGGATCCTGGCAGAGACCTGGGTTTGTGAGACCGACCAGTGAGGACTGGGAGGAGGCATCCTGAGCAGCATAGATGGGTTAAGGAGACAGGTCTACGTTTGGGGCGGCTGCAAGGGTACCGCGGCGGGTTTCAAGTGAAAGGAGCCTGCAGAACTGAAGCCTCCCTACTCCAGGAGAGCAACAGCAATGCGTGCTGGGAGCTTGAGGGTCTCTGGAAAGGTCTGAGCACAGCCCAGAAAAAGGAAATTCAGCAAGCTAGGCAGATAGATGCTCAGGGCCACCCTGGAACGGCTAGGGCAAACAGCCCATGACCACCATGGTTTACCCAACCCTCTGCATCTGCACCAACCATGGCCTCTGAAATGTGCAGGCATTTGGCGGGGCTCTGTGCAGCCTGCTGCTGGGTTGTGGAAGGGAGGATACCATGAATGGCCAGCTTGGGCATCCCAAACCTCCAGTGGGTATTCCCTAGAGATCTGGAATTTGTTCTCCACGGCCTCTGGATTCTTGAGGCCACCCTAAATCGGTGCTGTAGCTAGAGACTATACCTCAGGGGAGAAGTCAGCAATTTGCAGGGCCAGAGAAGTTGGGACTAAGCTGAAGGCCAACAAAGAACCCTTCCTCTCCCTAAAATGGACGAGGTGCACACACATGGAGCTTGGTGAAGAGAACTTAGCAACCCAGAGACACATTTTTATTTAAAATTTATTGTAATGGGGTCTGCGCAAAAGGAGGGAGGGGGAGGGGGGAACATGCAAGGGACACAGGGACACGATGACATGGCCAGGGCCACAGCTTCTGTTGTGGGAAAGAGGAGAAAAGACCAGGGCTGGGGCTGGGGGGGAAGAGGGAAGGGGGAGACACCGTGGCTGCATTCCCCCACCCCCAGGAAGCACCTCTTGTCCCTGGCTCTCCTCCTTCACCCTGGCCCCCAAGATTCCATCTCTCTTGTCCTGCCTCTGGCCCTGGTGGCTCCTTCTGACGCTCCCTTTGGCTTTTCCCTGGACAGACACTCCAGTAGGATGTTTAGGGTTTAACCACCCTACCTTACTGAAGGCATCCCTCTGCCTTCCCTGCTTCTGCCCCTCAGAAGACCACCTATCCCTCCTCTGGGACAGAATCTTAATCCCCCTCCTCTCTCTCCTCCCTCCCCCTGGGAAAAACAACAACAACAAAAAGAAAGCACCAACTCCCCAGGAAGGGCAGCAGACAGTAGGAGGGGCCTGAAGGAGGAGAGCACGAGACCTTCTAGGGAAAGGCTCACAGATAGATCCCTGGGAGGAAAGGCGAGGGGTGAAGGTTGAGGGCAGTGGCTGCTGCTGTCCTCTGCCTCCCCTGCCCAGTCCAGGGGACTTCAACACAACTCAAGGGACAGGTGTTTGTAGGGTCAGCTCTGATAGGGAGAAGAAAGGAGCAGGAGAAACATTGTTAAAACCTAGTGAATTCCTTCTTCCTCCTGTCTGGAGGCTCCTAGGTTGATGGAGAGCAGTGAGGAGCTGATGGGAAGAGGAGACTGTACCAAGAGAGCTTCCCTCCACTCTTCTCCTCTCCTCCATCAACTTGGAGCTCACCAGGGCTGGGAGGGAAGTGGCTGAGAGCTCACTGGTACCCCCTCTGCCCCAGAGAGGGAGCCCACAGCTGTGGGAGGGGCTGCCACTGCTGCTGCCGCCGCCGCCGCCGCTGCTGCCGCCGCTGCCGCCATTGGACAAACCTCACCGGTACCTACAGTGAGAAACACCAAGGATCACAGCACGCACAACCTGAATGGCAAGAAACATGCTCCGTACCCCAGACTTTCCAACTAGTTCCCTCCATCCCCTGGGACACAGCCGTTACTCACTTCCTATCTGGCCCCCGGAGGCTTTGGACTGCCTGCTTACCCAGATAGAGCAATTCTTTACTGCCCTCTCTGGACCCCAAGTCTCCCTAATCTGAGTGACAGACTGGCATCCCTGGCCTTCCTGAGATCCCCTATTGGGCCCTTTGAACTCCCTTGTCCCACACATCCCATCCTGCCCCCCCAGCCATGTCCCACACCTTGCCTGGTGGGTGCAGGGGTCCCCCTCAGCAGGTAGGCTGTGGCTGGGGGGCATCTCCCGGGATAGGAGGGGCGGCCCCCCCAAGATGGGTCTGCATGTGGCCGGCCAGCTGGGCAGGGGTCTTGCAGTGCACGCTGCACAGCTTGCACAGGATGCGGTCAGCCCGCGGGGCCTGGAGCCCATGGTCCTTCACTGCGTGGATGCGCAGGTATGCTGCTGTGGTGAAGCCTAGGGGGGGATGGGGGTGGGGGTCAGCCTGGTGGAGACCCCAGAGACAGGGCTGTTCTCCTAGGCTGGGGACGCCCTCCTCACATGGCACTGTCCTCCTCCCACCACATCCTTGGTAGGCTGGGGCCAACTACTCCACGGGGACAGAGCCCTTCCTTCCCTGAGCTTGGGGCCTGGTTTGAGTGGTGCCTGTTTCTCAATCCTCAGTATCTAGAGATCTCCCCCCACACCTGGGAGATCTCTCCCAGGTGACAGGACACTGTGGCCTAGCTTTTTGAAGGGTTGACTCTCAGTAGAGACGGCTGTGTCCCCCCTCTCCAGTGCCCCAAATCTCAGCTCGTTTAGTGAGTAACCACATGAAGACAGCTTTCTGTCACTGGGCAGGGTGTGACTGTTACACCCATGCTGATGGACTCCACTTGCCCCAGGAGCTGGAGACAAGAACTTGTGGCTGCAAAGTTGAAAGCCTGGGGACTGGCTTTCTTGAGCACTCCTTTCACAAAGCAACCATGTCCCACTTCATTGTCCCCAGGCACACCCGGGAGGCTGAGTCTCTGGTACTGTCTCCTCTGAGCCATGGCACAGAACTTAGTGATGTCCAGTTACTTTCAAGGCTGGTGTGCTTGCTTCTTAAAGGGCTCTCTACAAGCCACGAGCTCTTGGCTACAGCGCCCCTAACCCACACTCGTGAAAACCCCACCAGCTGTGCCCCCACGCTGCCCCCGCCCTCCCGACACCCCTTAGCGTGTACCTTTGTTACAGAGTTCACAGACATGGTGAGGGCCCTGGCTGTGCACCTTCATGTGGTCCGAAATATAAGCCGAGCTCAGCATCTTGCCACACACATGACATGGCACCTTCTCCTCGTGTCGGACTGTGTGCGCGCGGAGTCGGTCCTTCGTGGCGAAAGCTGCCTCACATTTCTGGGGGGGAGGGCGTGGGGGGGTCACAGGAGAGTTAAAGCTTCGGGGAGGAGAGAAGGGAGCAAGATAAAGGGATCAGAGCCTTGGGGGTCTTTGATCTGTAGGAAATGGGCGTGAGATGACCAGGCCTTGAAGGAGAAATGCGAAAATGGAGTGAAAAGGCAAAAAGAGAGAGAAAAAGGGGGTCTGAGAGGTTGACCTCAGACAGCTACAGTGAGGATCAAAATCATGAAAACCCGAAGAGGCGGCGGCGGGCTTCCTACCTCACATTTGAAGGGCCGCTCTGTCGAGTGCACTTGTCTGACGTGACTGTTGAGGTGATCCGGCCTAGGGAGATGTGAAGGTGGGGGGCGGGTTAGGCGAGGTGTGCCTCCAATCTTCCTAGCTTCCTCCACAGGCCCCAGCGTTCCCCCCCCCCCCAGCTTGGGCCCTTAGGCAGGAAACCCCTCCAACTGGGGCTCTCTCTCTGCCCAGAGGCAGCTCGCCTGCAGCCCAAAGACCCACCTCCTCTAGGGTTCCACCCCCTGCTCCCAGGAACCGCGAGGCTCTCTCCCCTCCTCCCTGGGAGGGGTTCCCGTCCCCAGCAGCGGGAGCCGCCTCCCCACCAGCCAGACGGACCACCTCGTTGCCCTCCCCGCCCCCCACGGGCCTAGTGGGCGGCCGAGGCCCCTGCACACCGGGAGAAGCTCTTGCCACAGTGGGAGCAGTTGTAGGGCTTGTGCACAGCGCCGTCATGTGAGCGCACGTGGTAACTCATGCGGTCCTTGCGCTTGAAGCGCTGCTGGCACACAGGGCACTGGTAGGGCTTCTCGTCCGAGTGCGACAGCTTATGTCGGTTCAGGTGGTAGACGTCGCGGAAGGCCTTGCCGCACATCTCGCAGGCGTGATTCTTCCGGATGCGCTTCCCCGAGGCGGTCGTGGTCACAACGCCACCGGCCGCCACCGCGGCGGTGCCTCCGCCAGCCCCGGCTTCTCCCCCTCCCCCGCTGGCCCCGCTCAGCTGGGGCACGCTCAAGAGGCTCAGGGGCACCATGGTGGGCATCTTCATAGCACCCGACGGGACCCGGCCGGCCTTGGCTCCGGTGTGGATGGCTTCGTGCCTCCGCAGGTTGTAGCCGTTCTTGAACTCCTTGGCGCACAGGGCGCAGATGTAGGGCCCCTTGCTCTTTGTCTTCTTCTCCAAGACCGATGCAACGGGGGCCACGGCGACAGTGGAGGTCGGGGCGACGACGGCGGTGGCTGCCGCGGCGGCGGCGGCGGCGATGGTGGCGGCCGCGGCGGGGGGCGCGGCTTCGGCGGCGGGTGCGGAGACGGCAGGGGGTGGCGGAGGAGGCGCCGGAGGCTGCTTCAGGGCCGCTGTGTCCACGGTGGAGGCGGCGGCGGGGGCTGGGGGGGCAGTCACCACTGCAGCGGCCGCCGCGGCCGCGGCCGCAGCGGCGGCGGCCGACTCCTGCGCGGCGGCGAGGACCGGGAGCAAGTCCACTTGGAGGGGCTCGGCCGCCGGGGCCTGGGGCGTGGGTGGGGGCGCCGGCGCGGCCTGCAGAGACAAGGCGCCGTGTGGGCCGCGGTCGCTGGTCGGCGCCTGCCCGCCCGGCCCGGCCCCTACTCACCTGGAATGGACTCTGGGCGCAGCCCTGGGAGGCAAAGAAGCGGGACTGGAGCTCAGCCCCGACCTGCAGGGGGTTCTGGGCGTGACCCTGAGGTGGCGGGAAGGAGTTCATGAGGCCGCCCACCCCCCGGGAGTCCAGGCCCAGCACGGGGAAGGGGGGGGCCAGCAGCGTGCAAGGGAACACGGGGAACATGGCCTCGGCCACGGTGGGGCCCCCGGAGCTCAGCGGGAGCCGGGGGCACGGGCCGCGCGGGGCCCGGGCTCGGGCGCCGCCCCCGGCCGGCCGGGTTGGGCCGAGCCGAACGCATGGCCCGAGGGCCGCCCCGCCGCCCGCGCACCCCGGCCGGCGGGAGGGAGGGAAGGAGGGCGTCTTGTGGGGCGCGGAGCGCGGCGGCGGCGGCGACGCCCCCTGGGTGGGGGCGAGAGGCCCCGCGGGGCCGGGGGCCGGGGCCGGGGCGGGGGCCCGGGCGGCGGCGGCGGCGGCGGCGGCGGTGGCGGCGGTTGGAGCCCGGCGGGGCGGGGTGGGGGGAGCGAGGGAGCAGCTTCGGCCCCCGCCGCGCGCGCGCGCGCCCAGCCGGCGCCTCGGGGAGGGCGGGGGAGGGCGCGAGGGAGGGAGGGGGACAGCTGCGCGCGCACCGGGCGCGCGGAGGGGGGTGGGACGGGAGGGCGGGCGGGCGGGAGGGGGTGTGGGAGGGGGGGCAGGGGCGGGGGGGCGGGGGTTGTTACCTGGAAGATGAAGCTGCTCCAGTTGCTGGGATCCATGGCGGAGGGAGGAGGGAGGTGGCTCGCGCTCACCCCGGGGCGGGAGGAGGCGGCGGTGGGGGAGGGGGGCCCGGGGAGGAGGCGCGCAGGGAGGGAGGGGGGAAGAGGGTGGGGGAGCGGAGCACACTGCGCGCCGGAGGGCGGGCGGGCGGGCGGGCGGGGGGCGCGAGGACACACAAGAGGCTGGAGCGGGCGCGAGCGCGAGCGCGCGCGGGGCCGGCGGGAGGGGGGAGGCTCGGGAGGGACTCTGGGGGGAGGAGGGACCGGGGAGCCACCCAGCCGCCCGAGTCGCCCCGAGCGCGAGACCCTCGAGACGGCCGCTGATTGGCTGGCGGTGGTGCAGGTGGTGGGCGCGCGGGAGACCGGGCGGCTTCGCTTCCCCCACTTGAGCGCCTCCGCCCCCCACTTCCCTCTGCCCGCAGCCGTTATTTCGCGCGCACGCGCACACACCACCGATGGCGTCCTGAGCGGCGTGGGGAGCGCGCCCAGGGAGTTACGGCGGGGCGGGGTTTAAGTAGAAGCGCGTGCCCGCCTAACGGTCGTTGTGCTCAGGCTTTGGCTCCAGCTTTTTGATTCATGTAGGCCACCGTCCCCTCCCCATCCCAGTGGTTTATTTACAATCGTGGACGAGTTCGGGGTTTCCCGAAGATGGCGCCCAGATAAGTGTCCCGCAGAGCTGGATCCCGGTCCCAAGGGCAACTGTGACTCCCACCCCGGCCCCGCCATCCCTAAAAACCAGGCTCAAGCACGGAATAAAATCTGTATTTACACGAAGACGTCATTATACAAGGGTGTTAAAAGAAAAGGTAGTGTTAAGAGCTGGTAGTCAGGAGGGGCCACAGTGCTGGCCGGCAGCCAAGCCCAGGAGGTTCGCCTGTAAGAGAGAGTGAAGTGCGTCAGCCCGGCAGCTGGGGGAGGGTAGGGGGGCGGTGGGGTGGGGTGGGGCGGGGCGCAGCGCGCAGGCTGGTAGGGAAAGGGCAGAGATGTCCTTACCTTCAGGAAAGACTCCACCTGCTTTCCAGAAATGCCTTCCACCTGTTCCAAGTCCTCCACCTAGAGGACAGCAGCGGTGAGGAGGTGGACAAAGAGCGGGGACCCCCCTCTCCACCTGCCCCCTAGGCTGGTACCTTGCTGAAGGGGCCATGGAGCTCCCTCCAGCCCAGGATGAGTTGGGCCTTCTTCTGGCCAATGAGCTGCAGGCTGCGCAGATCTCGGGCTGAGCCTTCATTCAGCAGATCCAATAATTTTTTGCGTCCATGTGCCAGTAACTCTGGGCTAATCTGTAGCTCCCAGCAGTCCTCAGCCTTTTCCACAGGCTTGGACTCTTGTGATGGCTCCAGCTATGAGGTAACAGAAATGATAGCAAAGGCCTGTGGATCACCGCCAAGACCAGGCGCCTAACCCCCTCTCCAGCCTCCCGTTCTGGTACTAATTTTGTTGGACTTCTGGGCTCTACAGTTTATAGCGAGCAGGAGCTAGGCCGCATACTAGATCTAGTCAGGAGCCAACCCAAGGGCAAGGGACATCGAAAAGAGAGGAAACCGACCAATGGTGGATACCCACTCTGTGAGGTGCACTCATATTTCATCCAGTATCCTATGCAAAAGGTTCCCAGCTGGAAAACCGGGGTGGGGTCGGGCTCACCTTTCTTTTGTGGCCTTTCTTCAGAATGTGAATCTTTGACTCTGCCTGCTTCTGAACTGAAAGCAGGAATTAGGAGCTGGTCAGGCACAGGTCATCTCTCTCTCTTCCTACTTCCCTGGTAGCCATTTGCTACTCCCATTTCTCCAACCTCGAGCTTTTTTTCTTTTGAGACAGGGTCTCACTCTATGACCAAGGCTAACCTGGAATTTAGAGCGATCCTTCTGCCTCACCCTCCCGAGTGCTGGATTACAGGTGTGTGCCACCATATTCAGCCAGTAAATACCCTGCTGTCTTAACTGCCATGACAAGCAGCCAGGGCTTCTTCAGACGCGGGGGAGGGGATGAGTGACACATTTCTGAGACCCTGGGTCTCCGGAGACCCTGGGCTAAACTTACTTAGCTGCAGAGGCATCACCACTGCCCTTTTCAGGGGCCTTGCCGATGTGCCCGGACCAGAAGGGAGGGGTTGGGGAGTTGCCGGGGTGTTCTCTTTCTCCTTTGGATCCAGCACCTCCTGGGCCAGCACCTTGGCCTCCAGTTCTTTTTGCTTCATCTTAAGCCTCTGTTGGAAAGGATCATGGGAAGCTGGGACTCAGCCCCGGCCCCCCAAAAGCAGTGGGTTAGGAAGGTGACAGGCAGAGAGCTCTGCTGTCCAGGAGGATAGAGGTAGGACCAGCAGGAGAATCAGCGAGACAGTTCAAAATAACTAAGGGCATTCGTATGATCAGAGGGCCACCTGAGACAGAGGAAGTCTTCAAGCAAGGAGGTTTTTTTTTTTTTTTTTTTTTTTTTTAAGACAATGTCTCACCATGTGCCTACGGCAGGCCTGGAACTTGGTATGTAAATCACACCAACCTCAAACTCACGAAGAGAGCTGCCTGCCCTCTTTTTTTGTGTGTGGGTGTTTTGCCTGCATGTCTGTGCGCCGTGTGTGCCTGGTGCCCTTGTGGTTAGAAGACAGGGCTGGGTCCCTGGCACTGGAGTTACAGGTAGTCATGTGCTGCCATGTGGGTGCTAGGAACTGAGCCAGTGTTCTTAACTGCTAAGTCAGTCTCTAGCCCCGGGTGATATTTTTATTATTTATGAGGATGTACTTGTGTCTGTGTATGACAAAAGACATCAGAGGCGTAGGCTCCCTGAAGCTGAAAGTTGCAGGCAGTTGTGAGCTGTCTGAGGGTTAAGAGTCAAACTCTGGTCCTCTGTAAGAACAATAGATGCTCTTAACCACTGAGCCATTCTCTAGCCCCAGGGAATGATTTTTAATTTGGATCCCCCCACCCCTCTTATCTGATCTTAACTGTTTCTTAACCCAGGTTTGAACCCTAGCACCCACATGGCAGCTCATAACTGTCTTTTGACTCCAGACCCAGGGTATCCTGCACCCTCTTCTGGCCTACCATGGGCACTACACACACGTAGTTCACAGCCATACATGTCAGCATAAAACCCATATATATATTTATATATAAATACATATTTATATATATAAATATATATATAAATAAATCTTATGAAACCTGGACCAGCATCTAAGTGTCCTTCTCTGTCTGAAGATACTAGGAATACTTCTCAAAGCTGATTGGAATATTAGGTCACCTTCCCCAACAATTACCTCAATCTCCAAGTCCTTTTCCTCCACTGTCTTAATGAGTACCATTCGCTCTCGCTTTGGGGTATTCAGTAGAGGTGTCCCTTGGCTCCCCTGAGAGCCCAGCAAACGATCCAAGCTCAGGAGGTTCTCCAGCATGGCTGGGTCCATATTGCTTAGTTTCTGTAAGAGGCTGAGTAGAAAAAAGGTTACTCCCACCTACCTCCTCTCTCATCACCTCCAGTAGAGCAGGGCTACCTTTGTCATGCCTTAACTTGGTGTTATCTGTTTGGGAACTCTAAACAGTTAACTAGCCTCTGAGTATAGTAAATGGGTGAAGTCAACTCCCAGGGATGCCAGGTTAGCAGATGAAAAGCAGTTACGACGCACTGGATGCCACACATTAGGGCCCTACCGTACTGCCTTGTCTAGGAGGCGTGTGATAAAGAAAAAGAGACAGAGAGCTGGGGGGGGGGGTAACTCAGCAATTAAAATACTTGCCATGCAAGCAAGGGCTCTAGAGGTTGGAGAGCCACAGTAACTGCCCAGTGGGTGTGACGGCCTGCCTCTAATCCCAGCCTCAGAAGGCAGACATAGGATGCCCCCAAGCAAGCTGGCCACAACAGGGAGTTCTCAAGCCTCCCCACATTCACATGCACACCGCAAACACATGAAAAAACGAGAGTAAGAGCTGAGGGCGTGGCCATCTGGAAGCAAGTTGGGGACGCTCCACAGAAGAGGTCCTCATTAGGAGGTATGTGACAGCTACTAGAGACAGGAGGAGACGCCTGATCCAGTGGGCTGTCCACACAAGAGTCTTGTTCCAGCAGTCCTGGCTCTCCGAGCACAGTAACTTCTACCCATCTTTGTTCTGCCTGAGATCGTCACCCTCACCCCCGGTGAAAATTGTCTTTCAAAGTGAAAATGCCATCTTTCCAATAATGCCCAGTTAGATGATCTGTGCTACACTGAACTAGCTCCTTCAAGACATAGATTATGTCCTGTTCTTTATGTACAAGCCTTAAGAAGTGCAGCATCAGAAAATGTAGGGCAAACAGTAGAAATAAGTTTTCTTCCTGAGTTTCACAGACCAAGCCATTCTTTATATTTTTAGATACAGGGTTCCTCTGCATAGTCCTGGCTATCCTGGAACTCAGTCTGTTGTAGCCCAGGCTGGCCTTGAACTCAGAGATCCGTCTGCCTCTGCCTCTGCCTCCCAAGTGCTGGGATTAAAGGCTTGGGATTAACTGTCTGCTGCCATTCTTTTCTGTATTATCTACCTGGCTTTATAAACTTAGGTTCCCCTTCTCCTACAAGTGAATCCTCAAGGTCAGGTTCTGAGTTTGATATGCCCCATTTCTGAGCTTGCCCTTATCCAGAGTAACAGTTTGGCCCTTTGGTGAGTTTAGAACAGGTCTTAGAATGAATGAATTCATTGGGGAAAAGGTACACAGCTGCTTTGCTCAAGGATTTGACAGGCTAAACCTCTTGTTAGCTTACAGCTATTACAGATTCTGCAGAGAAGGCCTGCCTCTCACCTTAGTTTCTGGGAGGCAGAAGCTGGAGCTGCTATAGACTCAGGGCTCCCAGTTGATTCTTCTTCAGGGCCTTTGGCTTTCTTTGCCTCTGACGGGCCTAACAGTTCTTTCTGAGACAGCTTAACAGGTGCCAAGGCTGAGAAGATTGGAGGGATATAAAGGAGAATCAAAGTGGTCAGCCTCAGTGCCGGTGCTCAGCGGTTTGGGCAAAGTCCCCATTGTCCTGCCCATTCCATTCTGTCTTCCCCAATCCTCACCATGAGGCTGCAGACTCTCATTGGTGAAAGGCCGGTTAATCACCTCCTTGGACCTAGCAGTGAAGTTCAATGCTGAGACTGTATCCTGGTAAAAACGTCTTTCAGGAGCAATGTTGGCAATAATGATGCTGTGAGCTGAGCCACCCAGAGAGTCCTGAGGGGTAAGGATTGGAGTATGATTCAGACTCCCAGCCTTCCTATTCCTTGACAACGGTTCCCACTACCCTAACCAGCAGGCCTAAGAGCCACCTTCTCTATCCCTTTTGACCCAATGTGGGTCGACATGACCTGCAATAAGCGAGTGAGCTTGCTGTCCCGGTATGGTATGCGAGGGAGGCCCTGGTTTAATGCGTCCACCACTTTGCCCAGTACAAAGAGGGAGGTGTTGATGGCTCCACTCTCTTTGAGCCGAATGCCCTGGTTGCCTGTGCGACGGTTGTCCTCGGAACCAGCCAAATCAATAAGGTAGAGTTTTCCTTCCCGCTGGCGAAATGGAGCCAAACGTTCGCGCTGACCCACCTAGGGGAAGAGCAAGGGGCCCAGACTTAGCTTAGGCTTCAGGGGCTTGCCAGGTCCTTGTGTCAGCAGGCCTTACCTTGACCAGGAGCACTGCATGACTGCGCGAAGACCGCTGGTTAAGCCGGGTGGCTCCTACCACGCGATTTTTACTGGCTGGGAGAAAGTGCTGCTCAAAGTCAGAGAAGGTAGTGATGTGCTTCTCTGTGAGGCCGGGAATCAGGATGTTTCCTCGACAGTCTTCACGGATCGCTAGGTCTCCTGATGCGGGATCCAAGAGGTCTAACACCTATTTGAGCAGTGACAGTAAGGCCACTTCTCCAGGAACAGGGTGCTTGCTCATGGGGATAGGAGTCTCCTCTCAGCTGGATCTGACACCCAACCCCATCTTTCCAGGTCTCATTACCCCTCCTCATGCTAGAGCAGAGCTTCATGTTCTACAAGGCACTCTTATTTTGACACCTCACCTTTTCCTGGTAGATCTCTAAATAGGACATAGTGACAGAAAGGTCCCACGGCCGGCCCTCTGCACTTTCTTCCCTTGTAATCTGCAGGAGGTCCATGAGCGCTCTGGGAATCACTCCAGGCTGTTCTGGGCTGCCCAGCATTGTGTGTGTCTTCCCTAGGGAAAGAGCAAAGAAGCTGTGAAGTGTCCTCGGTCCCCAGCCCTCGCTCACGTACAGCTCTCTTCTGGCGTTCTCACCTGCCCCAGTGGGTCCGTAGGCGAGCACACTGGCGTTCTGCCCTTCCAGCAGGTGCCTCAGGATGGGCTGCACGGAGCCCACATAGACGTCCTGCTGGGTGCTCTTCTCCCCATAGAAGGCATCGAACCTGTGGGCAGGAGAGAGGAGGGCGTCAGCAGGGCGTTAGATTGACACCTAAACCGAGATGAGGCTGGCTTTTAAGGCCCTGTCCCAGTTCTTGACCAGAGACCTTGAAAGTGTCCCTGGAAAATCTACTTTATTCTAGTCACTGTGCTGACATTAGGGAACAAAATTAATCTCACATAGCAATCTGGTAGGCTGGTAGGTACCCATATTTTGCAATGACTCAGGAGACAAAGGTAAGAACACACTAGAAAGAATAAATGATTCTGCTGGGAGAAGGAAGTGTTGCCAAACAGAAGGACACAGCAACAAGACCTGGTGTTTTGTGTAGTAATTTTCATTTTGGAAGGAAGCCTAAACTCAGGAAGTGAGCAAGGCAAAGGCTTCAGGAAGTCCCCAAGACTGACAGGTAAACGAGGCACCTCCCTCCCCAACCCTATAAAGCAGTAAGGGCTGCTGGGAGTCACTCTCATCCTGGAAGAAGCAGAGGCCAGTTGAGCTGCTTGGAAAAGGCTTACCACCTGCAGCTGTTCAGGGTTCTCCAGGTTCCTAGCTTTTGTGAGCTGTCAGCTATCCTGGGGTGGGCTTTGGTGATGCAATTGTCTGTGAGTCATTTCTGCTGCTGTAGTAATTTACTTACTATAACTGACATATTCCTGTGAGTCAACCCAATAAAACTTACTGGACCACCAAGTTGGATGTTGGTGGTACCCTTACTTTGGCCTGTGGCTGATTCCCACTCTGTGGTGAGTAGACATTTGTTTCTATATCCGAAGTAATAGTGTCACACGTGTGGTGTGAAAGGGCTTCCCAACATTTTTCTTGAGGTAACACTTGACCAGGGTAGATAAAAGGCTGGTCTAGATTCAAACACAGCTTACTCACTGCACTGTGACTTAGAATTCAATGCATGCTGACAAGAGAAGACTGGAAAGGAATGGGAGCCCAACTATTAAGGACCTAGAACTGGCACAACCTAACTTTCTATAAGAAAATAAATCAGACAACAAATATTTTAGGTTTTGTGACCATGTGGTTCCTTTCATAACCACTTAATTGTAAGGCTAGTCAAACAGCCACATTATGTAAATAAACGATAAAACTTTATTTACAGAAAAGTCTCTTGAGCTGGGCATGGCAGCACACACCTGTGATCCCAGCACTTAGGAGGGCAAGAGAATCAAGAGTACGTGGCCAGCCTGTGTTTTATACGAGGTTGTTTTAAAAACAAACAAATAAACAGACAAAAATAAAACAGCCAAATGGAAGACACCTAGTTGGACTTGACCTGCAGGCTGTGGTTTGCCACCCTCAAGGCCAGACTAACAGGCCAAGTTTAAACTTTAAAACTGCTGTGGAATAATCCCTTTGTACACTGTGATTGGTTTAATAAAGAAGCTGACTGTTAGGTGGGAGAGCCGAACTGAGAATGCTGGGAAGGAGAAGGGTAGAGAGAGAGAGTCACCAGCCAGAAGGAGGAGTCAGACTCACAAAATGGGATAGAGGTAAAAGCCACAAGCCTCAGGGTAGCACATAGATTAATAAAAATGGGTTAAACTGTAAGAGCTGGTTAGTAACAAGCCTGAGCTATTGGCCGAGCATTTGTAGTCAATACTGAGCCTCTGAGTGATTGAGAGTGGCTGCGGGACAGAAACCCCACAGAAACTTTAAGCAGTTGTCCTCTTGTGTGCCATTCCTAAATCTGCACAGTCTTCTTTGGATTGCCCACCACATCTGCTTTCCACCCTTTCCATGTATTTTCTACAACCTAGCCGGGACTACACTGCTCCTTCCTCCCTTTATCCCAATGTCCCCAAGACTGACATTCAGCTGAACCTCTAGCCTTTCTCTACAGTATTCACTATATACCACGAACACCCAAACAACCAAATGAAGGTTTGGGGAACAAAGCTTTGCCTAGCAAGGCATAGGACAGATCTCAGAAACCGGGAAAGTGATAGCGTGAGCAGGCCTAGACAGAGAAGTGGCTTGAAGCTTACTGATACTTGAGTGTCTCCTGGTATTTCCTCCAGTTGGCCACCTCAAGAGAGCAGCTGTCTATGCCACGTACACAGGGGGCTTCGTTCGCTCTTGTTGCTTCATCCATAAATGGCCGCAGTCGTACAGCCACCCTTACTCGGGCTGGAGGTGGGCGGCGGCTAGCCCCTACCTTGCTTGGACAGCGACCAGCTCCTGGAAGAGACCAGCTTTCGGTGTTAGAATTTTGTAGAAGTACAGAGAAACAGGAACCAACTTTGCTGGGAGGATGCCTTTTACTTAAGGGGAAGCTAAACCTAAGACAGATATAAGCAGGTGGGTTGTTTGGAATTCAGACCTCTGCCCTTCATCTGACACATACTACACCCTGTGCTTACAAGGCACTTGAACATCCAGTTTTCATTTGCTGCTTATGACAACTTGAAAGTAAGGAGAAAGCAGGTAAAAATGTGCAGTAGAAACTAAGATGCAGCCAGGCGGTGGTGGTGTATGTCTTCAATCCTAACACTTGGGAGGCAGAGGCAGGCAGACCGATCTCTGAGTTTGAGGCCAGTCTGGTCTACAGAGCAAGTTCCAGGACAGTCAAAGCTACACAGAGAAACCCTGCCTTGAAAAACAAACAAACAAACAACCAGAAAACTAAGATGTAAAACTTTACTGGCTTGTGGAAAACACGGCCAAGAGCCTGCTTTGCCTGTTTCCTAGGTGAGGAGAGACAAAAGCACCATGGAAGCTCAGTGATCAGCACAAGGGGAGGGGTGTGTGCGATGAGGGGGCTGGCTCTTCAGATAGCTGGATTTCAATTCCAGCTCAAACCTGTAACCATGATTGGCTTGTGACCTTTGGCTAATGGCTTAACATCCATGTATCTTGGTTTTCTTGTCAATCAGCCTCTGCTCAAATTCCAGCTCCCCTACTTACAACTAAATTAGGGATTTTTAAAAAAAAATTACTATGCCCCAGCTTTCTCACCTGTAAAATAGGAATAAACAAAAATACCTACTCACTAGGCGGTGGTGGCACACACCTTTAATCCCAGTACTTGGGAGGCAGAGGCAGGTGGACCTCTGTGAGTTCCAGGCCAGCCTGGTCTACAGAGCAAGTTCCAGGACAGCCAAGGCTAAACAGAGAAACCCTGTCTCAAAAAACAAAAACAAACACACACACACAAAAAAACCTACTCATTGGCATTGTTAGAATAATGAAAGAAATTCACATAAAAGTGATTCTCTCCCAGTACTTGATTTAAGAAGAAATCCTGTTTCACTTATTTATTTGGTGGTTGTTTTGTTTTGAATTAGTTTATCTGAGTATTCTGCCTGCCTGGCTGTATAAGCATGACATGTGTGCCAACAGATGGTTATGAGCCACCACGTCCACATGAAAGCTGGGGGCTGAACCCAGGTCCTCTATAAGAACAGCAAGTGGGGCTGGAGAGCTGACTCAGCAGTCAAGGGCACTGACTGGTCTTGCAGAGGACTCTGGGTTCTATTCCTAGCACCTATGTGTCTGCTCACAGCTGTCTATAACTTCAGTCCCAAGGGAAATTGATGCCCTCTCTGACCCCCACAAATACCAGGCACTTTCATGGTGTACATTCATACATGCAGGTAAACATACTCATGCACATAAAAATAACAAAAGAAATCTAAAAACAGTCCAAGTGGTAGAGGCAGCAGTGTACGCCTTTAATCCTAACACTTGGGAGGCAGAGGCAGGCAGACCTGTGTTTGGGGCCAGTCCGGTCTACAGAGCAAGTTCCAGGACAGCCTGGGCTATACAGAGAAACCCTGTCTAGAAAAACAAAAATAAATAAATAAATCTAAAAAAAAAAAAAAAAAAAAAAAGTAAGAACAGCAAGTGCTCTTACCCCAAAGCCATCTCTCCAGCCCCTTGTTTTTGAGATAAGGACTCACTATGTAGTCCAGATAGCTCAGAATTCAAGTGCTGGAATTACAAGCATATGTTACTAGATCCAGTCTAAGTGCTTTGTTTTATATACACCCCCTACTTCCCACTTAAAGGCATAGTGTAAAGGATTTAGGCCAGGGATTCTCAACCTGTGGGCCTTGACCCTTTTTGTGATCGAAGGACCCTTTCACAGAGGTCTCCTAAGACTATCAGAAAACACAGATACTTACATGATTCATAACAGTAGCAAAATTACAGTTACAAAGTAGCACCGAAAACAATTTTATGGTTGGGGGTCACTACAACGTGAGGAACTGATTTAAAGGGTTCCAGCATTAGGAAGTTTGAGAACTACTGGTCTAGGCAATCTGCCCCTCCTTTAACAGCTTGTTGGTGACAAAGCTTTAAATGAAGGTCTAATTCTGAAGTCCATACATGAATTAGCAGACCCTCTTCTGTGTATACTATGACATTTGGAATCAAAGACAAATTCTGCTTGGTAGCTATCTAACCCTGATAAAGTCACTTAGCCACTCCAAACTTCATTTCTCTCTACAAAAATAGTAACAGTATTTATTACAGAAGATCCACTCAGACTAAATATGTATACAAAGTGTTCAGCATAGTGCCCTGCAAGCTTCAATGTTAGTTGTTGCTTTTATGATTATTATTCTTTCTTAACACACTTTAATCTCAACAACTAGTTGGCAGACTCCTAAGGGACCTTTATACTGCTAGATCCAGCAGGCACGCTCAGTCTCAGTCTGAATCCTATGTGAGTTCAACCCTCTTATGAGACATGCTTTTCCCTTGGTTTCTATGCCATCCCTTCCCCTGATTGTTTTACTAGTTTTCTGATCTTCCTTAGTTTAACAGTGTTAAATGTTCTGTTCTACACCTTGTCAACTTCTGTACCACTAGCATTTTGAGTTGTATAATTCTTTGTTGTGGGGCTGTCACATTACAGACTGTTTAACATGTACCCACTAGATCCCAGAAGCATTCTCCTTCTTCATCTCCAGGTTGTAACAAGCAAAACAGGTCTCTCCAGACACTTGTACATGTTCACTGGGTACAAATGTCATCCCTAGACCAGATAGCGTCGATTCACTGCACAGGCACAGGCACCTACTCTGTTGGCACCAATGATCTTTTTCTCCTCTTTTTAAACGATCATCTTCAAGCCTCTTCAAGCCGATGATGCCTCTGACCTTCACATCAGATAGCATCTTCCATCACAGACCCTCCTTCCAAGCTGCCATCTACCTTCTCTTGGGTGGTTCACAAGGTACCTACCTCAAATTCCACCTGCACTAAACTGACCCTTACCCCACTCTTTGCAACAGTTTTCTCACTTTGCTTTCTAACATCCACAAATAGCTCAGACCCCCAAACAGGAATTTTTAAGTGTCTTCTTTCTTCCACATAATCATCAATACCTGTTAGCTCCTAATTTAAAATTTATTTAATATTATGTATGTCTGCGTACCACTATGCTGGCTAGTTTTTTTTTTTTGGTTTTTCGAGACAGGGTTCCTCTATGTAGCTTTGCGCCTTTCCTGGAACTCACTTGGTAGCCCAGGCTGGCCTCAAACTCACAGAGATCCGCCTGCCTCTGCTGGGATTAAAGGCGTGTGCCACCACCGCCCGACTGCTGGCTAGTTTTATGTCAACTTGACATAAGCCAGAGTTATCTGAAAGGAGAGAACCTCAACTGAGACAAGTGCCACCATAAGATCCAGCGGTAGAGCATTTTCTTAGTCAGTGATTGATGGCGGAGGGCCCAGCTCATTGTTGGTGGAGCCATCTCTGGACTGGTGACTGGGGTCTATAAGAAAGCAGGCTGAGCAAACCATGAGCAGCCAGTAAGCAGCACTCCTCCACAGCCTCTGCATCAGCTCCTGCTTCCGGGTTCCTGTCCTGCTTGAGTTCCTGCCCTGAATTCTTCCGGTGATGGATTGATTACAGTGTGGAAATGTGAGCCAAACAAGCCCCCCCTCCACTTGCTTTTGGTCATGGTGTTTCACCACAGCAATGCTAACTCTAACTAAGACGACCCATATGTGCTTGGTGCCTGTGTAAGCCAGAAGAGGATATCAGATCTTCTGAAACTGGAGTGACAGATGGTTGTGAGCTACCATGTGGGTGCTGGGAACCCAATCAGGATCCTCTGAAGAGCATCCAGTTTCCTTAGTCATTGAGCCATCTCTCTAGCCTCAGTTCTATCTTTTAAAATACTTGTTTTTGTTTTTTTTGACAAAGGCTGCCTTGGCCTCCAGATGTTAGGATTACACCAGTGGCAGGCTTTAACTCTTCTTTGTGTGTGCAGACCCACACGTCTCTGTGTGAATGCATGTGGGCACGGAGGCCAAAGATCAGACTCTGGTGTTCCCCAAGATGGGATGGAATGCAGGTCCTATGACAAGTGCTTTACCAGACTACGCCATCTTCCCAGCCACTCCTCTTTTGTGAAGAGAAAAAGGAATCAAGAACATTTTGACCTTCTTTATCTTAACACTTGTTCTTTTTGTCCTTTTCAAGGCTGAGTAAAATCCTGCCCAAACTTTGAAACCTACTTTAATCACCATTTTCATATTTCCTTATCTGTTTATGTGTATGAAGGCTTTGCTTACTTATGTGTATGTGCACGGCATGCATGCCTGATGCCCTCGAATCCCCGGGAACTGGAGTTACAGAGTTGTGAGCCACCACGTGGGTGCTGGGAACTGAAACCAGCTCCTCTGGAAGAGCAACAAGTCCAGCCCTAACTATCATTTTCTTCTCTTTTCCTTTCTTTTTGTTGTTGTTGTTTTGGTTTTTCAAGACAAGGTTTCCTCTGTGTAGCCCTGCCTGTCCCAGAACTCACTCTGTAGCCCAGGCTGTCCTCAAACTCAGAGATCTGACTGCCTCTGCCTCCTGAGTGCTGGGATTAAAGATGTGGGCCACCACTGCCCTATGTATATCATTGTCTTAATAAAGCCTTCTCAAAAAACCCAAGGGTTTGTTTCAGATTCTATACTACAAGTTTATGCCTACCAAGCATTGCCTTTATCATATTATTTTATGAGACTGCTTGAAAACAGTCGTAACCTCCTCTAGGAAAGGGGCAATATCCAAACACTTCCGTGTTTACTGTATACCAGACACAACGGGTCTCAGCCTGTGATTTGGCATAATCGTCAAGGGAGCTGGCATTACAATCTAGTTACCTGAGTGTGAGTTTAGACCCTCCAATATTTGCTAGTTGCGTTACCTTGAACTGAACAAGCTCATCTATGCCTGTTTCCTCTTGTTCAAGTACAGGGGGCTGGTGAACCTTAGGGGTTAAGAGTGCCTACTATTCTTCCTGAGGACCTGAGTTTGGTTCTCAGCACCCACGCCAGGCTCACAACCATCAGTAACTCCAGCTCGAGAGGATCCAACTTCCTCTTCTGGTCTCTGCGGGCATCCACACATAGGTGGCGCACACAGATAAAAATAAACTTTTTTTTTTCTTAAAAACAGAACATTAACAGTAACCACCTCAGGCCTCAGTACAAACATTAAATGATTGATTATAAAATGCTTGCAGCTGTGCCTGGGGCGAGGCGTTCTCCCCAAAGGCCGAGCACACAGTAGTTACAAGCCACAGTTCGGTGAGGCATATGCAAATCCTCTTAGAAAAGACTCTGAAACGCCTGACAGCCTTTCCAACACGAAAACAGCATCCCAGTAGCCATTCCAGGGCGAGAGGGAAAGAAAACTGTCTTTGATTTCTCTTTGCCAGAATCCACCCCGCCGCCGAGTCCAGCTCCCTGAGATCTCTGGGCACCCAGACGCCACGTCCCTTCACTACTCCGTGCTCACAGACGGGGTGGCTGCTCGGCTTCACAGACCAAACAAACCGAAGCAGGCTCTAGCCGGGCGGGCACCAGGCCCCGCGCACTGGGTCTCAAGCCGGTTTACACCGCCGAAGGCCGCGAGCAAAGAGCGCAGGGGCTGGCGGCGCCCACTCCCCGCCCTGCCGCCCCGCGCCACCCGGATTCTCCGGAACAACCGCTACCCAGTAAGCTCCACACAGCGATGCCTCGCCCTCCCGACCCCCGTACCTGAAGTGGCCGCCGCCATCTCCCGCCGCCTCGGCCTAGCCTTAGCCTCAATGTTCATCCTCCCTTCTCCGGGACCCCGCTTCTCTCTTTTGAATTGCCCGGGTCCCGCCCCTCTCTCAGACTCGACCAATCACCGCTTCTTACCGCCGGACGTCTCCGTTGTGACTCGCTATAATCCCGCCTTCTTGGGCTCACTTCCGGTCCGAAAGCGACGCTTCTCAGGGATTGGCCCTGCCGCCTGTCACTAAGTGGTGAGTTCCCGAGGGTGCTGCCCCTTAAGGATTTTGACTTTCCAAGGCAAAGTGCTGGCTTCCTCCTCAGCTATGAGTTTGGAAGCCTTGGATTGATTCTATCTTAACGTTCCCAGCGCTGAATACACTTTTTTGCCATCTGGAGCGGACATGGTCTCTGTAGCCCGGGCTGTCCTGGAGCGACAGCGCAAAGGTTCCTCTGTGCTAACCTGAAATTGACACGCACACCCCTTTTCTCCTGTGGGGAAGTACCCGCCCCTGTTCTAGAAATTTGGGCTTGAAATGCCTCAGCTAACTGCGTGTTTCAGTTAAACTGCTTGTCTTCTCCCAGCAGCTACCAACCGGGATGCAGTTTTTCTGTGTCCAAAAGCCTTTAAAGACTCCCTGAAAAATGCATTTGAGGCTGCTCTGTGAGGAGTGTCTCTAGGTATTCGCCGGCAGCTTCATACATATTCTCAGTTCGGACTTTGGTCAGTCATGCTGGGTGGTCTTTAGGTCTCTATCCCGCAATACTGGAACTCACTCGGTAGACCAGGCTGGCCTCGAGATTACAGAAATCGAGCAGAAAGCAGAGATCTGCCTACCTCTCTGCTCGATTAAATGGCACCAGCATGCCCTTCTGTTTCTGTTTTTGTTTTTCAAGAAAAGGTTTCTCAGCTGGAGCTCTTGAGTTCAAGGCTAGCCCGAGCCTGGTCTACAAAGTGAGTTCCAAGACAGCCAGGGCTACACAGAGAAACCCTGTCTCCTCACTCACACACACCCCCCAAAAAAAGGAGGGGGAAGAGGAGGAGAGAGAGAGAGAGAGAGAGAGAGAGAGAGAGAGAGAGAGAGAGAGAGAAGGAGGAGGAGGAGGAGGAGGAGGAGGAGGAGGAGGAGGAGGAGGAGGAGGAGGAGGGAAGAAAAAGAGAAAGAAAAGGGTCTATCTGTGTAGCCCTGGCTGTCCTGAAACTCACTCTGTAGACAAGGTTGGCCTCAGACTCAGAGTTCTGCCTGTCTCTGCCTCCCCAGTGCTGGAATTAATGGCGTATACCACTACTGCCTAGCCAGGGGTTAGAAGTAGTTAGCTCAGCAGTAGTATCTCACTACTCCTAGCACAAAGGCAGGTGGATCTCTGTGAGTTTGAGACCAGCCTGGTCTATAGAGCGTGTTCCAGGACAGCCAAGGATACACAGAGAAACCCTGTCTCAAAAACAAACAAACAAACAAAAAACCAAAACCAAAAAAACTAAAGTTTAGAGATTATGTTCCATCTGTCAAAGGGGTATTACAATTTAAAGTTTTGGTTATTTTTTATTTTGTGAGACAAAGTGTCTTTATGTAGCCCTGCCTGTCCCAGAACTCAACTCTGGAGACCAGGCTGGACTCAAACTCACAGAGACGGGGCTGCCTCTGCCTCCCTAGTGCTGGGATTAAAGACAGGAATCAAAGTTGTGTGCCACCATGCCCAGCTCAATGTAAAGGTATTGATTGGCATTGTTTACAGTTCTGGAATGGGAGCACATTCCACACAATAAAGAACTGATTGGTTATGGTCTAGTGACTTCAGATTAACTTCATTACCACGGCAACTTCAGTTCCATGATGTAAAAACTTTCCATCACTCTGAATTTTTTGTTGTTGCTGTTGTTTGTTTGTTTTATTTTATGTTTTGTTTTTTGAGATAGGACCTGTCTATGGCCCTGGCTGTCCTGGAACTCACTGTATAGACCAGGCTGGACTTGAACTCACAGAGATCCTCCTGCCACTGCCTCTCTAGTGCTGGGATTAACACCCAGCTATCATACACATTATTAAAAATGTAAAAATATTTCTAAAAACAATTTTCTCCGAATCTTTAGCTCCTTCCTCTATTTTCCTGCTTCATCATGCTCACGTCTTTATTGTCCTATAACTGATTTTTTTTTTCTTTCTCAATACTCAGTCTGATTTTTGGTTTGTTGTTGACCAGGCTGGCCTCAAACTCACAGAGATCTGCCTGCCTCTGCCTCCTGAGTGCTGGAATTAAAGGCCTGTGCCACAGTCTTCTTAATTCCAATTCCAGGAGATCTGATACCCTCTGCTAGTACACATGTAGTGCCCAGACAGACATGCAGGTAAACATTCATACACATAAAATAAAATAAATAACACTTGACATGGTAGAGCATGTCTTTAATCCCAGGCAGGCAGATCTCTGTGAGTTTGAGGCCAGCCTGGTCAACAGGGTAAGTTCCAGGACAGCCAGGATTGTTTCACAGAGAAACCCTGTTTCAAAAAACCAAAAAACAAAACAAAAAAAAAAAAAGATTGTGGGTTGCCATTTGCTTTGGGTCCAGTTCAACCTGCTGAAACTTCTCTCCAAACCATCTCCCAACCATTGCCCAACCAAAACTTCTTTTTTTAAGTAAGTGAAAATTCTTGAAATTCATGTTTTTTTTTTGCAGAAATCTAACTTTGTGGGACTGGAAGGATGGTTCAGTGGTTAAGAACACTGGCTGTAAAAGCAAGAGGACTGGAGGTGAATCTCCATAAAGCCAGGCATGGCATTCGAATGTCTCAACTCCAGCATCGGGAACAGAGACAGCTGGATCCTGGAAGGTCTCTGGGCAGCCAGCCTAGCCAAAAGAGTGAGCTTCAGGCCCAGTGAGAGACCCTGTCTCAAAGCAATTAAGGTGGAGTGTGACAGAGGACACAATGATGGCTCTGATCTCCCCATGCACACACGTGCTCAGGTGTGTGTACCTGTACATACACGACACACACACACATAAACACACACACACACACACACACACACACACACACACACACACACACGAAAGGATGGAGAACAACAGAAGGTATGTGACACCAACATCTGGCCTCCACACCCATGAGCACACACACTCATCACACACATGTACTTATTCATTACATATCATTACATATACTTACATGCACACACCATAGACTATATCCCTACCCCCATTGCATACTTTCAAGGGATGGATTTCATGCTCTGTGATTTACATATAAACAAAAAGATGATGGCATAATCTCCTCCATGTAATTGTTTGAAAGAACATTTGGGGATATGGCTTTTTGATAGAGTGTTCACCCAGCATGAATGAAGCCATGATATCATATAAATGCAGTCTGGTGGCACACATTTGTAATGCAGACTTCAATAACTCCCTACTGCTACCCACTAAAACTGTTGGTGTTGTAGGACTTGGAACTGGGATCCTAAGAATTATTTTCAAAGTGACTTTATACCTTTGCTGACTATCTAGTGACCGTATTCTCACCAACCCCTTATGGCTGCACACAGTGAAATCCTCCCCTCTTGAACTTGCCCATCTATCTATTTATTCATGTATTTCGGTTTCTGGGACAGTATCTCACTGTATCCAAGACTAACTTGGAATTCATTATGTCCTCCAGGCTGGTCTTAAATTTGTGGCAATCTTTTTGCCTCCTTAAGCCTCTTACTTAGGGTCTTAACTATGTAGACTTGGCTGGCCTTGAACTATGTAGACCAGGCTAGCCTAGTCTTTCAAGTTCTGGATTACAGGTGTGCAATCACCATGGCTCACTTAGGATTGCCTCTTTTGTTTTTGATTTTTTGAGACAGGGTCTATTTTCTGTAGCCCTGGATGTCCAGGAAGTCTCTATGTAGACCAGGGTGGCCTGGAACTCACAGAGATCCACCTCCTCTGCCTCCCAAGTGCTGCAATTAAATCTGAGCACTCCCATGGCAGCCCAGGGGTTTTTCTTTTTTGAACACAGTATTGATAGAGTTCACACTACTGGGAATGTGTTAGCTTCCTGAGGAAAGAGTCTCAATTTTGAGAGAGCTAAGTTAGGAACACCCAGGCTTGGGAGTAAAATTAAGAGGAGCTGGGCTAGGGCGACAGAGTCAAGTCCTTAGGCCAAACTTCAGGAGTTAAGTGGATTCTGGAAAGAAGAAAGAAGAAAGAAGAAAGCCACGAACAGCAAGTGGCTTAATGTCAGTAGAGTAAGGAGACTTTGGGGCAGGGAAGCACTTTTCCAAGGCAAGGAGTACAGAGAGCTGGAGAGTGAGTTTAGACAAGTTGGTATAACTGAGCCTTACCCCGGCCTCTGAGCTCCTATTAGGAAAACTTCTCAGGGGCTATCCTTGGAAAGAGCTGGTGCACGCAGAATTTTGTCTCTTTTTGATAGCATATAAAGAAAAGCCCCCAACACACTTCTCTTCCCAACTCTCTCATTTCCTCAGATCAATGTTCAACAGTAGCCAGATACAGCTAGGCATGTGGCACACCCCTTGAATCCCAGCACTCCAGAGGCAGAGGCAGGCCTATCTCTGTGAGTCCAGCCTGGTCTACATAGTGAGGTCCAGGACAGCCAGGGCTATGTAGAGGGATCCTGTCTCTAAAAAAATTTAATTTAAATTTTTTTTAAAAGCCAGAAATAGGATTCACACATTTCTCTTAGAACTAGGATGTGGACAAACACTTTCTTCAGCCATATTCTTTTATTAAGTTATTAGGAGGTTTGCATGGGGCTGGGTGGTGAGGGAGCTCTCACACCCCCCAGCCCCCCCCCAGAGAGAAAGGTGGGGTCTCAGCAAGTGTTGCAGTGGCTGGGGTAGACATCCCAGTGGAAGCTAATGGAATCAATGGCAGAGCCAGACCGGCCACTAATGAAACGGAGGACGGTGTTGGGGTGCAGGGGGACAGCGTTGAAACTTGTGCCTGAGTCTTTTCCGAAAGGCAGGTGGCGGCCTTTGTCTGTCACGAAGACCAGCTTCTTCACGTAGGACCTGTACTTGCCAGACACCTGGATCACGGACTCCCCGGGGTGCAGAAAGATCTCCTCCAGGTCTCCCCATGTGCCACCCACATAGTCACTCCACTCTGTACCGTAGCGCACCTGGAGACTGGGGGCAGGGTGAGAAGGAAGACGTAACACGTTGAACACGGTGATCACAATTCAAGACTGGATGGGTGAGACGCCTGGGCGGACCACCCAAGTTCAGTTCAAAGTGGTGACAAGTTCCACAAGATACGAAGACTACGTGAGCCCTAGGAGCCCATGCAGAGAATCTCAACTTCTCATTTTGCTGGCAAATCAGCTTTGTGGAATGACAGTAAGTTTCTCAGAGTCACTCAGACAGCCAGAGTCTGTGCTCACCCCCAACACACACTTCAAAGAAGCCCGAGGCTTTTCAAACACTGGAAAGTGTCCCAGGTGAGAGAGGGACGGAAGAGACGAACCTCCAACATTTTACTGCGACTTACCGATTTAAACAGTGTGACCCAAAGTGAATGAGAATTTCCCAACCTAGTGAGATCCTCGACAGTCCCCAAACCACAGAAACATGAAGAGTCTCACCCCACGATGTAAAGTGAATTGGCTCGGACACGGATGGCAGTGATGGGACCGTCCAGCTGGTTGCCAGAGTGGGAGAACCGCTTCCCTCCTTTACCTCCGTATTCCCCGCTGTAAGAGGAGGTCCTGGACTGAACTAGAGGGGAAGAAAGGCCTGTGGGGCAGATGCTCTGGGAACACAGATGCTCTCCGCTGCCCTCCTCCCTCCCACCACCCCTGAGCAGCGGCAGCCGTCCACGGGCTGCCTTCCCAGGATCCCATTACCAGATCTGCGGCATTTCACTTACTGGCATTGCCGGAGGCCGAGGCACAAAGAAGGGCTAAGAGAATGATGGCCAGCATTCTGAGGCTGCAGTGGGAAGAGGGAGGAAAGGGGGGGCTCATGCCTTTCTCTCTGGACTTCATTTACCCAGGCATCTCTGGCCTGGAATATAGACCCATGTTTTTTTGATGCTTCAATTCAGATCTACCAGACCTAGCCCCAAGCCTAGAGAAAACTGCCCACGAATAGTCCTGTTTCTTTCAGATCTATTTTCTAGGCCCTAATCCCTCAGGTTCTCCCCGTTCTGATGGTAACTAACCCTTCTCTCCTAATCCCAAAGATAATCCTAACTTTCTGTCTGTGTACACCTGAGTCAAGCTTCCCTCCACCCAGGCACAAAGCGTGACAGAGTTTTCTGAAGAGGAAATAAAGGCCACCCCCAAAGCACTGAGACGTTTGAGTTGACCGATCCAAGAATCAGAGCAAAACCCACCTGAAATCAGATGGTTTATGAGCTATCTGAGGCACAGTTAAAAACTCTAGCATCACCCTCCTCTTAAATCAAGGCAAAGAACATTGTAGAGGTGCCTCTACGTCACCTCAGGAGCAAAGGGGACAAGAGAAGACAGGGTACCAACACCAATGTCCAAGTAGCTCTGGTGGAGCCGAGAGGCTGAAAGGTTTTAGGGGAGCTTGCCCGACCTCAGACACCAGGTCCCAGGCAACTTGTCTGTGTGTCACAACCTGTCTCCACCAACTAAACCTGTCCATATCCACCCCCTCAGACATCTTTGCACCCCCAAATAGCTTCCATCTGGGAGCTGCTGCCCAGGTTCCCCTGCTATAATCCAGGCATTGTCTTTTCTAGCTCAGATCTGAATATTCCCCCCAACTCACCTTTCCCTTACCAGTTTCAGGTGCAAATCTTCTAGAAATTCCCAGAGCTTTTATACCAGGTTCTAGCCCTCCCACTGTTCTTTATCATGAGAACCTCACCTGCTGAGTAAACATGACCAACCTCTTAGGATCAGGTGTCAAGCAGGGTCTGGAACATCTTATCCTGCCTCTCCCACAAGGGTTACAGGTGGCAAGGTGGGGTCCACTCTAGACCAAGTGCGGATTTGTGAAGAGACAGAATGAATTTGTTTAAAGTCCAGCTGAAGGGTGGGAAAAGCAGCTAGTATCCAAAGAGCGCAATTAATCCAGACATGGCGGCCCATGTGTCCTGAGGCAAGAGGGTCATGACTTCAAGGCCAGTCTGGGCTACAGTATGAGACCCTGTCTGAAAACACAAACAAGCAAATGAGAATGTAATCCAAGAGGCCCGAAGGAAGGTTCCCCCTATCCTAATTGACTTGTAGGTATTCTTGCCTGAGACCTGCCTTCTGTTGGGTAAATGTTGCTCTCTCCAGTCATTTGTAATGTATCTTTTTGTTTGTTTGTTTGTTTTGTTTTGTTTTTTCTAGACAGGGTTTCTCTGTGTAGTTTTAGTGCCTGTCCTGGATCTCGCTCTGTAGACCAGGCTGGCCTTGAACTCACAGAGATCCGCTTGGCTCTGCCTCCCGAGTGCTGGGATTAAAGGCGTGCGCCACCACTGCCCAGCTTTGTAATGTATCTTCTTCCAGAATACAAAGCCACTTTCAACACTGAGCTGTGCCAAATATTTGCCTGACAATTTTTCTCTACTTGTTGACATTTTATTATGAAAAAAAAATCATAAAGTTTAAAAATTTAGTGAACACCTATATCACAAAGTCTGTTGTAATTAATATTTTGCTGTGTCTGGGTTGTCTGTGCTTTATGCCTACATCTATCCATCCTCAGCCCAGACCCTTCTCAAGTCTTTTTTCTCTGAGAAAGGTAACTTGGGGTTCCAGGTGGGCACTACATCTGTGGGTTCCCCATCTCTTCTTCCAGAAACAGCCAATCCAATGGGCATACGGGAAGCTGAGGATATACAAGTCCTCCTCTGTGAGTAGTTCTGAACTTTGGAATCTCAGGACCTCTAGGTACTGTGGCTGTCAACCACTGGAGTGAATTGCCCCTCTCCTTAAGTCCGAAACACCCCCAGGAGCGATATTGTAGATTTCTTCTCTCTTTAGGTCCTTCCCTCCCAGGACTGATTTCCTTTTGATCTAAAGTCCCTAGAACTGGCCCTTAGCACTTGACCCTGTTAGACGACAAGCCCTTTTGTCCCTCTGAGTCATCAGGACCTTCCCAGGAGAGAGGATGGAGCCCAGGGAGGGGCTAGAATAAGCAGTATCCGTCCTTAACGACCCCACAGCCAGACATTCAGATCATCCACCCCTTTCCTCGAAGGCTCGCCATCTGGGACTGGAAACTCATCCCAGATAGCAAGGGTGGTGCCCTGCCTTGAGGAGCCAGCAATAGGGCAGGACTGCAGAGGACAGAGCCCAGGAAGAGGGCCAGAGGCCACCACGGTTTCAGCTCTCCCTCCTTCCTGTTTCTCAAGGTTCAAGACAAACACTGGCGACAGAACGCTGGCTCCGTTCCCATCGTTTTCTCCTGTCCACGCTCTGCTTTTCCCCTATATCTTGATCTTTCCCCACATTTCCTACTCTGAGGTTTTCTTTATAGTCTTTCCTTTTCCCTTGACATAACCTTTTTTTTTTTTTTTTTTTTTTCTAGACGGGGGTTTCTCTGTGTAGCTTTAGTGCCTGTCCAGGATCTCGCTCTATAGACCAGGCTGGCCTCGAACTCACAAAGATCCGCCTGGCTCTGCCTCCCGGGTGCTGGGATTAAAGGCGTGCGCCACCACCGCCCGGCATGACATAACCCTTTTGATTCCTCTTTCCTTTACCCCTGCATCTCTCCCAAGCACTCCCCCAGCCTCTTTCCTTTCACGGCCTTCTAGCTCTCTTTTTTGTTATCAGGGACACATTATACCATCCGATATCAAGCCCCGAGAGAATGTTTTTGCATTTCTTACATGACATACCCAGAACCTTTGGGACAGAAGTGTACCTAACTTGTCACAGTTTCAATCTATCATCCTTACCTTTCCTATCTAGAGTCTAGATTGCCATCCCCGTCCCCCCGCCCCCCCCTACCCCCCTTACCTGGTCCCGAGGTCCCCTATAGTATATCCTTTTTTTGTAAGTGTAAAAGATTCCTCTGGTGGGACATATCTCAAAGTCCAGGATTTCACCCGATGCAGTGACTGAGGCATCAGAAGTCAGCGAAAGCAAAAGGATTCTAGGCTGCTAGCTCAGCGGCTTCCATTGGTCTGCTTCCCCGTAAACCATGTTCCAGCCAGAGGCCGCTTGCCCACTAATTTCAAAGTAAAGAGACACAATCTATGCTAATCACTATGTTGGAGGCCCTGTTTGTCCGAGGTAGCAAAACAGGCAGCAGCCGAGCCTAAAGACCTTCTCTTCCAATGAGAGGAATTGGACAAATTGACGTTTCTATAAAATATGTCAAAGCTATGAAGCTATGAAATAACGGGGAATGAGAGTATGGAGGGAGTTGGGGAAGTGTAGAGCTGGGAGGCATCTCTGCTCAGAGAGCAATTGGGAAGACTGATGTGAGGAAAAGTATGTACTGGGGTGAATGCTGATCCAGATGGAAGCATCAAAGCCCTGGGTGGTGGGTATGTGAATCTGGAAGAGCAAGGAGGGTGGGGTGATGGGCAATATGCAAGGGAAGCCATCAGGAGGTGATGTCTCTGCAGCAGCTGGTGGCAACTGGCGCAGGCTGGGAAGTCAGGGTTAGGAGTTCGGCTGCTATTCTGTGAGGAGCATTTTTATTTGCAAGTGTGAAGAAAAATGCGCTCTGGATTTTGATAAAGTGGAAGACAGAATGGGTAGGGTCAGGGAGGAGACGGGAGACACAAGAAAAGTGGCTTAGACCTCCCATTTCACTGAGTCTTTCTTCCGTCCCCTCTTGAACCGCCACAGAGACTGCAGTCTCTCCAAGAGAATCAGCCTTGTCCTCAGTGCAAATTCAGATCCCATAGTAGGGGTCTGCTGCCCCACCCTATCAGAAGTAAAAACAACGAGTTTAGTTCAAAAACGTTAATTGGCTTTTGTTTGCAATCCAAGGATCAGGCTGTTGGAATTCTGCCCCCACTCCAGCTGCATGACCACACATGCGCAGTTCATGAGCTAAGCAAGGGGGTCTTGCATCTTACATCATCATTGTGCGCTGATGATTACGAGCCTGCGGCATGGTCACGTAATAAGCACATGCGTGGTGTAGCTCCGTAAGCCTGCCTGCACGTGTTCACAGGAACCCTTAAAGAGCTGGGTGCAGAACCCCCTCCTCCCTTCTCTGTCCTCTCTTCCCCCCCCCCACTCTCTCTTCTCTGTCTCTCTCTGCTCTCTGCACATGTGTCTCCCCCAGGCCTGGTTCTTTTGAGCCCCCCCCCCCAATAAAGCTCTGATACTGGATTTTGTCATGGCTCGTGACCTTTCCATGCGGTTACCGGGACCACTTAACATTCTTAACCCAGGCGACCCTTCATTTCATCAAATGTAAGTATTCCATTGAGCTGAGCATGAGGCAAGATAGGAAGACAGGGAAAATCAAGGAGACAAGAGAAAAGGAAAAGCCCCTCATGCCCTTGGATCTAGTTTATATTTCTCATTGGCCAAGAGTCAAGAATTTTGACACAATTGATCAAATCTCACAAGTTCCTAGGAATAATACTCTCTTTTCTTAGAAGCAGCTAACTAGAAAAAAAAACCAAACAAATAAACTAAACAGCTAACCAGCCATGTCCTCTGTATAGTAAGAATTCTTTGATCTTTAAATATCTAGATTATATTCTTTGAAGAATATAACCTAAATACCACTACTATTGTTGGTTTTTTATATATGTATATATTAACTGTATGTTCATGTATGTGTGTATCTGTTTGTCTGTCTATATAGTGCATGTGTGTGGTGCATGCCCTGAGCAGGCACATGCAGAGACCAAAGCAGGATGTTGTAGTGAAAGACCCCTACTCCATTATGAGGACATGGGGCGTTGGGCCGATGTAATGCCCCCCCCCAATAACTTAGCCTAAGAAACGACATTCTGAAGGAATCAGAAAAACAGGAGTTCACAGCTGTGACTAGCTAGCCATCCGGCCTTGGGAGAGAGAGATAACTGTGGCCAGCCATCCGGCCTAGAGAAGGGGATAATTGTGGTCAGCGGCCTTGGGAAAAAGACAGTTGAGTTAAATCAGGATATTTTATGGCGGGCCCCTGGCCTTGAGGAATAAGCGGCTGGGCTGGAAAAACACCCACTATACCCTGTACAAGGCCAAGTCAGCCACACATCAAACTTCTGATAATTAAAGAACGCGACCCCAAGTTCACCCTGGCCTTCTTTAAAACAACCAATAGGGACCCTGTAACTATGCTTCTCGCTTCTATAACCGTGCCTTTGCCCCTGGAATCCCATAAAAAGTCCCCCTTGCCCTAGGAAGGCGCGCAAGTCCTCCGAGAGACTTGGCCCCAGGTACCTGGTCTAAATAAACCCTCTTGCTTTTGCATCTGATCGGTGGTTTCGGTGTGTTCCTTGGGTTTGGGGTCTCTCCTGAAGGAAGATCTCCCTTGGGGGTTCTTTCAGTAGTCAGACTTTTCACTGGGACCGTCAGCTCCCCAATAAACACACGGAGACTTATTACTAATTATGAAAGCTTGGCCGATAGCTTAGGCTTGTTTCTAACTAGCTCTTATAACTTAACAACCTCTTTTTTTTTTATTTGGTTTTTCGAGACAGGGGTTCTCTGTGTAGCTTTGGTGCCTTTCCTGGAACTCACTCTGTAGCCCAGGTTGGCCTTGAACTCACAGAGATCAGCCTGCCTGCTTCTGCCTCCCAAGCACTGGGATTAAAGGTGTGTGTACCACCATGCCTGGCCAACCCATATCTTTTAATCTACATTCTTTTATGTGGCATGGTTGCCTTTACTTTGTAATGGCCATGCAGCTTGTTCTGCATTCTCTGGCATCTCTGGCTTCTTCCCAGAGTCCTCTCTGCCCTGAAAATCCCACCTAGCTATTGGCTGTTCAGCTTTCCATTAAACCAATCAGAGTGACACATCTTCACAGTGTACAAAAAGATTACTCTATGGGAGCAGATAGAGGCTCTCTGTTAAGGCCTTGCTCAAGCTCAGAGAGTCTGAGCTTGCTTTACCCAGCAGGGCTGCATAACAGGATGCTTTGACCATGGGTGTGTTTACCAGGCATTTTGAAGGGTCTACACTTGGCTGTATGTTTTGCTTTGATCTTGTAAGGGGGAGGTCTTTTGCCTCTCTCCTTGGCATTGTTTAAAAAAAACCCTTTTGAATTAATGAGGATGGCTGGGTATTGACCCAGAGCCCTCCCAAAACTATCCTGTGTCTAGGTCTGTCTTTCTACCTAATATTTCCTCATTCCTCTCTCCTCCACTCAAGAACCCTTCACCAAGTCAGAGCTGGTCCTCCCACAGACTCCTCCACATTACTCCACAGGATATTGAGTGCCTTCCTTCTCTCTTTCTGCCTTGTTGCCTTGAGACAGGGTCTCTCGCTGAATGGGAAGCTCACCATTTTGGCTAGGCTGGCTGGCCAGGAAGCTGTCAGGATCTGGCTATCTGCATCCTCCATCTCTTGGGTTACAGGCCCATGTGGCCAAGTCCATGCCCGGCTCATGTGGTTACTGCTTCGGCATTCACATGTGTACTTCTCTTCATTGCTACACTCTGCTCTGCGGATCTGCACTCTCCGCTTAGTAAACTCTAACTTTGTTTCATACTGACTTAGCTTGACCTGGTTTTCTGCAGTGTAAGCCAAGCTTCTGACAACATTTGAGTAGAAGTCTTGCAATGTTGAGTTACCTCATCTACTGCCAATGATTTCTTTTTTGTTTTTAGCTTTTAAATTCAGGGTTTTTGAGACAAGGTCTCATGGAGACTAGGCTGGTCTCAATCTCAATATGAGGACAACCGTGAACCCCTGGTACCCCATCTCTAACTTCTAAGTGTGGGGGGGATTGTGTAAGCATGCGCCAACATGCCCAGCTTCTTTGGGACACTTTCTAGGCTCCTTTTGACTGTGTAGTGAGCTTTTCTTGCCGTCTCTGTAACAACTGACCCATCTAAAGCTGCTTGCCTTCTTTTTGTTTTGTTTTGTGCGGTGGGACCGTAAGCCACATTACTTCCTCCCTTCCTTATGTTGCTTTTATCAGATACTTTGTGGCAGCAATGAGACAAGTAACTCATTCAGTAGTCCAATGTTTTTTTAAAGATTGTAAGTTTGTATTTATGTGTGTGTGTCCGATGACTATGTAAGTAGGTTATCCTTGAAATTCTCCAGTCACAGAGCACTGGTTAAGTGGTTAAGGGCACCAGCTGCTAGAGAACTCAGGCTCAAGTCCCAGCACAGACATAGAGGCTCACAATGGTTGGTAGCTGCAGTTCCAGGGGCGCCAACGCTTTCTTCCGGCCTCTGAGGGCACCATGTATGATCAAGGTACACAAATACACATGCATACAAAACACTCACACACCTAAACTGAACTGAACTCAGCTAAATCGCTGGCTGGATGCCCAGCAGCTTTGCTTTTACTCCAAAAGCAAATGAGATTGTACAGCATTGCTGTGTGGAAGTCATTCACAAGAATGTACAGAACTTGTAGATGGAGGCTTTTCTCTGTCTCACCCTGTCCTGAGGCTGTTTGTAAATAATCACTCAGAAGCTTAATATTAATTACAAACTGTTTGGCCTATTGCTCAGGCTTGTTACTATCTAGCTCTTACAACTTAGATGAACCCATTTCTACTCATCTGTATTTTGCCACATGGCTGTGGCATTACCGGTCTGCTGGCATCTTGCTCTTTGGGTGGCTGGATGGAGTCTGCCCTGACTCTGCCCTTTTTCTCCCTGTTTCTCTGCTTGGATTTCCTACCTGGCTCTTATCCTGCCTTGCCATAGGCCAAAGCAGTTTTATTTATCAACCAAAGAGAGCAACACATATTCACAGCATACAGAAAGATATCCCACACCATTTCCCCTTTTCTGTTTAATCAAAAAGAGGGTTTTAACTTTAATATAGTAAAATTATACATAACAATACAATTATCAAGCAGGAATTATAGTTACAATATTTAGTCTACTTGTATTTGGCAAAATTAAAGAAAATACTCTATCATCTGTCCTATCTTTGTGAGTCTAAAGTTTCATATCTAATTTATCTTTTATCATAACTAAGGAAAACTATAACTGTCTAGTCTTTAACTCTATCAAAGATCTCAGAAGGATATAATATTATATGAGTAAACAGGAAGTGCATTTGAACTTCTAAAAAATGCAAGAAATGACAGAAACAGCTGGCTTCCTGGACAGTTATCCAATGTTTCTCTGCAACATTGGGGCATCCAACTTTAGCCTATAGGACTGGAGTATCTGGAAGACTTTTCTGTGAAGCAGAAACCCTAAAGGACCGTCCCACCTTGTTTGGGCAAAGTTCAGCACTCACTTTCCTATGGGTCCTGCATGTCTAGTTTATACAGCATATAGTCAAGCATTCAAGGAAAAAACTTTTTTTCCCCAAATTACTAATCTTGCCATAATGAAAGCAAATTCCTATGGAGTTTCTTTGATGCCCATCATCCTTTTATGAAGTAAATTGGTGCTGCCAGGAGCAGATATGTCTCATTGTCATGAAAAGTCCAAGTTATTAAAACATTTTAAATGCCATATTATGTAGCTCTTTAAAGTGTTTGAAGATTATCTATCTATCTGAAATATATCTCTGTATACCTAGAAAACCTAACATGACTATAAGTTTGACTATTATAGATGACTATTAATCTGTATTTCTTAATTACACATTACATTTTTTTTTTTTTTTTTTTGGTTTTTCGAGACAGGGTTTCTCTGCGTAGTTTTGCGCCTTTCCTGGAGCTCACTTGGTAGCCCAGGCTGGCCTCGAACTCACAGCGATCCACCTGGCTCTGCCTCCCGAGTGCTGGGATTAAAGGCGTGCGCCACCACCGCCCGGCCCACATTACATTTTTAAATGAGTTGCATAAACATAATATCTTTTTTTAAACATAATATCTTAAACAAGGGTAGAAATATACGAAGTATAACAAAATTGACTTTAAATTTGTATCAATAAACCAAAATTCATACTAATGTAAAATATGTAAGATTAATAGTTGTTTTTTGGATTAAAGTAGATTCAATAATCTACCCTTTTATCCTATTGTTTTTATATCATACATTTCTATATCATATCCCCCTTTCTTCTTTTAGAAAGAAATTGGTTATGACCAATAACAATTTGTAACCAACCCCCTAAACAAAGATAAACATCAATAATCTATTTTTGGGAATGTGGGCATAGTTTTCTAGACTACTTCCTGCTGATTTGGGGTGCTGAGAAAATTTAGAATTATGGTCAAGTCCTGACTGGAGTATTTTGTGTGGTTGGTCCATCTCATCTAGTAGCCTTGAAGCTGTTGTGGATGTTGGATCACCTGGGTCATCATTCCCGTCGGAGACCTTTCAGGGGATCAAGTCTGATTTTCCTTAACTCGAAATGAATCCATAGCCTCTCGTTTCCTCTATAAAGAAAGCAGAACCTCCTTTCCAAAGTAACATATCTTCTGACTTTAACCTTGGAATCAAGATATTTCCAAAATATATAGGTTGTTTTAATCTAGCAGCCTCTACAATCAAATGTCTCATAGCAACTAAAAATCCCAATGACAGCATAATAGTATACATAATCCAGATTTTCTGTGCATTTTCCATCCTCATGGAGCTCATTTTCTTTTATTATTTTATTCCCCTAAAGATTTTATTTTATTATTTTAATTTAAGGCTGTATGTATTTTTCTCTTTTCTTTCTCAAGCCTAAGCACGTCTTTTAAACATACCATGACACAGTTAGAGGCCTTTATGTCTGAATCTGTTTTTTACCATGTTTCTTAACCCTTTGTCCATATGAGCAAAACTTTAGCCCTCCCCTCAGTGCATTGCCAGAGCTTGTGCAGACAGCTTAAGCCAGCAGGCAGCACTGGGAGAAACCTCTCTGTGTTGCAGCCCTCGTGAAGGACTGAAGAAGCCGCCACATGGCGTGGCTCATGGCAGCAGCCAGCTCCATTTCTCAAGCACCAAGACTGGCATGAGAGACTAGGAAGCCTAGTGTGGCTCCGCTTCTGTACATTAGAACCTTTTCAAAGTTTTCTCAGGTTTTATGCGGATGTGCGGACAGCACATTGGGTACCATTTGTAAACAGAGGCTTTTCTCTATCTCACCCTGTCCCGTGGCTGCTTGTAAAAAAATCACTCAGAAGCTTAATATTAATTACAAACTGTTTACCTATTGCTCAGGTTTGTTACTAACTAGCTCTTACAACTTAAATTAACCCATTTCTACTCATCTGTATTTTGTCGCATGGCTGTGGTGTTACCGGTCTGCTGGCATCTTGCTCTTTGGGTGGCTGGATGGAGTCTGCCCTGACTCTGCCCTTCTTCTCCCTGTCTCTCTGCTTGAATTTCCTACCTGGCTCTTATCCTACCTTGCCATAGGCCAAAGCAGCTTTATTTATTAACCAAGGGGAGCAACCCATATTCACAGCATACAGAAAGACATCCCACATTAGCACTACTGTGTGGAAGTCATTCACAAGAATGTACAACACCATTGTGAGGAAGTCCTTCAAATGTATTCTAGCAGCCGATATGAAAAGCTGTTTGGAGCCCAGCCTGGTGTACATAGTGAGCTCCAAGACCAGCAGGGCTAGCTATCGAGGCACTGGGTCAAAACAAACAAAACCAACCTTGAGTAAAAATCCTGTTGTAGCGCACAGCTGGGGGTGGTGTGAGGATAAATCCAGTGGAAGAGTGGTTTGCACATGGATGTTTTTACTGAGGAAAGAAACTAGAAAGGGAGGAGGTACAGTCGGTAGCTTTCAGGGGGCAGCCGAGGCTGAGCTTCCTCCAACATTTCAGTTCAAATGGCTCAACGTAGGCTGGAGAGATGACTTGGTGCATAAAAGCATTTGCTGCCAAGCCCAATGAGGTTTTACACACACACACACACACACACACACACACACACACACACACACCACAAACAAATAAGTAAGTAAATAAATAGGGGCTAGAGAGATGGCTCAGTGGTTAAGAATATCTGTTGATTTTCCAAAGGATCCAGGTTCAATTTCCAGCACCCACATGGTGGTTCAGGACCATGTTCCAGGAGATCTGATGACCTCTCCTGACCTCTGCAGGTACCAGGCATGTATATGATGCACATACATACATGCAGGCAAAACACCCCCACACATAAAATTTAAAAATTCAATAATTAAATATGCTTTTTTGCTGGGTAGTGATGGTGCATGCCTTTAATCCCAGCACTCAGGAGGCAGAGGCAGGTGGATCTCTGAGTTTGAGACCAGCCTGGTCTACAGAATGAATTACAGGACAGCCAGGGCTATTTATTACACAGAGAAACACTTCTTGAAAAACCAAAAAAGAAAATGCTTTTTTAGTCTTTAATGCATTTTTTTTATTTATTTTTATTTTTATTTTATGTGTATTGGTGTTTCACCTGCATGCATGTCTTAGGTAAGGGTGTCAGATCCTGGAGTTACAGACAGTTGTGAGCAGCCATGTGGGTGCTGGGAATTGAACCCAGTTCCTCTGGAAGATCAGTCAGTGCTCTTAGTCACCAAACCATCTCTCCAGCCCCTTAATGCAATTTTTTTTCAGACAGGGTTTCTCTGTGAAACAATCATGACTGTCCTGGAACTCACTGTGTAGACCAGGCTAGCCTCGAACTCAGAGATCTGCCTGCCTCTGCCTTTTGAGTGCTGGGATTAAAGATGTGTATGATGATATTTTATTTGTGCTGAAATTTGGTTTTATTTGTATGTTAATAAATAAAGTTGCCTGGGGGTCAGAGCTAATAGCAAGCCATAGCAGAAGCCCAGACAGTGGTAGCACACACCTTTAATCCCGATCACATGACAGACAGATCTCTGTCTGTTCAAGGATACAGACAGCATGGAGACACAAGCCTTTAATCTCAATACCAACCATAGAGACCTAGAGGTCTGTATAGACAGGCAGTGACGAGGAGGTCATGTGGTTGGGTTTACAACCAATGAGAAGGCAGAACAGAAAGTCAATAAAAAGACAGACACACAGGAAGTAGGTCTCTTTCTGAGGGAAGGACGACAGCGGCAGCGAAGGGTAAGAAAGGCGGTTTTAAGTCTCAGCTCTCAGCTACTGCTCTGACCTCTTGGGTCTTTAACTCTGCATTTGGCTCTGTGTTTCTTATTTATTAAGAGCGTTACATCTACAGATGTGCATCACCACCACCCGGCTGTATTTCTATATGATAAAAAAAGACTTTTATTTATTATTTTGTTTGTTTGTTCATTTATTTATTTTCAGAGAGGGTCTTATGTAGTCCAGGCTGGCCTCAGACACCCTAAGCATCCAGTGTGGGTGCTGAATTCCTGGTAATCTTACCTCGACCTCCCAAGAGTACCACTACATGTGCCAAGAAGACTTTTTAAAGATTTATTTTAAAAAGATTTATTTATTTTGTGTATATGAGTGCTCTATCTGCATGTATGCCTTTATGCCAGAAGAGGGCATCAAATCTGACTATAGGTGGCTGTGAGCCACTATGTGGAATTGAACTCAGGACCTCCGGAAGAGCAGCCAGTGCTCTTAACCACTGAGGCATCTATCCAGCCCCCAAAAGAGGACTTTTAACAGGGAAAAATTCTCCTATTAAATATGACTGTAGTGGAAGCTTCTCTGGTCCCACCCGGCCCTGAGGTCCCACAGCCGCTTATAAAATGATCACTCAGAGGCTTATATTAATTACAAACTGTATGGCCTATGACTTCATCTTCTTTTTTTTTTTTTTTTTTGGTTTTTCGAGACAGGGTTTCTCTGTGTAGCTTTGCGCCTTTCCTGGAGCTCACTTGGTAGCCCAGGCTGGCCTCGAACTCACAGAGATCCGCCTGGCTTTGCCTCCCGAGTGCTGGGATTAAAGGCGTGCGCCACCACCGCCCGGCTGACTTCATCTTCTTGATAGCTAGCTCTTCCATTGTAAATTAACCCATTCCTATTAATCTATATGTTGCCATGTGGCTGTGGCGTTACTGGTCTGCTGGCATCTTGTTGCTCCTTCAGTGGTAGCTGGTATCTCTCCCAACTCTGCCCTTCTTCTCTCTCTCTGTCTCTGCTTAGAATTCCTGCCAGGTTGTAAAATTTCTTGCCATAGGCCAAAATACCTTTATTTATTATCCAATGGGAGCCACACATATTCACAGCATACAGAAAGACATCCCACAGCACTTAAATGTTTTGATAACTTAGAATTCTGTTGATGTGAGATACAATTGCTCCTGGCAGCACCAATCTACTCCTGAGAGAATGTTGGACTTCAAAGACGCTCCGTATTGAAGTTTGTCTTCTTGGCAGAAAATGGCCTGCTGGGTAAAGAACTGCCCTCACCTCAAATGCTGACAGTATGAATACCGTCCTTTTTAGACAAGCAAGACACAAGGAAAAGCGACTACTGAACCTTGCCAAGGCAGGGTAAGATGGTCTTTCAAAGTTCCTGCTTCTGAAAATGGTCTTTCAGATATTCTAGGCCTGTAGCCAAACTGGATGCCCCAATGGTGCTGAGAATCTTAGGTGACTGTCCAGGCTGCCAGCTGTCTCTGTCTATTCTTGCAATTTTCAGAAATTGCTTGTTTGTACTTCCTGTTTACTCAGGTGATATTATTTTCCTTCTCAGGTCTTTGATGGAGTTGAAGACTAGATAGTTACAGTTATAATCCTCTCATATATTAGCTAAGAACATATTAGGTGCTAGAGTTAGATTCTTCAGGATAGGACAGCTGTTGGAGTAATGTTGATAATTTGCCATTTACCTATGATCTGGACATTTCTGGACATTTATCATGTGTTTCTTGTTTGATGTTGTTGTTGTTGGTTGTAGTTCCATTTTTGTTTATGTTATTACCCTTTGTTTCTCCTGGACAATGCTTGATAATCATTCTTATTGCATATAGTTTGCATTAGGTTTAGAACCTTCTTATTTAGACAAAAAAGGGGAAATGTAGTGGTATTTGCTCCACCTATGACCTTTGGCTATATGGCCAGAAGGAAGTGGTGCTTCTTGCTGTCTATGTGACCTCTTAAAAGGAAAGGGAGAGGGGTCACGAGGTCCCTTCTCCCTGTTTCCTGATGTAATTGAACTGCAGGTGGATTTGCTCCCAGTCAGAAAAGAGGATGACTTCAGCTGCCTACTCAGTTCTGTATTCGTGAGTGTATTTCCTTAATTTATATCCTAATCAATTCTTAATACTCCTTAAGCAGACTCCGTGGATTTCTCACATTATATGACTTTATAGTTTTACATTCTTTAGAAGCTATCTGGCTAGCCACACAGGTGGCAATGGTGCTTATAAGTGACACCAGAATGCCAGTTCCCTCACTACACAGGGAAACTGACTGCCAAGCAGATGGCTTTCCAGGAGGTCATGAGATGAGGTAACTTTTGCCTCATATTTAGATGGCCATGCTAAGCAGAAGCAGAGGATACAGAAAATGACTCCGGGGGAAACACAAGATTCCGGTGCCCCAATCAGGCCAGGGGGAAAGTTCTTCATGGCCTATGACACCAGGAAAGAGGCATTAACAGCTTTAGTCTCTGCTTGGGGGGAAAGGACACATTCAGAGAGCTTGGAAGGACCTGTCTCCTCCATCTCCATCATAACCCAGGATGTGGAACCAAGACACCATCTTACCCCACCCAGTTCAAGGCAGAGGGGCAGTCCCAGAAGACTGGCCGTTAGATTTCCTCAGTTCCCCGAAACAGCTCATATAGTCAATGTTAGCCATCATTTTCTCAAGGTAGATAGAGGACTAGTGTACCAACAGAAATACCAGAGCAAGTTGTTGAGGCCTTATTAAAAGGAATCATTCCTCATTTTGAACAACTTTCCAAGTTTCCCAAAGTGACAATGGTCCTTCTTTGTTTTAATAAGCCAAGAAGTTTCACAGGCTTTCAACATGATGATTTCTGGCACCCTCCATCTGGAAGAACTCAAAAAGGCAAACTCACAAACGGTGTTAAGAAACCTCTTAGCGTTTGCTTCTGTCTTAGGGTTTCTAACTAAGGTTCTAACTGGGGTCTCTATTGCTGTGATAAAAACAACATGACCAAAAGCAACCTGGGGGGAAAAAGGGTTTGTTTTATCTTAGAATTTCAGGGCACATTCTTTCACCAAGGGAGGTCTGGGCCGCGAGAACCTGGAGGCAGGAAGTAAAGCAAGGCCATGGAGGATGCTGCTCACTGTCTTGTTCCCCGTGACTTACTCAGCCTGCTTTCTTTTTTTGTTTTTTTGTTTTTTGTTTGTTTGTTTTGTTTTTTGAGACAGGGCTTCTCTGTGTAGCACTGGCTGTCTTGAAATTTGCTCTGTAGACCAGGCTGGCCTCAAACTCAGAGACCTGCCTGCCTCTGTCTCCCAGGTGCTGGGATCGAAAGCATGTGCCACCATTGCTTAGAGTACCTAGGACCTCTAGGCCAGGGTGGCCCTGGCCACAGTGAGCTGGGCCCTCCCACACCAAACATCGACAACAACAAAAAAAACCAAAAAGCAAAACAAAACAAAAAAACCGCACCACAGGCTGGCTCACAGGTCAATCTGTTGGAGGACATTTTCTCAGATGAGGTTCTCAATTCCCAAATGACTCTAGCTGTGTCAAGCTGACACAAAAAGCCAGCCCTACTATTTACTGCTTTATTAAAAAGTCAAGTCAGGAGCTAGTGAGGTAGCTCAGCCATTAAAAATATTTGCATCCCAGGGTTTGATCTCTGGATCCCACAGTAGGAGGACAGAGCAGACTCTGGAAAACTTATCCTTTGACACACACACACACACACACACACACACACACACACACACACGCTTGCCACCTATTACTTAACACTGCTACTGCAACTAATAAAGTACAACTATGAAAAATAGAATTTCTCCTAAGGCTAACTAATGACTATATCCTTAATGATGATCTTTATGAGAGATCTTAAAAAAATTTTTCTTGAGGAAGCAGGGTTTTATTGTAACCCAGCCTGGCCTTGTATTCACTGTAGAGTTGAGGATGGCCTGGAACTCTTGATCTTTCTACCTCTACCTACTAAATGGTGGGATTAAAGGATGGTGCCACCACACCAGACTGTAACAGGCCTCTTCTAACCTTTTTTTTTTCACTTTCCACTTACTTGCTTGTTTATTTATTTGTGTTCACGTTCATGCCTGTGCAGACATGCATCCGAGTGTCACAGTGTGTGGAGGTCAGAGGACAATTTGCAGGGGTCAGTTCTCTCCTTTCAACATGTAGGGTGTGAAGGGTTCACAACATGCCCCCACGATTGGGCGTGTTTGCTATGCCCGGCGGACCTGGACACTTCCACCTAGCCAGTTTCAGGTCAAGATAGCCATTTCCGGGTCAAGGTGTCTCACGTGACCAGGATCCATGACTTTGCATGGTTACGTAAGCGCATAGCGTAGCCATGTGATCTACGCACATGCATGGAGTAGTTACGTCGACCTGTGCACGCCCAGCCTTTATAAGCCGGCGCCATATTCCCGACTCCTTCTTCTCTGCACACGTGTCTCCCACAGGCCTGAGCACTCTCTGTTCCTTTTATCTTAATAAAACTCTTATAAGCAGATTCTGTCATGTTTCGTGACATTTCCTCGCAGGGTAAGAGTGCAGCGCCGCAAAATAACTAACAGGGCGTGGGGCTCGAACTCAGGTTGTCAGGTTTGGCAGCAAGTGCCTCTACCCGTTGAGCCATCCTGCTGCCCTTTCTTTGCTGTTCTTTTGGCCTGTTAATGCCGTCATGTTCACTCAACTGTGAGCGTGTACTATTTCCCTCTTACCGACTTTGCCACCGGATTTCTTCATGGAGCTGTTCTTTTGGATTTTGCCACATTCTCAGCATATGACATCAACATGTTTTTTAAGCTTTTTAAAATTCTTTACCCCAATTCCACTCAGTCTTGTTTACCCTGTGAAAAATTCCTGGGCATAGGAGTATGCTGGAGACACTGGCAAAGATGACTGTTGGATTTGTATTTCTAATGCTTGCGTCTGCCTGGTGGGTATCCTTTACAAGGTCATGACTGACCATGGCTCCAACATTGATGATGAACAATGAGTCATCCACACTTCAAACAGCCAAAAGTCTTGAATGCATCCCTACGGCTTATAAACATTACTGTTACCAATTCAGCCATGAAAGAAACTTTATTTATTTATTTATGGTTTTTTTTTTTTTCGAGACAGGGTTTCTCTGTGTAGCTTTGGTGCCTGTCCTGGATCTCACTCTGTAGACCAGGCTGGCCTTGAACTCACAGAGATCTGCCTGCCTCTGCCTCCAATGTGCTGGGATTAAAAGCGTGTGCCACTACTGCTCGGGGAGAGAAATCTTTTGAATCTTCTGTGGCTAAACTCCAATTGATGGCTCCATGGATCCAAGAGTTTTAAGGATAACCATAGATAGAAGGGAAGATATTTTAAGGGCTGGGATGGTTATGTACAGATAATCCAAGTCGGAAGAATCAGCTGGCTCCATTTGTCAGGGGTTGGGGGGGAAGCATCCACTTTACTAATATGGGAATTTGCGTATGGAATTTCTCAACCGTTAGGACGGGTGCTCGCTCCCAGATGTTCTTCAACAGTATTTGCACAATCAACAGGTTGGATCACTGTTAGCTGGACCTGGAGACTCGGATTCAGACAACTTGTTCTTAGTGCCACCACATGCTTTATGGTAGCAGCTTCTGGCTGAATCTGCCCCTGATGGATGAGGCTGTGTTCTAGGATGCCATTGGGTGGCAGGAATGCCAGCTGAGAACTACAAACCACCCTGGGAATCCTGGTTCACAGCGCAGGTCTGTTGTCACTGCCGGGACCATTTAGCTTCTATTTGTATTTCCCAAATAAGGATTTGCAATTTGACATAAAGAGTCTCCAAATCTGTGCAGAGAGTCCTTACGCGTACGGCTGTAGGAACTTCACTACTGAACTCAGAAGTTAAGTTAGGCACGGTCAATGGTCCCACAAAACTGAATGGCCTTTAATATTTTGGTGGCAGCAGACAGTCTGCCTTGTCTTTTTAACTAATTTTTTACATTTATTTATTATCACAGCACACATGTAGAGCTCAGAGGACAACTCACAGTGAGCCAATTCTCTCCTTACGCCATGTGGGTCCCGAGGACTGAACTCAGGTTGTCAGGTTTGGTGGCAGGTGCCTACTTGCTGAGCCCTCTCAGCCCCACCCAGCTCCTACAACACACTCCTTAAGTTTTAATTCTTTATGAGCATCGTGGTTCTCAGTGGAAAATAGTATGGCTATTTTGGGCATTAATTTTAGGATTACGTGTAACAATCTGCTGTGTGCTTGACTGTATAAGTTCAAGAACGATGTCTTTTCTTCCTGATCTACTGAATGATGAACCTCCAGTTTCCAAGCTTGGACCTTCTTGTGTCCCTCTAGATCAGGCAGGGTCCCTGGGTAGGCAGGGTCCATATTTTCTGTTCACCTTAAAGAAGCCTCAGAAGACTGACTTCCAGCCATTGTCAAGCCACAGATTGGGTACTGGCTGGTCAGTGGTGGCACACGCCTTTAATCCTAACACTTAGGAGGCAGAGGCAGGAGGATCTCTGTGAGTTCAAGGCCAGTCTGGACTACAAAGAGTTCCAGGACAGTCAGAGCTGTTACACAGAGAAACCCTGTCTCAAAAAAACCAATAATCAATCAATCAATCAGTCAGTCAGTCAGTCAATATCAGATCAAAGTCTCAGAGAGGGCAAACAAAAGAAGGGACTATTAAGGGGACATGGTCAAGGAAAGAAAACTCCATTTCCCTGAATCTGGTTTACATCTCTCAGTAGCTGAGAGTCAAGAATTAGTATTAGCACTAGTATTACTATACTATGAGTGTTAGTGTAGTATGAGTATTAGTGTTAGCATAGTATTAGTATTAATAAGAGTATGAGAGTTAGTATAGCATTAGTATGAATATGAGCAGTAGTATAGTATTAGTATCAGTATCAGTGTCTTGCCTACAAATAACGTCTGTGCACCACAGCATGCCCGGTGCCCTTGAAGTCCAGGTGAGGGCATCAGATGCCCTGGAACTGGAGTTACAGATAGCTGAGCCACTGAGCCGTCTCTCCAGCCCCTAAGAGTCAAGAATTTTGACTTCCAAGTCCTCTTGTAAAGGCTACACCACTTTCTCCGAGAATTTTCAGAAATAATGTTAAAACAGTTAATGATTAAAGTCAAAACATGCCCTTGTGTCCTATAACATACTGTGCTATATGACCAGGACAATTATCCTACAAGACAGAGTGGCCCTTGATAATCCCTTCGAGATTCAGTTGATGGAGTGCTGGCCTAACACGCACACCGAGCACGAAGGAAGCCATGGACTCATTCCCTAGCGCCACATAATCTGGCTGTGGTGACCCCGATCTGTAACTCCAGGACTTGGAAGGTTGAGGCAAGAGTATCCTCTGTCAGAGGTCACCTGCAGCTGCATAGTCTGGGCTGCATGAGACCCCATCTTTAAAAAGCAAACGGGCTGGAGAGACATGTCAGCAGGTAAGTGTGCCTTCCGGAGGACCAGAGTTTGCTGCCCAGCACCACATCAGGCAGCTCCCGGCTGCAGCTCCAGGGCCAGGGGATCTGACGCCCGCTTCTGGCCTCCATGGGCAGTCCCATCCATGTGTCATACAATCACACACTCATAAATGAAAGTTAATCTTTAAAAAAAGAGGGAGGTTGCCGGGGCGGTGGTGGCGCATGCCTTTAATCCCAGCACTCGGGAGGCAGAGGCAGGCGGATCTCTGTGAGTTCGAGGCCAGCCTGGGCTACCAAGTGAGTTCCAGGAAAGGCGCAAAGCTACACAGAGAAACCCTGTCTCAAAAAACAAACAAACAAAAAAAAAAAAACATAAAAAAAGAGGGAGGCTCTTTTCAGTCAGTGACAATCAATGGGTCTCTACGGACAACTAACACAAGTGTCACAGGACAGGGGCAAGAAAACCCCTCCTCAGGAAGCAGAAGTGTAAGCTGGGATAGCCTGCCGCCAACACGAAGTTTACCCTCACGGCGCATGCACAGTCCGGGTTTCAGGAGTACCCAGTGCCTCGAGACTGCATGTAGGGTCTTCTCCTGGGACTCTGAGCGCTGAACTAGCAAATCAAGGCTCATTGATGTTGTCTACAATGCATCCAACAAGGTCCCTGTGGAGGACTTGGCGGTGCACAGAGTACGTTCTGCCCCTGGGCTGCAGGAAGGGCTTCCTGAGGAGGAAGAGATTTTAAACAAAAACAGATCAAAGACAATTCCAAAGAAATACAGTGAAAGGAAAAAGAATGCCTTCTGCAGGAAGTAGTTTTCTCCTCTTCTGGAGAAGCATTGCAGCAGGGCACGTTTCTGGTCTTCATTGCCTCAAGACTGGATCCTGTGGCGGAGCAGAAGGCTGTGTGCTAGAGGGCCAGGAGCTGGAGTTCTCTGTGAGCAAGATCGAATCCCAGAAAGGCAAGTAGGTCATCCTCCGTAGCTCATGTGATAAAGGTGCTCATTGTCCTATGTAACAAAGGGGAGAGGCAGAGGCTGTGGTGGCTCACACCTTTAACACCAGCCCTCAGGGGGCAGAGCCAGTGGAGCTCTATGAGTTCAAGGCCAGCCTAGTTTACATAGGGAGTTTCTGGTCAGAGTGAGACCCTACCAGAAAACCAAAACCCCAAACAAACAATGCCCAAATAAATGTATTGCCAAACAATGACAGATCTGTTTCCTGTTTAGGAAAAGTCTTTTCTACTGCCTTTTTAACATAACAGGTCGACAGATACAGAGCAGCAAAGAGTCTCATCACAAAGACCACCCTAGTACTCCCTTTTCTGTTCGCCCTCAACTGCTCCAATAAATACACAAGCCTCACAGCAAAGGTGACTTTGCCAGGTTAACGATGGGGCCACTCTGTTCCCATTGCCTAGACTCCCCAGCTTGGGTGTGTGGCGGCCTACAGTTTTTCACCGTCTGCTCTTCCCTTCTTTGAAGTCCAGCTACCATGGACAGCCTGGTTTCAGGCCACCTGGTGGCCTCCTGGTTCCCACCCTGACCCCACCTTCCTCTCCACTTGGCCGAGCACTTCACCTACATTCCCTGGAGTCCTAAATTTCCTACTGTGGTTCTAATTACCCTGCACTGTTATTTATCTGTTTACATGGAAGCCTCCTCCACTAAAATAAACTCATACTGGGCAGGGGCCATGATTGAGTCACCTCTGCACAGTCAACATAAGCAAGGCCTCACAGCTGGCCCCGGGTAGCCGTGCCATAAATGACTGTTGAATGAATAGGTGAGGCATGCCTTTGAGCTGCCATGTGCTACTGAGACTTCTGTTCAACCACCGTCCTTGGTCTTTTTCCAGGTCTGTGTCTCTCCAAAGTTCTCTTGCAATGAGTTCTCTGTATCACAAGGCTCTGGTCAAACTGTCAAGCTGGAGTGGGTGGGAACACCTCATGGAAACTGTATTTTAAAGAGACATGGACTACAGTCCCTACCTACTACCAAAGCTAGTGAGCTCTAATTGCTGCACATAGCTAACAAGGCCAATTGTGTGCGTGCGTGCGTGCGTGCGTGCGTGCGTGCGTGCGTGCGTGTGTGTGTGTGTGTGTGTGTGTTGGAGATGGAACCTTGGGGCATCACTCAAGCCAGGCAAGCATTCTGCCACTGAGTTATGCCCCTAGCCAAGGCCAATCAAGTTCTGTCAACCCCTTGGCACAGGTCTAGCACATAAGCCTGAATAATTTTTTAAAGAGTTCATTTGCCAGGCAGTGGTAGCACATGCCTTTAATCTCAGCACCCAGGAGGCAGAGGCAGGTGAATCTCTGAGTTGGAGTCCAGCCTGGTCTACAGAGTGAGTTCCAGGACAGGCAGGACTATACAGAGAATCCCTGTCTTGAAAAGCAGAGAGAGCATCTAAGGGCCTGTCAGTCGCCTAGATAGGAAAACGCCCCTCAGAAATGACAGTCCCTACCCCAGCAATCCCACCCCCACCCTGCAAGGTGAAACTCGGTGAGGACAGTGAGAACGTGTTTCCTTTCAGCATCCTTTAGGCCACTGACCGCCCTCCTCTCTTGAAGGCCCCCCACTTTACTCTGTAACGAACTGTCTTCCACACTGGCTCTGTGTGTCCTCCTAACTGTCAAGCATCTCTCCACGCCCCTCTCTTGGCTTTTGTGTGTCCATTCATTTTAGAAAGGAATAATGGCCCAAAGCTCAAGAACCCACCGAGCCAAGCACACAGGCAGAGGCCGCCCGAGCGCCATGGGCTGAGAGCCCTCAGGAAATGGACGCGTGACTGAGAGTCTGCTGCCTCAGAGGGCTCTGTACCGGTTCACAAAGGGCAGACACAGACGGAGAAGTCCTCACAGCGTGGGGACCTGCCCAGGCACAGCCAGGCACAGCCCAGGGCTGACGCTGCCTGTGGCCGGGGACGGGCGATCACAGAAGCCGGACTGCAGAGTGAAAAGATTTCAGGCCATGTCAGGACAACCGGAATTCCTGTGATCTATGTCTCAGCATCCATTTTGAGCATGTTTAACCTTCCCTTCCCAGAAGCAGGGCCTACCTGCCCGGGTACTGCCCTGCCCTCCTCTTCCTCCCAGTTCCTCGGTGGGTGAATCCAGGTACTTGCCTATTGGTGACCCTCTCCTATTTGACCCCCACAGAGCCTCTCATTCTGCCTGGTCTATGCAGATAAGGCACAGTGACCACCCCAGTCACTATGGCAATTCCTGGAACTTCTGCCCTACTGTTCTGAATCCGCAGCTAGCATCCCCCGGAAAATCTGCTTGGCTGGCACCATGGGGTCCCGTAAGTGCTTTTAGTGCACAGGCCTCTGTCGGTGGCTGGTCACCATGCTGTCCCTTCTCCTTAGCCTTCTTTTCTCTGGGATCTGTATGGATTTTAAAAACTGCTTCTGGGCCGGGCAGTGGTAGCGCACACCTTTAATCCCAGTACTCAGGAGGCAGAGGCAGGCGGATCTCTGTGAGTTTGAGGCCAGCTTGGTCTACAGAGTGAGATCCAGGAGAGGCACCAAAAGCTACACAGAGAATCCCTGTCTTGAAAAAAACAAAAAGAAAAAAAATTGCTTCTGTAACGCCATAGCCTTTGTTCGGCTGCCTCCTCCACGTCTCCTGACATGTGAACCTAACTCTTCTCACTGCCAAGGGTCTTGGAGAGAGGAAACTTGAGGTCAGATGAGAGTATGCCGAGACATAGAAAAAAGTAGACTGAAGTCCGCTTCTGTCACTGGGCTGCTTACCGACAATGTCAGCCTGTTTTTGTGATAGTGAAAGATGAACTAAGGCTGGGCCTCTTGCTCAGTGGCTCTTGCCTACCACGCACAAGGCTCCGGTTAAAAGAGAAACTAGGTCGGCTTCACAGGACTGAATGGAATATACAGGCGGGCCTAGAAAATTGTCAGGGACGTGGATTCACACTTGGTTCCGTTGTAAGCAGCAGTGTGGGAGGTTTTTGAAAAAGAAAGGTGGAGGCAAAGAGGGACATGTCTTCCTGCCGTGGGGAACATCCAGAGACGGTGCCCTCACCTGGCAACAAGAGAAAAGAGATGGGTGCCACGGTCAGGGCAGAGGATGTATGAGGAGGGTGTGGCTGGAGGAGATGCTGGCGAGCGCTGCGGTGAGAGACTGAAGCAATCCGCTGTCAAGTCGCTCTTAGAGGAAACAGAGTGGAGCCCGCGGAGATGGGCGTCCACGGTGGGCTCCATCCGGGGCATGAGCTCCAGGGAAAAGAGATGTCCACACAACAGGCCAGCAAGTAAAGCAGAGCAGGCTCTGAGCCTTGGGAAGTTGATGACCAACTTAAGACAACCCTGGAAGATGGCCAGGCAGACACGGTGTGGTGATGGAATTCTCCAGAGCTCAGCCCTGGCTTTATTCCCAGGGGCAGCAAGAAGACCCAGGATGGGGCTAGGCTATTTGCTGGGCTAGTCTCTGCTACAGCGATATGGGGCAAGAAAATAGAGAGAGTCCCTGAACTCTCTTGCTGAAGACCCAGATTGTCATGTGCAGGTTTGACAGGAAGTCACTCACGGAGGGGGCTCTTGATGTTGTCGGATCTGGGTTCTTCAATTTTCTCATGATCGGAAGGCTCAGTTCTAAAACCAGGACAGTGGCAGGTGACACAGGATAAATGCTCACCCCAGACAGATCACTGGACCCCTCCACGCCTCGGTCTCCAACTATAAGATGTGGCAGCCCCTGCTTGCTTGCTTTAATGGGAGCCTGCCTTTGCTGCTCCTCACCATCAGGTTGTGCCTTTCAGAGGACGCCAGGGCAGGGGCTGTACTGACTTCGTTATGCACAGGAAGAACTCAGGGCGGGCCACATTTCCCTTTGTCTACTGAAGCTAAATTTTCGAAATGCAAAGCGTTTTCCACCAACATTGTGTTTGAAGGTTTTAGCTTTTGCTCATGTTGCTGCCTGAGTGGCAAACCATCTCCCTTCTGCTCACAGTTCCTGTGTCTCATCACCGGGGATACACAGCGAGGCCCAGGCACACCATACTCAGCAGTGAAGTGAGCTAGATGGGAGCTGGGTGTTCATAGAGGAATTGTAAGACAGATCCAGGCGCCAGGTGTGTGTCGGGGGGGCGTAACCCTTTAATCCCAGCACTCGGGAGGCAGAGGCAGGTGGATCTCTGTGAGTTCGAGGCCAGCCTGGTCTACAGAGTGAGATCCAGGACAGGCCCCAAAGCTACACAGAGAAACTCTGCCTCAAAAAACCAAAAGAGAGAGAGAGAGATCTAAGCATGGTGGTGCACACCTATAATCCCAGCACTTGGGAAGTAGAGGCAGGAGGATCAGGCGTTCAAGGTCATTTCCAGCTGAATAGCAAGTTCAAGGCCGGTCTGGGCTACATTAGGCCATATCCCTACACATACACAAAACAAAAACAAAAGTACCAACCAGACAGAAAGAAATGAAAGAGAGACACACTCAAGATTTAGCCCCAATAGGAGGCATGGACACAAGCCAAGAGCCAGAGTCTCCATGACAGATTAACTTGTCCCCTTATCCCCACACCTGCTGTCAATCCTCTCCTTGCATGAGTCCGGTGGCCTCCACACTCTGTGTAGTGACTGAGGACACGTGGGTACTGTCATTGATGGGAAGGATAAGTTCTGAGTTAAAAGTTGGAACTGGATGATTGTAAATGTGCTCACTCACAGTTCCTTAAAGTCACCATCGAGCCAAGCAACTCTACTCCCAGGCACGTGACCACGCGTCTTTGTCACTGTTCTTCTGCTGTGAAGAGACCCCATGACCAAGGGCACTTAGAGAAGAAAGAGCTTTTTGAGCTTACTGGGGGGTTATCGTTTCAGAGGGCGAGTCCATGACCATCATGGTGAGCAGAATGGCAGCAGGCAGGCAGGTATGGCTCTGGAGCAGGAGCTGAGAGCTTACGTCTGATCCACAAGTGAGAGGCAGAAACAGAGCACTGACTAGGAATGGTGTGGACTTCTGAAACTTCAAAGTCCACCCCCAGTGACACACCTCCCCCAACAAAGCCACACTTCCGAATCCTTCCCAAGCAGTTCCACCAACTGAAGACCAAGTATTCAAACATATGAGCCTATAGGAGCTGTTCTCATCCAAACCAGCACACCAAGATAAACTGAAAACATGTCCACACAAAGATGTGAGCGTGAATTTTCATGGTCGTACATATGCTAGGCAGGAAGTGCAAATACTCACATGTCCAGCAAACAGTGACTGGGTAAACACAATGGAGCATGTCACATAAGAGAACAGTCTGTAAAAATAAAAAGGAATAAAATGGGGACACAGGGATAGATCACTGGTTAAAAGCACTTCCTGCCCTTCCGGAGGACCTGAGTTTGGTTCCCAGGACCAACTCAGGCAGCTCACAACAGCTCTGTAACTCCAAATCCAGAGGATATGACTCCCTTTTCTGGCCTCTGTGGGTACCTGCACTCACTGGTGTGCACGCATGTACACACACACAAGCACACACACAGGCACAAAGGCACACACATGCACACACACATGCACACACACAGGCACAAAGGTACACACACATACACACTCACAGGCACAAAGGCACACACATACACACTCACAGGCACAAAGGTACACACATGCACACACAGGCACACACACACACGCACACACACAGGCACAAAGGCACACATATATGCACACACACAGGCACAAAGGCACACATACACATGCACACTCACAGGCACAAAGGCACACACATACACACTCACAGGCACAAAGGCACACACATGCACACACAGGCACACACACATGCACACACAGGCACAAAGGCACACACACATGAACACACACAGGCACAAAGGCACACATATATGCACACACACATGCACAAAGGCACACACACGCACACACACAGGCACAAAGGCACACACATGCACACACACAGGCACAAAGGCACACACACAGGCACAAAGGCACACATATGCACACACACAGGCACACACAGAGGCACAAAGGCACACACACATGCACACACAGGCACAAAGGCACACACACATGCACACACACAGGCACAAAGGCACACACACAAGCATTCTCACAGGTACAAAGGCACACATATAGGCACACTCACAGGTACAAAGGCACACACATGCACACACACATGCACACACACAGGCACAAAGGCACACACACATGCACACACACAGGCACAAAGGCACACACACAAGCATTCTCACAGGCACAAAGGCACACACATAGGCACACTCACAGGCACAAAGGCACACACATGCACACACACAGGCACAAAGGCACACACACAGGCACAAAGGCACACATATGCACACACACAGGCACACACAGAGGCACAAAGGCACACACACATGCACACACAGGCACAAAGGCACACACACAGGCACACACACAGGCACAAAGGCACACACACAAGCATTCTCACAGGTACAAAGGCACACATATAGGCACACTCACAGGTACAAAGGCACACACATGCACACACACAGGCACAAAGGCACACACACATGCACACTCACAGGCACAAAGGCACACACATGCACACACACAGGCACAAAGGCACACACACATGCACACACAGGCACAAAGGCACACACACACACAGGCACAAAGGCACACACACATGCACACACACAGGCACACACACATGCACACACACAGGCACCAAGGCACACATACATGCACACACAGGTACACACATAGGCACACACATGCACACACACTCATAGGCACACATACATATGCACACACATACAGGCACTCACAGGCACACACAGACAGAGAGAATTAAAAATAAAGGAATGAAATGAAAGAAGAAAGCACTCATACATACTACAGAATGAATGAACCTTGAAAAGATTTTGTCCATAAAAGAGGCCAGTGTTAAAGGATTGCATAGCACATGATTCCATTTGTACTACCGAGCACAGACAAGTACAGAGAGGCAGAGAGTGAAGACAGATTACCCAAGGTCTCATTTATATCTCTGGTTGGCCTAGAGCTAGGCTAACCTTGAACTCATGAAGCTCTGCCTGCTTCTGCCTTGGAGTGCTGAGAATAAAGGCGTATGCCAACACATATAACTTCCATTATTCTCTCTTTCTTTTTGTTTTATGAGACAGGGTCTCCCTGTGTAGCTCTGGCTGTCCTAGAACTCTCTGTGTAGACCATCAGGCTGGCCTCAAATGTGCAGCAATCCACCTGCTCTGCCTCCCAAGTGCTGGGATTAAAGGCGTGGGCCACCGTGAATGGCCCATTATTCTTTCTTATCCCCTCCTCCCACCAAACCTAGAGCCCTTGATGCATTCTGTTAGGATTGCCTGCATGAAGAACATGGGTAGGGACTTGAGATTATTTACTCAAGCAAGGGTCGTTTACCAGTGGACTACACTGTTGAAACTATAACTGCCCCTACCCAGCCACCACTAACTGCTATAGTTCCTCAGAGAGGGGTGGGGCTTCATGAACCCCTCCCCCACCCGTGATAGAATGAAGGGGCCCAGTCTTGTACAGATCTCGGGCAGGTAACTACTGCTGACCCGAGTTCAGGGGAGCAACAGCCTTGTCACACCCTGAAGACAGCGTTTCACAGTGTGCCTCTGCCGTGGGATAATGCTCTTGTACATGGGTTTAGTAAAACACTGATTGGCCAGTAGCCAGGCAGGAAGTGTAGGCGTACAGGCAGGGGGAGCAGACTAAAAGAATTCTGGGAAGGGGAAACACAGGTCAGGAGTCGCCAGACAGACAGAGAGGAACAAGATGTGAAGACAGAACTGAGAAAAGGTACCAAGCCCTGTGACTGAACATAGATAAGAATTATGGGTTAATTTAAGTGTAAGAGCTAGTCAGTAATAAGCCTGAGCTAATGGTCGAGCAGTTAGAAATAATATTAAGCCTCTGAGTGATTATTTTATAAGTGGCTGCAGGTCTGTGGGGGCCCAGGAGAGACCTGAGAAACCGACTACATGCCTCCTCATCCTACCATCTCTTATGTGTTTTCTCCTCTCTCCTGAGCCTGGGAGGAAGGCGTGACACAGGTGTCCTATTTAGGGCTGATGGCTCCACGGTCACTTATTCTCAGCACTCTGACCAGTTATGAGTCTCTGCATTAACTGCTGCCCACTGCAGAGAGAAGCTTTCCTGGCCAAAACTGAAGGCGGCACTAATCTGTGTGCAAATATAAATATTTAGAAGGCAGCACATCCATTAGCAAGACAGCAGCAATGGACTCCCCAGAGGGCAGCGAGCTCCTCAGTCCAGGCTTACGGCACCATTGTTTCTGCTTTCTGAGATAGGATCTCACAGACCAAACTGACTGGAATTTACAGTCCTCCTGCCTCAGCCTTCCAAGTGTTCCAACTACGGCACGCGCCATCAAGCATTCTATCAATTCGTCTTTATACCAGCCTCATCAGAGACACTCATGTTTACAGATTAGGACTCTGTGATTTGGGGGGTCAGGGCGGGGTTCATCACAGTTCACAAGTTTGAGAGAAAGAAAAAGAAAAAATCAAACACACATGTACACACACACATGCACACACACACACATTAAGGTTCCTAAGTCCCTAAAGTAGAATGAAAGCCTGTGCTTTGTCTTTTCTTGTCTGCCACACTGAATCTTCCTTTGCACCCAACCTTAGTGTCCCACAATCAAAAGGTTCAGTATTAACTTTATGTCTCATTCTTTGCTTTGGTCCCTGTGAAGAAAAGGGTCCCCTGACAGAAAGTGTTCTATAAAGAGATGGCTTGGGAGTTAAGAGTACTGACTGTTCTTGCAGAGGATCTGGATTTGGTTTCCAGCACACACATGATGGCTCACAACCATTCTTTTTTTTCTTTTTCTTTTTTCTTTTTTAATTGAAAATTATTTGGGCTGGAGAGGTGGCTCAGCAGTTAAGAGCATTAGCTGCTCTCCCCAAGGACCAAAGTTCAATTTCTAGCACCCACATGGTAGCTTACAACAGTCTGTAAATCCAACTTCAGGGGATCCAATACCCTCACAGAGATATAAACATCAATACACATAAAATGAATATAAATAAATACACAATTTTAAAAGAAAGGAAAAGAAAACTGCTTTGTCATGCAGTATTTTCTGATCATTTTTCCTCTCCCCCAGTTCCTCCAGATCTTCCCCATCTTCCCATCCACCCAGCTCCACATTCCTTTACCCCAAGCTCACTCTTTTTCTCTCTTTGAAGAACAAACAAAACCAAGAGGTTAAAAAAAATCTATCAAAACACAAAAACAGAAACCATAATATACAATCAAAAGACAAGTAAGACAAGAAACTCCCAAACAAAGCAAAATGAGACAAAAAGTTCACCAAGTAGGGGCTGGAGAGATAGCTCAGGGGTTAAGAGCGCTGCCTGTCCTTCCAGAGGTCCTGAGTTCAGTTCCCGCCACCACATGGTGGCTCACAACCATCTATAATAGGAACTGGTACCCACTTCTGGCATGTAGGCATTCCTGCATGGAGAACACTGGATATGTGATAAATAAAATCTTTAAAAAAATAAAATTTACCAAGTGCCACTGGATTTGTTTTATGTTGGCCAGCTATTCCTGGGCAGGGGCCTACCCTGAATTGTGGTTAATATACATAGTGACACTGCATTGGAGAAAATGATTTTTTTTTCCTTTGCCAGTGGGTATCAGTTGCAGACAACTTCTTGGTTAGAGTGGGACCCCTGTCCACTTGCCTTCCCGATGCCGAGACCTCACTGGATTGAACCTGCACAGGCCCTGTATATGATGCCGTAGTCTGTGAGTACACACGCAGGTCAGCCCTGTTGTGTCTGTAAGGCTCTGTTTCCTTGGCACCATCCATCACTTCTGGATCTTACCATCTTTCCACCTCCTCTTCCGAACAGATCCCTAAGCTCCGAGGGGAGGGGTTTGGTGAAAACGTCCCATTTATTTAGAATTGAGTACTCCAAAGTCTCTCATTCTTTGCACATTGTCCGGTTGTGCGTTTCTGTGTTGATTCTCATCGACTGCAAGAAGCAGCTTCTCTGATGACGGCTGAGCAAGTTACTGATCTCTGGGTATAGCAAAGTGTCTTTAGGAGTCATCTTATTGCCGTGTTCCTTTAGCAGACAGGAAATAGTACTTTGTTTTCCCCCAGGGCCAGGGCCTATCCAGTCTCAGGTTCTTACCCACTCCAGCAGTGTCAGGCGTGGATTCTGTTTCTTAAAGTGGACCTTAGACCCAATGAGAGTGGTTGGTGACTCCCACAACGTCTGTACCACAATCACACCAGCAGAGTTTGCAGCCAGGTCACTGTCGCAGGTCTTGCGGTTTATAGCTGAATTGATGATTACCTTTCTCCTTCCTCTTAAACACGGCTTTAGAAGTCCTGGTCTAGAGGTTCCCAAGGACACAAGATAGAATGGCTGTGCAAAGTCTGCTTCTGGTCTGGAATCAGACACAGTGATGTACTCGTCTCTGCAGGGCTCACTTAGAGTGTGCATGTGAGGAGGCTCACCAAGATACACCCACGCTGAACCAGTTCAGACTACATTAACTAACCTCCCTAAAAGTCACTCAGTCTCAGCCCTGCCAGAAAGTACTGGGTTCATGCCAGGCAGAGAGAGCACTTCCTGCCCTGGTGGTAGCAAGTTGCGTAGCTGTGAAGTGCTTCTCACGTTCAAAGTACTGGACTAGCTCCAGTTCAGATTCCCCCAGGCTCTGAACGCTGCATTGGCTCAGATCCTCTTCCAGAGAAGCCTGGAGGGCCTGGAGGGGCCCAGCAGCAAATACATTCTTTCCTCAAGTCCATCTCTGTTTCTGGGTCCTTTCTCCACACCCAGCAAGGATTAAGCATGTTCTTTTCATATATAGTTAGTTATTTTGTATGTGTTTGTGTGTGGCATGTACATGTGTGGAGGTCACAGGACAGCTTGGACAAGTTGATAGAATTCCTGGCCACCCCCCCCCACCTCCACCATATCCCCCCCACCTCCACCATCCCCCCCCACCCCCCCGCTGCATGACTAAACACTAGAGCATGTGCTGTCCAGTAGCCAAGCAAGAGGCTTAGTCATTCCAGGGCCTTACGTCCTAAATAGTCCATGTGCTGCGTGATCACATAATTTGCACACAGCGTGATGACGTAATCTATGCGCACATGCAGCGCATATGTAGCATAGCTATGTAAGCCCATGTGCGCATGTGTGTGGGAACTATAAAAAGCGGGTTCCATCTCGTCCCTTCTCTCCCCCCCTGCACAACCATTTCACATAGCCTAGCGGCAAACAACGCTGCTGAATAAATGACACAAGTGAGTTCTCTTCTTCTGTGATGTGGGTCCCGTGAATGGAACTCAGCTTGTCAGGCTTGGCAGTGGGAAGGTGCCTCTAACCACTGAACCACCTCACCAGTCCAAACACAGCTGCCCTTCCCTTCCTCCTTTCTGTTCTTTCTCCCTTCTTTTCTTCTTTTTAGACAATGTCTCACTGCGTAGCTCTGATTGGCCTTGAGCTCTCTATGTAAATCAGACTTATTGAGAGCCGCTGGTAGTGAAAGTCCATGGGAGTATACAGCAGTGACAACTAGTGTTCAGAAGGTCAACCTATCAGAACTAAGGGTTCTGTTAGAGGAAACCATCATGCAAGGCGTTATGGAATTACTGCCTTTTGAATGAACTGGCTGTCTCTTGTTGTAAACTTCTAGTGCAATAACAGCTATGATTCTCCCCATTTACCGTGCATCTCCATGTTAATGTACATGTACTCTCAAGATTGCATCTCAGTCTTGGGCAGAACTTCCCCTATACATTTGAGTAATTGGACAACTGCCTCCAGCTGTGTTTATTTTTCATTAACATATATCTGGCCAGGGCCATTCTCCAGACAAAGTATCTCAGCAAAGATACCTTTTTCCAAGGACAAAACTGCACATAGATAAACACTAGCTCATCTCACTCACAGATAGAGAAAAGAACCACTAACAATTAAATCCTCAACTCCTTACCTTCATCCTGGGTTATTTACACAGGACCCTAATTAAAGAGATTTACTGCTCACATTCCTGGGATACTGAGTTAAGGCAGTTACTTCCCACTGACCCAAGGAGATTGCCTCCAGGCCAGGCAGGCAACAGGTGCCAAGCTTCTTTCTTGTGCAAATTAAGTTTTTACTCCTCCTCAGCCAGGTGCTCTTCCTAGATTTTCTTCTCAGCAATTACTCTGAGTGAAAGTGCTTTTACTAACCAAATACTACATGCTCTGACATAGGTCGCTTAGCCACCTAGCATATGTCCCCCTCCCTATCAGAAAGCAGCTGCAGCTGGGATGAGTGGGAAAAGCGGCGCCAAAGATAGTTTACTTTCTTGTGACTTGTTGACCCCTAACGCTCTACCTCGCCATTTCTAGATTAGAGTTTGAGCACATAAATTCCCTAATGATCTTAGCCGTTAGTTGACCCTACCAGAGAACTCCCCTTTAGTCACTCCCCTTTTGGGTTGTAATTGGAAGCTGACAATTAATTGCTTTATGTGTGGGTCCTTATCACCTCTCTCTGAGACCCTGAAAACTTCAAGCCTCACATTGCTTTACCGAAGAATTACTGTGTGGGTAAATATGCTGCTTCTTGGAGAGCACGGGTAGAATAGGATTGATGGAGAAGAACAAAGATGAGGACGGAGATGGAAAGAACTAGGTAGAATGATGAGAGAACAGCAAAAGGAACTGAGAGCAGGAGGGATGGAGAGCAGAAGGGACCGAGAGGAGCTAAGTAAGAGAGCAGAAAAGAAACTGTGTAGATGGAATCACCATAGAAGAATAGAGCAAATGGACTAAAGAACTCAGTGTGCTTAGATTCATTGAATATCCCTCAGTCATGAATCCTCAGCTGGTTGGTAGACTCTTCTGCAATATAGGCTGGACCTATTATTGTTTGTGTTACAGACTGACCTTGAATTCGAGTCATCCACCTGGATCTGCCTCCCAAGTGCTGGGATTAAAGGCACATGCTACCACATCTGACCTATATTTTCTTTTATGTATATAGGTGTTTTGCCTGCATGCTTGTCTGAGCTACATTTGTGTGTTTGGTGCTCAAGGAAGCCAGAAGAGGGCATCAGGTCTCTTGGAACTGGAGTTACAGGAAGTTGTGAGTCGTCCGTAACCATTTAACTACTGAGCCATCTCTCAGCCCAGCCTACAGTTTCCTTAAGATTGACTTTCTTTTTAATTGTGTGTCTGTGTGCAGGTGACTGAGAGGCTGGAGATGGTGAGTCCTCTGAAGGTGGCATTACAGACCGTTGTGAGCTGCTCAACAGGCTGGGTCTTCTGTAAGAGCATCAAGTGCTCTTAACTGCTGGGCCACCTGGCCAGGCCCCAGGAATAATTTCTTTGGAGCATCCATCTTCAACAAAATTGGGAGAAGAGCCTTGGTTCGGTCAAGCTGTCACACGTGGGTGTCCCTTCTGTCCTCTTCTGCTTTGGAAACATCTCGTGCATGGCACTATATGTGTCAGAGGGCCAGGCCCTGACCACTGAAAGCCCAAGTCTGGAATGACTAGCCTGTGATGAGCAGCATGTGGACAGGCTCTCTCCACACGTACTCAGCTCAGTGGATTGCTTCTTCCGGGGAGCATCGGGAAGCCGTTACATCCCGTTTCTTCTGCCGGGGCCTCAGAACTTTAGCTTCTGCTTTAGGGCTGCAGAGGACTTTAAAGGAAGGGGAAGACTGGGGAAGTAAGATCCAAGCCAAAGAAAGGAAAGTTCCAGGCTTAGTCAGCAAGCATAGAGGATGAAAGCAAGCGGAAGATCTCACGCTGTGCTGGGAAGATGGGTCAGTGAGCGCGAGGACCTGAGTTCAGATCTCCAGAACCTGTGTAAAAAGCCGAGTGTGCACACACCTGTAAACTCGGTGTTTGGGGGACGGGCAGGAGGGTGGCTGGAGGTTTATGGCCACCAGCCTACTGCCAGGTTCAATGAAAGGTCATGCCTCAAGGGAATAAGGTGGAGAGTGATAAAGCAAGACCCCTGACCTCCTCTGACCTCTGTGTGTGTGTATGGGCATGCACACTCACATGTATAGGCACACACACGTAAATAAAATGCAATAGCAATTTTAAAACACCCCAGGAGCAGCTCCCAGCTCCCAAGGTTCGGTTTCTCCAAGTCACGGCGCTCAGTGCCAGCTGCACCTTCTGACTGAACAGGGTGGAGTCCTGGACCATGGCCTCCACCTCTGTTCCCTCAGAGGGGTTGTGCGAGACTGTATTGAGGGAAACCTGCCTTCCTCTGTCTGTCCACTTTCCAAATATTGGTGTGGCTTGATCCAGGGAACCTTTCTAAGAGAGCCACACACGGAGCAGTGCTATGTCGCTAAGGTGTGAGGAGGGCAGCAGGCTGCATCGGCTGCCAGGGATCAAGACTCTGCCTGCAAGTGCTTTGCTGCTGTCTCCCCGAGTGCCCGGCCTGTGTGCCTGCTCGTTCGCTGGAACCCGGTGTCTGATACAGAGTAGAAGCCCAATCCATAACTGTTTGAATTTAGAGTTTTATTGGTGGCCAAGGGGGCCAAAATCTAGATCAGGGTCGACAACCTATGTTCTTCCCTAAATGATGGGGTCCCAAAGGGTGGTGTGAAAGTTAATCTTGATTGTGAACTTGGTTGAACTAAGAATCCCTTAGGAGATTGAGAGGGAACAGCTCAGGGCTGGGGAGGTGGCTCAGAGGTTAAGAGCACTGGCTGCTCTTCCAGAGGACCTGGGTTCAATTCCCAGCACCCACATGGCAGCTCACAACTGTCTGTAACTCCAGTTCCAGAGGATCTGACACCCTCACACAGATACACATATAAGCAAAACACCAATGCACATAAAAAATAGAAAAGAATTATCAAAATAAAAATAAGAAGAAGGAACAGCTCTGGGCATGTTGTCAGGGCATTGCCAGAGTTATTAGACCAGGGTTGTGACCTTCTCAGTTCCTTGATGGATCATAATATGAAGGCGTTCCTGGGAGGTGGTGAGAGGCAGGAGATGGGGGGAAGTAGGTCACGGTGGAAGTGTTCTCGAAGGCTATGTTTAGCTCTGGCCCCTCCTGTATCCTCTCCTTTCCTGATGCCTTGATGTGAACTATTTTACCATTCCCACCTTCAAACACACACCATGATGATGTGTCCTATAAAGCCAAGAGCCAGATGACTGTTTCCTCTTTTAAGTGCTTTTCTTGGGTATTTGGTCATACACATCAGAGAAGCCTGACTCAGGCAGCAGAGCTTTCACCTGAAGGCTGCCTGGCTTCCTTCACAGCGCAACCATGGCTGCCCTTCATCTGCAGCCTCATTCGTCTGGGGTCACCAGAGATCCTGGTACCCTGGGCACATGAAAACACAAACACGTGCCACACAGAGAGGTGGGGGCACACACATGCACACACAGAGGTGGGAGCACACTCATACACACACACAGAGTTGGGAGCACACTCATGCACACACAGAGGTGGGAGCACACTCATGCACACACAGAGATGGGAACACACTCATGCACATACAGAGGTGGGAGCACACTCATGCACATACACAGAGGTGGGAGCACACTCATGCACACAGAGAGATGGGAACACACTCATGCACATACAGAGGTGGGAGCACACTCATGCACATACACAGAGGTGGGAGCACACTCATGCACACACAGAGATGGGAGTGCACTCATGCACATACAGAGATGGGAACACACTCATGCACATACACAGAGGTGGGAGCACACTCATGCACATACACAGAGGTGGGGGCACACTCATGCACACACAGAGGTGGGAGCACACTCATGCACACACAGAGGTGGGAGCACACTCATGCACACACAGAGGTGGGAGTGCACTCATGCACATACACAGAGGTGGGAGTGCACTCATGCACATACACAGAGGTGGGAGCACACTCATGCACACACAGAGGTGGGAGCGCACTCATGCACACACAGAGGTGGGAGCGCACTCATGCACATACACAGAGTTGGGAGCACACTCATGCACATACACAGAGATGGGAGCACACTCATGCACATACAGAGATGGGAACACACTCATGCACATACAGAGGTGGGAGCACACTCATGCACATACAGAGGTGGGAGCACACTCGTGCACATACACAGAGGTGGGAGCACACTCATGCACATACACAGAGGTGGGAGCACACTCGTGCACATACACAGAGGTGGGAGCGCACTCATGCACACACACAGAGGTGGGAGCGCACTCATGCACATACACAGAGGTGGGAGCACACTCATGCACATACACAGAAGTGGGAGCACACTCATGCACACACACAGAGGTGGGAGCACACTCATGCACATACACAGAGGTGGGAACACACTCATGCACATACACAGAGGTGGGAGTGCACTCATGCACATACACAGAGGTGGGAGCACACTCATGCACACACAGAGGTGGGAGTGCACTCATGCACATACACAGAGGTGGGAGCGCACTCATGCACATACACAGAGGTGGGAGCACACTCATGCACATACACAGAGATGGGAGCACACTCATGCACATACACAGAGGTGGGAGCACACTCATGCACATACACAGAGGTGGGAGCACACTCATGCACATACACAGAAGTGGGAGCACACTCATGCACACACAGAGGTGGGAGTGCACTCATGCACATACACAGAGGTGGGAGCACACTCATGCACACACAGAGGTGGGAGTGCACTCATGCACATACACAGAGGTGGGAGTGCACTCATGCACATACACAGAGGTGGGAGCGCACTCATGCACATACACAGAGGTGGGAGTGCACTCATGCACATACACAGAGGTGGGAGCACACTCATGCACACACAGAGGTGGGAGCACACTCATGCACACACAGAGGTGGGAGTGCACTCATGCACATACACAGAGGTGGGAGCGCACTCATGCACACACAGAGGTGGGAGTGCACTCATGCACATACACAGAGGTGGGAGCACACTCATGCACACACAGAGGTGGGAGCACACTCATGCACACACAGAGATGGGAACACACTCATGCACATACAGAGGTGGGGGCACACTCATGCACATACACAGAGGTGGGAGCACACTCGTGAACACACACTGCATTCATGTTGACTTCTCATCTGAAGATTTTGATATCCAGCTCCTCTTACAGCATCATGTCTTTGCTGAGGAACTTGACTGAATTTTTTTTTTTTTTTTGGAAACCCAGGATAATTTTCTTGAATCAAGCCCAGATGTGGAGTTGTTTTGTAGGAGACCTCGAATGGGCAGATAAGCATCACCTAACTCCTGGAACCTTCCTTTCATCCCCATTCTGTCCAGTACAGGGGGAACTCTGTCTCTTATCAGTCTTTGGTGAAACCAGGACCTCTTCCAAACAGCATGATGTTTTATTTGAGTCTTGATGGACAAGCAAGAATGAACCAGGCATTTCAACCTCAAGGGTAAGTCTGATGGGCATGGTGGGCAACACCTCTAATCCCAGCTACAGGGATGGAGGGGATGCAGGATCTGGAGTTCGAGGCTGTGGTGGATTGAAAGAAAATGGCCACCAAAGGGGATGGCACTATTAGGAGGTGTGGCCTTGTTGAAGTGGATGTGGACCTGTAGGAGGAAGTGTGTCACTGTGGAGGTGGGCTTTGAGATTTCATATATGCTCAAGCCACGCTCAGTGTCTCAGTTCACTTCCTGATGCCGGCAAGATTTAGAACTCTTAGTCCTTATCCATCCAGCACCATGTCTGCCTGCCAACAACCATGTCCCGCCACGATGAAAATGGACTAAACTTCTGAGACTTTAATCCACCCAGTTAAATGTTTTCCTTTATAAGAGTTGCCGTGGTCATGATATCTCTTCATAGCAATAGAAACCCTGGCTAAGACAAAGGCCACTGTGGGCCACATAGCAAGAACTTGCTTTAAAAGAGGAAGGATGGTAACACTGTATGTCCCCACCTGATAGTACCAAGTTCCTGTGGATGGAGAGATAAGTACGTGTAGAAGGAAGCCAAACAATGAATTCAGAGACTGATGTGAAGGCACAGTGTAAATACCTGTTAAGGCTGGAGAGCTGGGTTTAGTGACAGATTATAAAGGATCTGTGTGTAAGGGGAGAAATTTAACTCCATCTTGTTGGCAAGAACGAGTTCCCATTTTAAAGAAAGGAGAGAATGAGATTAGGTCTATTTTTTAAAAAGTTTTATCGTATGTATTTATTTATGTGCATGGGTACATATGTGCCTTTGTACATGTGTAGAAATCAGAGGACAGCTTGGGAGAATTAGTTCTCTCCTTCTACCACGTGGGTCCTGAGGATGGAACTTGGGTGATCGGACTTGGTGGCAAGTGCCTTTACCCACTGAGTCAGCTCTCTGTCCCAGGATCTGTCTCTACAAAGATTACTTTGGAAAAGACCAAGATGGAAAAGAGAGGAGAGAGAGGGAGCCACATAGGGAGGCTGTGGAAAGAGACACAGGAAGAGGAACATACCATATTACAGGTAGTTTCCACATCACCACCTGGACCAGGAGGCTGGTAAAGAAGGTGGAGAGCTTGGATATCTTTCATATTTCTGTCTTTGCAAATTACACAGGTCACAATGCTGCTCGTTCAAATAAACAGCAAGAACGGGCTTAGAGAGAGGAAATGGTGAGTCGTCCCAAGACTTTTTATGATGAAATATTACACAACATAGAAAAGCACAAGAAAAGAAATGAACTGCATGATAAATAATAAAGCTATTTTTAAATTTTTATTTACTCTGTGTGTGTGTGCCCATGTGTGTCCACCACAGTGAGCACACGGAGGCCAGAAAACAGCTTCTGGGAATTGGTTCTCTCTTTCCATCATGTGATTTCTGGGATCGAGCTCAGCCAGTCAGGCTCAGTGGCAGGGCCTTTGCCTGCTCAGCCTTCTCACAGCCCTCTTCCTGCTTACTGCCTCTGAGTGGCCTGTGGGCACGAACTGGAAATTCTGCTCTGGAGTCTAGGGAAGATGGCGTGGACTTGAATGGCAGTCTGGCAGAAAGAGTCCTAGGATTTACAAATCAGCACTTACTGGCTTAAATTCAGAACAAGAGACGGTGGTTAGAGAGATTCTCAGTGGTTAAGAGCACTTGTCGCCCTTGCAGAGGACCCAGGTTGGTTCCCAGTATCCACATGGTGGGTCACAAACACCTATATCTCCACTTCCAGAGGATCAGATGCCTTCTTTTGACCTCTATGGCACCAGGCATGCACTTGGTACACATATATGCATACAGGCCAAACACTTGTATGCTGTAGGATATCTTTCTGTAGACTGTGAATATGTGTTGCTCTGATTGGTTGATAAATAAAGCTGCATTGGCCTATGGCAGGGCAGGATAGGGTTTGGTGGTACATTCAAACTAAAGAGATGAAGAAGGATGGAGTTGGGAGAGACTCCAGCCCGCTGCCAAAGGAGCAACAAGATGTCAGCAGACCAGTAACTCCACAGCCATGTGGCAACATATAGATTAATAGAAATGGGTTAAGTTATAAGAGCTAGCTAACAAGAAGCCTGACTCATAGGCCATACAGTTTGTAAATAGCATAAGCCTCTGTGTGTTTACTTGGGACCAAGAGGCTGCAGGATGCAGATGGAAGAGATTTGTCTCAACTGTGGGGCTAGGCAGGACTGGAGAAACTTCTGGCTCTGCTCATACCATAAAATAAAATAAATAAATCTAAAAAAATTAATACAGAGCACACTTGAGAGGTAGAGGCAGGAGGATCAGGAGTTCATAGCCTTCTGATGTAGTTAGTTTGAGACTAGCCGGGGCTTTATTAGTACACACACACACACACACACACACACACACACACACACACACACACCTCCAAAATGAACTAATGAAAACCTCAGAAACCCAATTCAAACTACTTAGCACACAGGGAAATGGGTTACTAGAAGACCCAGGAACTCAAAGGCGGGATTCTACCTGGATGTCAGGAGGAACCTGGAACTCATGTTCAGAGTTATGAATACCCCCAGAACTCTTCTATGAACCCTGATATTTCTTCCACTTCTCTGCCCACAAATGTAAGAGAGAGCCATCGATGGTTGCCAACTTTTACATGTAACACATCTGGTCCCTCAGAGAGCCGTTTAGTCGTCCTAAATTCCAAGGACATCTGGGATGTAGCTCAGTGGTGGAATGCTGGCCAAGCATGTGCAAGGCCTTGGGTTATGTCTCCAACATTAGGAGGAAACATTTGTTAAAGCTGGGTGTGGTAGCATGAACCTACAATCTTAGCCCTCAAAAGTCAAAGGCAAAAGAACTGCACATCTGATGCCAGTCAGTGTTTCACAGAGAGACACTACCTCAAAAACCAAAAACAAACAAAGAAAACAATGGGTCCATCGAGAGTGAGTCATCTGCCGGGCAGCAGTGGCGCTCACCTTTAGTCTCAGCACTCAGGAGGCAGAGGCAGACAGATCTCTGTGAGTTCAAGGCCAGCCTGGTCTACAGAGTGAGTTCCAGGACAGGCAGAGGTACACAGAGAAACCCTGTCTCAAACAAACAAACAAACAAACAAACAAGAGTGAGTTGTTCAACGCAGGAGAAAAGGAACCAGAAGCTAAAGAAGGTGCTGAACCCATTCAGAAAGACATCTCCTCAGATGCCAGTCTGTCCAGTGGGGTGGAAGCTGTGGGACCCATCGGGGATACAGACCAGAACAATGACTCTTCACCTTGGCTGCACATAGGAATCAGGTGGAACACCTTATAATGTTCTGGGGTATCCCCCAGAGAAGACTGCTTGAACATGGGTTTAAGCCAATAGAAAGTCTTTATTGGTCGACCAGAGACTACACTGGGTGTTTGGAATCCCAATGTTGTATGAAGCCTTTCTCAGGGTGAGCTTTTAAGCACAAAAACCATGTCCTGGGTTGGCATACTTCAGTCAACAAGAACAGTTAGCCAGAAGTGGAACCACAGAAGCCAAAAGGCAAGGTTAGTACATTTAGAGACTTTCCCAGAACCATGGACTTTGATGGACTAGGTCTTTGTTTTAGTTTTCACAGGTGGTGCTGTCTGTGTGCTGAGTTTTACAGCAGCCTGGATGGTACTTCCACCATGGAGTCAGTTGTGCTAAGGTCTGGAGGCCGGTTACAATAACACCCTAACCCCTGGATCCCACCAAGAAGTTCTGACTTTCTTGGTCTGAGATGTACCTGAACATCTATCTTTTGCTGCTGTTTTTAAGATGGGGTCTCAGGGCCAGTGGGAAAGCTCAGTGGATAGGGGTGGTCTTATTTAGGATTTCCATGACTATGATAAACACCATGACCAAAAGGAAGTCAAGGAGGAAAGTTTATTTCGGCTTGTAGTTTGTAGTTTGTAGTCCATCACTGAGGGAAGTCAGGGTAGGAACTCTAGGCAGGAATCTGGAGGCAGGAGCTGATACAGAGGCCATGGAGGGTTGCTGCTTACTGGCTTGCTCTTCATGGCTTGTTCATCCTGCCTTCTTATAGCACCCAGGACCACCAGCCCAGGGATGGCACCACCGACAATAAGCTGGGCTCTCTCACATCAATCATCAATCAGGAAAATGTACCACAGGCTTGCCCACAAACCCATCTAGTGATGGCATTTTCTTAATCTAGGTTCCCACTTCCAAAATGACTCCAGCTTGATCAAGTTGACGTAAACTAGCCAGCACAGAGCACTTGCCTCCAAGTCTCACCTCCTGAGTTCAATCCCCAGGACTTACATGATAGAAGGGAACGAGCCAATTCCCACAAAGTATCCTCTGATCTCTCCACACAAATACCATGGCATGTGTGCTCACACACAGATACAATAATAGTAATTAAAAGTTAAAAGGAAAAGACAGGCTCTAACGGTGTAGCCCAGTCAGGCCTGGAACTTGTGACCCTCCTGCCTCAGCCTCCCAAGTGCTGGGATGACGGGCATTTGCCGCCATACCCAGCTCTGAACCACACTTAAAAAAATACTTTTCTCTTAATTTTTAGTTTGCATGTATAAGTGTTTTACCCGCATACATATCAGTATACCGTGTGTGTGTGCCTCTGTGTGTGTGTGTGTGTGTGTGTGTGTGTGTGTGTGTGTGTGTGTGTGTTACCTGTGGAGGCCAGAAACAGATGCCAGATGCCCCAGCGACTGTGGTCAGAGAGTTGTGAGCCACCAGGAGGGTCTGGGAATCAAACCTAGACCCTGTGAAGGAATCATCATTTTAACTGCTGAGCCACCTCTCGGTCCCTATGGACCACATTTAAAACGCTATCACAGACTTGAGATTGAAGAGCACCAACGACAGAATTTGAGGCGTCAACAGCCTTGGTTAGTTCAGTGAATGGCAAGCACACCCCAGTTCCTTAATCAGTGGAGAGACCAGGTTTCTTTCTCCCGCTGGTTCTAAGCCTCGTCAGACTCATCCCTGAACACCTACATCAGGAGCAGCCTTCTGTCCATACTTCCCAAGCGGCCAGAGGCCACTGCTGCAGATATTCATTGAGTAACTTCCTGTTTCCTTTCAGAAACACTTGCAAGCTTGGGTGGGTAGAGTCTGTGAGTTAAGGCACTGTCAGCAGTTGAGGCAAGGGCAGTTTCTTGCCCAAGTGACTAGCTTTTTTGCTACAAAGAAAGTAAACTCTAATTGGAGGGTCTTCGATGCCCATTATCCTTTTTGAAGTAAATTGGTGCTGCCAAGATCAGATATGTCTCACTGTCAAGAAAAGCTTTATGTTATTAACACATTTTAAATGCCATATTCTGTAGATCTCTAAAGTGTTTGAAGATCACCTACCTAAAATATATCTCTCTATGACCTTGAAAACATACCTAATATGACTATAAGTTTGATAGTCATAAATGACTAACTATTAATCTGTATTTCTTTATTATCCTAAATAGCTTTCAAGGACTAAATCTTTACATTACATTCTTAAATGAGCTGCATAGGTACAATACCTTAAAAAATAATAGAAATATATATATATATATATATATATATATATAAAGTATAACAATAATAAGCTTAAATTTGTATCAATATACAAAATTATCTTAAACAAGTGTGGAAAGATATAGAGTATTTTCTAACAAAATAATCTTAACTTTGTATCAATATACAAAAATCCATACAAATATAAAATATTTGAGATTAATAGTTGCTTTTTAGTTTAAAGTAGATTCAATAGTCTACCCTTTTATCCCATTATTCCTTTATACCCCTTTTGTCTTTTAAGAAAGAGATCCTTGAATCTAACCTCCCTTGCTTAGTTTCCTCCCTTACCATGACCAGTAACAATTTGCAACTAGCCCCCCTAAACAACGATAAACATCCATAACCCACCAAATGACCGAAAACCACCCAGGCCACCTCCTGGGAATGTGAGCACTGTGTTCTCTAGACTGCTTCCTGCAGTCCGGGGGTGACAGCATCCCCAGGGGGCCCCGAGAAAGTTGGGATAATGATCAGGTTCTGGGAGAGCTAGCTGTATCATTTGTTGTCCGGTCTCTGTGTGATGGGAAAGTGCAGGGCTTATCTGAAGTCCTGGCTAAAGTAGTTTGCGAGGCTAGACCATCTCAGCTGGCAGCTTTGAAGTTGTTTTGGATGTTGAATTTTGAGGAAACTGCAACAGAGGCATTCTGAGAGGCTGGATCCCTGGGATACTTGTCTTTATTGGTGTCTGGTTTTTTTTTTTTTTTTTTTTTTTTTTTCTGAAAACACACAGACTTTAAAAAGTAACATATATACCTGTATTAACACAAGTATGGAATGTGCGGTATGCACAAGTCGGCTGAAGATGATTTTTTCTTTTATGTTTGAGCAAGTAAAAGGCATCTGCTAACTTTATAAGTCTGCTTGGACTGTATAACCAAACCTCTGCCCATGCCACATGAAAGGATGGCATATAATAATAAGTCATGAGGACTCTGTAGCCAACAAAATTTGTCATGTCTCATCCAGTCTCAGAGCTGTTCCCATGATGAGGGATCAGCATATACTTCATCTGTCCTGTAGTCTTTCTTGGCTTTTTCCCTCTATGTCTGTAGCCAAGATTTTTAGGAGGTCTTTTTCCCTCAATCAAATCTGATCCTCATTAATTTTGAAGGAATCTATAGCTTTTTGTTTTCCTATGGAAACAAGGGCACAACCTCAACCCCAATGCAAGACATTTTCTGACTTCCATTCTGAAGTTAAGACATCCTTAAAACACAGGTTGGTTTAATTTAGCAGCTTCCATAATCCAGTGTCTCTCAGCAGTTATTTTTTTTTACATTAGCATTTAAAAAATTCCAAGTCAACAAAGCCCCATACAGGATCTAGACACCCTGTGTATTGCCCATCCTTATGTGGCTCATTCTTTTTATATTATTTTACTCTTTCTTTAAAGACTTTGTTATTTTTAAACTATTTTTTCTATGACTGTCTACACCCCTTTTCTTACTGTATCTGTTTAGAGGTTTTCTAGGTCCGGACCCCTGCATGCCTGTAGCCTTCTCTGACCACACGAGCCAAGCCTTAAACCCACTGCATGACTCCGCACTGACAACCGAGGCCCACCTGAGAGACTGTGGTACGAGGAAGCTGTGTCTGGCTCCATGTTTTCAGCTTTGGAACTTTTTAAAAAGCTTTCTCAGGTCCTATGTGGAAATAGGTGCTCCCACACTGGCTGCCAAGTGTCAGTGTGTTTTTGTAGTCTTTCAGATTAAATGGATGGGACTTTGCAAAACTAAATAAACAAAAATCAAAACAAAACAAAACCAACCAAACTATTGAGATGTGTTGGGAAGGCAAATGGCTCAGTGGGTGAGTGTACCTGCTGCCAAGCCTGTGGGACCTGACTTCTATCCTAGGGTCCATATGGTAGAAGTCAAGAATTGACTTTCCCAAGGTGTCCTCTGACCTCTGACATGGTGGCATGTGTGCGTGCACATATACACATACACACAATAAAGAACTTTTTTTTGTTTCTTGAGACAGGGTTTCTCTGTGTGGCCCTGGCTGTCCTAGAATTCACTCTATAGACCAGGCTGGCCTTAAACTCAGAGATCTGCTTGTCTCTGCCTCTCGAATGCTGGGATTAAAGGTGTGCTGCCACCACCTGACTTACTAAATAACTTTTTAATGTGAATGAAAATTGAAAGGTTGTAGGTGTAGTGATACAACCCTGTAACCCCAGCACCAGGGAGACAGCTGGGAGACTGCTACAATTTTGAGGCCAACACAGAGCATTTCAAGCTAGAAGTAATAAACAGTGAGACCCTGTCTTGAAACAAATGGATGAGACTTACGTTGAAAGGCTGGTGGTGTAGAGCTGTGGCAATGTGCTTGCTTAGCAGGAGCACCACCCACAAACAAACGTACAAACCAACGCCCTCCTTCCCCCCAAAAAGGAAGAAGTGAAGAAAGAGGAGGGGAACGGAGGGCGGCGGCTCCGTCGAAGTGCTGGTCGACAAGCACATGGACCCGAGTTCAGGCCTTAGTGTCGACTTTAAAAAGCTGGGCACAGCACCGTGCACCTGTGATCTCAAGCTGGGGAAGCAGAGAAGACCTTTGGTGCTCACTAGGCAACCATTTTTGAAGAATCAATGAGCTCAGTGTTCAGAGAGAGAGAGAGAGAGAGAGAGAGAGAGAGAGAGAGAGAGAGAGAGAGAGACCCTGTCTTTAAAAGATAAGTTGGAAGAACAGAGGAACCCGTGGCTGATATGTAGAACTGAATGGTATTGTAAAATAAAATAAAAGGGGGGAAAAAAAGATAAGTTGGAGCCTGGCAGCAGGGACACATGCCTTTAATCCCAGTACTCAGGAGGCAGAGCCAGGCAGATCTCTGTGAGTTCAAGGCCAGCCTGGTCTACAGAGTGAGTTTCAGGAAAGGCACAAAACTACACAGAGAAACCCTGTCTCAAAAAAACAAAACAAAACAAAACAAAAAAGTTTAAGTTGGAAGCTGGAAAGATGGTTCAGCGGTTAAGAGCATTTGATGCTCTTGTAGAGGACCTGGGTTCAATCCCTAGCATCTACAAAGTGGCTCACAACTGTCTGTCATTCAACTTGTAAGAGATCTGATCTGATGTCCTCTTCCGGCCTCCTTGAACACCAGGCATGCTTATGGTGCACTTACATACATGCCAGCAAAACACCCGAACACATAAAATAAAAAATAGGGTGAAAGTCAGTTAAGTAGGCATGACATAGACCCAGAGGTCTTCACACACACGTGCAAGCACTACATACACAAACGCAAAGGTGGCCTAAGCAATGCCAGGTGACAGTTAGTCTCGTAGTAATTACACTGTATTGGGCATCAGAAGTAATGGAGACATGAGACCAGCGTGGTGGCTGGGGACTGAAATTCTAGCACTCCGAAGGCTAGAACGGGAGGATTCAAGGCCAACCTGGGCTACATCTTGAGTCCCTGTCTCAGACAAAACAAAATGAGAAGTACGAGGCAGCTGGATGAAGTAAGAGTGGTGTGTGTGTGGGGGGGGGGGGGTCTAGATTGGCAGCACAGGCTTACAGAGGCCCCTGCCCGGGACAAGGGCTGTGCACCCTCCAAGGAGCAGGCGGGAGGATGCACCCGAGTGCTCTGGGAGCTGCTGAGGCAGTCGTCTTCTCCACCTCTGGGGGAAAGTGGGGTCTGGGGCTTGGCTATGGGGCGAGACAAACTTTAGCCGAGCGGCTGCTCGTTCCGGCTCCACCTTACTCAGGAAGCGCTTCTTCACCACACTGACCACATCCCCAGGTTGCCTTGGAGACACTCTATGGGGGCAGGAAGAGTTGGGGCACAGTCACCCAGCAACAGGTGGTAGCCTCCCTTCCGCCTTCTGAGGCCAGCCCCCTTAGAGCCGTTCAGATAGCCACACACACCCTCCCGGCATGCATTGGGAAGAACAGCTCTGAAGACCGAGAAATCCAAGATTAACTCCAGGCGAGAAGTGAGGTGAGGGGGTCAGAAGCAACTGTAAATGGGGGCGCGGGGGGGGGTGCTCGTAGCAGAGATGTGGGCAAACACCAACAGGGGAGGCAGACAGGCCAGTGACTGGGCAGAGCTGGACAAGCTGGCTAGGAGCCCACAGTCCCAGGACAGCCAAAAACACAACAAGGGGGGTTGGGGATTTAGCTCAGTGGTAGAGCGCAAGCGCAAGGCCCTGAGTTCGGGCCTCAGCTCCAAAAAAATAAATTAAAAACCAAAACACAACACAACAAGGCCAGCAGCTGGGTCACCTCCAAGGAGAGTGGTGAGGTGGCTGAAAGAGAGGGGACACAGACGGGACCGGGCCAGCAGGGAGGCTTTCCCTCATCCCTGTCTCCCCACTTCTTCTGGGGCTGAAGCAAGACTTGAGAGCCCTAGACCTGGATCTGTCACCCTGGGGGCCTGGGAGGGGAAATGAGGCCTGTGGCTGTGCAGAGGAGCTTCAGCTCGGGTTCTCCAGCCCCCCCCCGTCCCCCCCCTCGTTCTCCAGCCTCCCGGGCCTCCAGCCTCCCCAGCTCGGCTCATTCGTTCTCCAGCCTCCCCCGGCCTCCAGCCTCCCCCGGCTCGTTCTCCAGCCTCCCCCGGCTCGTTCTCCAGCCTCCCTGGCTCGTTCATTCTCCAGTCTCCCCCGGCTCGTTCTCCAGCCTCCCCTCAGCTTGCTCTTGTCCTCTCTGGGTCCCCTTTGCTCCTCTCTAGCTTTGCCACCCATCCTCGATTAGAAGAGCCAGATTGATAGTGCACCAGCACACACACACACACACACACACACACACACACACACACACACACACACACACACACAGTCTGTCTCGGAGGCCCTGAAGTGAAATTACAGTTTAAATAGAAGGCCAGTGATTCGCAGCTCCAGTCAAGATGCGGTCCCCCACTGTCTCATCCCGTGAGGCGGTCAAGTTGTTAGAACGGGGCTGGATCTCTTTCCAGGACACAGGATCCCCTCTCACTGGTTGCCTTTCCTTCTCTTAGCGGAGACATTCGCTGTCTCTCCTCACCACTGTGTCTCCCAGATGCCTTCAACTCCGGAGCAGCCCTCAGGGCAGACGGAGGGGCTGCCAGAGCCGACAGCGGAGCTGGCCTTGTGGGCAGTACTCCCATGTGGCCCCTGTATTCCCATCATGCTGGGCCTGGCCTCCCTTGCCGCTTTCTTCATTGTGACTACTGCCGTACTGGCCGAACGCCTGTTCCGCCGCCCGAACCCGGACCCCAGCCAGCAAGCACCCACCCTAGTATGGCGCCCCGGAGGAGAGCTGTGGATTGAGCCCACAAGCAGCGCCCGGGAGCGCTCTGAGGACTGGTATGGGTCCTCCATGCCCCTGCTGATGGACAGGGCTCCAGATCCCCCGACTCCTGGGGGAACTTTGGAGGGCAGAGCAACGGCTCCACCAGCCCCTACAATCCCACACTCTTCTCCCTGCCCCTTAGTTCCCCAGACCCCACCAGAAGGCCCAACCCAGAGCACCTTCTGGAGACCTCAAACCCAAGAGGAGAGGCTCCATGCCACAGGCCTAGTGAGCTGGGTTGAGCCTGAGACGAGGCTAGAGGTTGGAATGCAGATCGGGAGCCCCAAGGCCTGGAGGATGAGGCAAGGGAGCCCTGAACCTGACTGGGGTCTCCAGCCTCGGGTCACCCTGGAGCAGATCTCTGCGTTCTGGAAGAGGGAAGGCCGGACCAGTGTGAGCTTCTGAATCTTCAGAGCCTGTTAAGACTAGCCTCCCACCTCAGGGGCTGAAAGGGGTCAGCTCCAACTTCAGGCCTGGACCTCACTCTTGATGTGTCTCTGGGCCCTGCCTAGAGCCTAGGGCCTTTTGTGTGAAGATTTCTACCTTTGGCACCTGGCTGGTGGGCAGGCTGAGAGTGTGGACAGCCTGTGCTCCATGGCTCGCACTAAAGCTCAGCTTTGGTTAAACTGCCCAGGTTGTGACTCTGAGAACTGGAAGCAAGGCTAGTTGGCTGTGAGCCAGAAGGCTTCAAGATGGCATGTCAGGGTACAAATTTACCTAAGCCACCATATCAGAACAAAGAGGTCCTGTATGGGATGCTGACCAACGACCCAGAACTGGCGATTGTGTGTCAATCATGTGGGCAGGAATCTTGCTCTCCAGAGACACGGACCTTTATCTGTGCCCAGCCATTCTAACCAACCACTGCAAGGCCCTCCAGCAAAAGAGAGGCCAAGTCCAGGCGGAGTCTTTGTCAACATACAAACCTTGGCTTTGTCCACTAAATGGCAACGTGGAATTTGCTGAGCCAAGCTGGAGAGGCCACCTCTTGCCTAGAATTGAGGCACAGACTCCAAGGATCAACAGGCCCCTCTGTCCATTCATTGGCTTATGGCTGCACACATCCTAGAACGCGGAGTTCTATTATTCCATGGTAAAGCAAGTCTGGACTAGAAAGAACCGAGTTTGTTCCAATATGGAAATGAAGATTGTCCCAGAGAAGGGAAACTCCCCAAACACAGCCTCTGCCATCGTGCCCTCCAGCTTGCTGGAGTGGTCCAGAGAGGCAGGCTTGCTACAAGACACACTCACTTATAACGCTCCATCCCATGGAAACGGAGCCCCACATATCCATGGGCTCACCAGCTGCCTTCCCCTTTAGGAGAGGGACGGCAGTGGGGATAGCAATGGAGTTTCCAGTCCCCAGAAATCTGAGTTCCCAACCTTCAGTCAAGAATATGAAGATCCTGCCATATCAGTTTACCTCTTGCTTTATTATTTACTTTATATTTTTACTTAAATCGGTTCACTATTTGCTTAATAAATTTGTTTTAAAAAGAATCTCTTTTTTTGGTATGGCCTCTATAAATGGAAAATCAGTATTACTCTCCAGAAGTAAAAGATATCATGAAAATAAACCAGGCATGCTAGTGCACGCCTTTAATCCCAGCACACAGAAAGCTGAGGCAGGTGGATCTCTGTGATTTTCAGACTAGCCAACCTACATTGGAACCTGACTCAGAAAAACAAAAAAACAAAACCATGAAAATAAATACAATGTAGACAATGAATTTCTAAGGAGACAATGTAGCTTACTGGATCTATTGACCTCAAATTCTGCTCCTAGTTAAAAGAGGTGGCACATACCTGAAATCCCAGCACTCTGGAGGCTGAGGCAGGAGGACCCCAAGTTCAAGGCCAGTCTGGGTTAATTAGTAAGCCCCTGTCTCAAAGGAAAGAAAGGACAAGTGGGACGGGCAGAGGACGGAAGGGAGGGGTTCCTGCCCATCTGACTCATGAGCTGGAGGAACAGTCATTTCTCATTTGCCCTCCGCTAACAGGACTGACTGAGCTTGGGCTTCTGCCTGTAAGGAGTGAACAGTTCCGGGGAAACAGAAGGTGCAAGATTTGGAGCTTGTCCATCTACATCACAAGAACCCAGGAGAGGCATTGTGGTGTAGAAGGCAAGCCTAGGCAGGGCTCCTGAATCCTGACCTGACCCTGTTACCATCCACTTGGAGACGTCAGAAGAGCGGTTTCTGTATTTTTTTTTTGGGGGGGTCTCATACTCGCTATACAATAAGAGAGTCCAGAGGTGAACAGGTGCTTTATTAGGAGTCTCCAGGTGTGAAACTGGAGGGGAAGGTATTATAAATGAAGGATGGAAAGATGGGTAGATGGATGGATGCAAGGAGGAATGGATAAATGGAAAGATGGATGGATGGAGAGAAGAGTGAGTCTTAGGGTTTCTGTTGCTGTGATAAAACCCCATGACTGAAAAGCAGCTTGGGGTGGACAGGGCTTGTTTTGTTTACGCTTCCACATCACTGTCCATCAAACATCAAAGGAAGCCAGGGAAAGAACTCAAACAGGGCAGGAATCTGGAGGCAGGAGCTGATGCAGAGGCCATGGACGAGTGCTGCTCCCCACAGCTTGCTCAGCCTACTTTCTTAAAGCACCTAGGACCGCCTACCCAGGGGTGGCGCCACCCAACAATGGGCTGGGCCCTGCCCACATCAATCCCTTATTAAGAAAATCCACCACAAGCAGAGCGGTGGTGGTGCTCACCTTTCTTTAATCTCAGCACTCGGGAGGCAGAGGCAGGTGGATCTCTGAGTTCAAGGTTAGCCTGGGCTACACAGAGAAGCCTTGTCTCGAACCCCCCCCCCAAAAAAAAAAAAACAAAAAAACAAAGAGTTGAGCAAAGGAGGCATGAATGAGAGCACAGGTCACTAGACACATGAGCTGGGATAGAGACAAGGCTCGGCAGTGAAGAGCCCGAGTTACTCTAGCAGATGTTGTTGCCTCTAAGTCCAGTTCCAGGGGTTCTGGGGCCCTCTTCTGTCTTCCATCACACACACACACACACACACACACACACACACAGAGTTAATAAAGAAAAAGCCCCCGCACAGTCTTGTTAAGAGTTGATCAAGATGGGGCTCTGAACAGGCTCCCGATTATACTTCTAGTCTCTTCGACTTCAGTGTTCGGCATTCACTGGTAACATCCCAGCAGAGCTCTGGGATGGCACCTGGTAAGGCCAACCACGCTGTCCTCTTACCACAAAGTGGCCTAGTTGGGCCTCACCTCAGATTAAGTCCTTCCCTCTTTTTCACATGAATGCACACACAGACACACACAGAATTAAAACAAACCTTTAACAGTATATATAGATGCGCTGCTGTGGAATAATCTTTCTGTACCCTGGGAATACTTGTTACTCAGATTGGTTTAATAAAGAAATTGACTGGCCAAGAGCTGAACAGGGTAAGGTCAGGCGGGAGAGCCAGACTGAGAATGCTGGGAGAAAGAAGGGCGGAGGCGGGCAGTCGCCAGGAGACGCAGAGGAAGCAAGGTGTGCTGGAGGACAGGGAAAGCCATGAGCACGTGGCAATACGTGGATTAATAGAAATGGGTCAGTTTATGCCTGCGCTATTGAGTGAGCTTTTGCAATTAATATTAAGTCTCTGTGTCGGTTATTTGCGAGCTAGTAAGACAGAAAGTTCCACCTACAAAGTGCTTTATACTCTTCCCTTCACTCTATACTTTTTCATTTTTTTAAAGATTTACTTATTTTTATTTTCTGTGTGTGAGTGTCTTGCCTGAATGTATGTATATCATGTGCCTGGTGCCCACAGAGACCAGAAGAGGTCATTAGATCTCCTGGAACTGGAGTTACTGATGGTTGTGAGCTGCTATGTGGGTGCTGGGAATCGAACCCAGGTCCTCAGAAGGAGCAGTCAGCCTTAACACATAAGCCACCTCTCCAACTGTTCATTTTTGTTGTGTTTTTGAGGAGGACTGGAACTCACAATCCTGTGTGCTGGGATTGGGATAACAGGCATGCCCAGCACAGCTTCTTCTCCTCTCTCTCTCTCTCTCATTTTATTTTAATTGTGAATTTTGATTATTTTCTTTTGATGATTCCCTCTTGAAAGGCTGTAGGAATTGAAAACACAGTAAACAAACACAGCAATGAAGTGTCCATCCTGCGCTCCTATCCAGCAGCTTTGCCCTCTGGAATTCTAGGTCAAAGCTCATCGTGTATGTTCACACTCTTTGGTGAGACAGACCACCCTCAAGCTTTGGAACTGGGGGCTTGACTCAGAGGGAGGGCTACAAAGGCCAAGCTTGGGACACTCTAGTTTGGATCTTAAATGTCTGGAAAAGGCTCCGTGTTACAGGCTTGGTCTTCAGGGTTGGGAGAACCTAGCTGAAGGTTGCTGGGGATGTCCCTCAGGAGGCATTAGTAACCCGGCCCACCCAGTCTCTCTCTACTGTCTGGTTCTCACTCTGTGAATTTGCTCTGCAAGCCCCCCACCCCCCCAGCAGGCTGTGGGGCTGCCCAGATGCAAGCCTAAGGCAACTAGTGTTGTGCAGCTCTTTCCTCTCAGTGGAAACTTTCCCTCCTGGAAGCTCAAGAACACCCCCAAGTAAATACAGATGAGTAACGAGCAATGGCGGGAAGAGGAGACTCCTCCCTGGAGCTGCTGGTCCACGACGCTGCTCTCCTGAATTATCCCCCATGCTGAGGTGGGTCTTCCATCGACTGTAGCTGTTTTTGAGGTCATCCATGCTTCAGTGAGTAACCCTAATAATCTCATAGGTTCATGGGCTGGACATGGGTTGGGTGATTTGTTTGTTATTAATAATGGTCTGTAATTTGCATACTGCCTGGGGTGAATAGACATTTGTTCACCTCTCTTCAGGAAAAGCATGTGGTAGAGAGCAACTGAGTGATGGATTAAAACCAGCAACCCTGAGACCAGGTATACCCCCATGTCTGCAGTTCCAGCTAGCCAGGCTAGTTACCAGGCTGATTGAACCTTTAAGTCTAGTTTGAGCAGCATAATGAAATTCCTTCTCAAAAGAGAAAAAACTATAAACTGAAAGAAATTTTCTCTCAAGCAGACTGAGGATTGTGTTAGAGTTTTCTTTGTTTTTCGCCACAGTGGAGATTTACTAAATAAAAGTGAGAAAAAACTCCCAAGATTGGGATCGGTTCCAGGGGAGGAATACCAGTTTTTTTAATTGATTTCTGTTTTAGATTTCTCTGTTTCATGTTGTGTATGCGAGGTTTGCCTGTATTGTATGTATGTGCACCACATGTGTGCCTACAGTTGGTTATGAGCCACCATGTGAATGCTGAGAACTAAACCTGATTTCTCTGCAGAACAGAAAGTGCTCTTACCTGCTGGGCTATCTCCATAGCCCTTGTTTGTTTTTTAAGATGCAGTCATGCTATGTAGCCCAGGCTGACCTGTAACTACCAATGCTCCTGCCTCATTCTCCCAAATGTTGGAGTTACAGGCACACATGTAATGTGTGGAGGCCAGAATTTTCTTAGACCATTACTAACACCACACACACACACACACACACACACACACACACACACACACATATGTAAAGGTCACAGGACAGCTTGCAGGAGTTGGTTATCTCTTTCTACCTTGTAAGTCCTTGGACTTGAACTCAGGGTGTCAGGGCTGGCAGCAGGCTCCCTTACCGTCTCATTGGCCCTCCCCACTTTATTTATTCTTTTAAGTTTTATTTTATGTGTATGAGTGTTCTCTGCATATATGTGTGTGTACCACCTGTGTGCAGTGGCCGAGGAGGCCAGAAGAGGGTGTCAGATCCCCTAGGACTTCAAGTTAGGGATACAGTGATCCACTATGTAGGTGCTAGAGATGGACCCTGGGTCCTCTGGAAGAGCACCCAGTGTTCTTAATGACTGGGCCATCGTCCCTCTGGTCTAACCTTTGGTATTTGAACACGCTGAGCTTACACTATTCTCCCCTCTTCCTCATTGAGCCCTCTCTCCAGCCTGGCATTAGATGTGCTGACCCCCGGACTTGAGACCTTCTCTTCCCTCAGCTTCTGTGACCCTATGGTGCCTGCCCCTCCCTCGACCCCCTCCCTTGTCTGCTTCCTTAGAGATTCGTCTTGAAGAGCCTTTCTCTTTCTCTGTCTCTACACACTCGTCCTGGGCGATTTCACCCATGACGTCAACTTCAGCTGCCTCTTGCCTGAATAATCCCAGAGTTCCTCCCTGTAGCCGCAGCAGATACAACCCCTCTAAATCTATCTCCCATTGTTCTGCAGAAACAATAGGACAATTTGTCATAGGCTTCATGGCCACCCCAAAGAAAGCACTTCCCAGAATCCATTGCAGCTAAGAATGGCTATGTAATGGCTCTAGACTCCAGACATGGTATGAAACATCACAGCTGAGGACAATATCTTAGGGACAGCTGAACACTGAGAAGGAACCAGAGGACCTATGGAACACCACATCAGCCCTGAATAGCTTACTTGGTGCTACTGTAGTTAAAAACTAACGTTTTATTTTATATAAACTGTGGGTTTTTGTAACCTGAAGTAAAAACCATGCCTTGACTAAAATGCTTCATGTTCCTACAGCCACGTTCTCCTCCATGAGTGACCATACCCTCGGCTCTCTCTTGAACTCAAGAGCCACCTAGATACACCTAGTAGCTCCCTCACAATTATCTCAGGTGCACTACTATTCCCACACACACTCAGGGAAGCTTCCTTCATGCCCACCTCCCCCAGCCATCCCAAACAGCCTGTATTCTGCCCACGTCCTTCCCTACCGGCCTCCTGGTTACCTTCCTGTGTCCATTTGTCACATTGTATCTTGTGTTAGTTATTTGTCTTATCACCATGACAAATACCAGACAGAAATTACTTAATGGAGGAAGGATTCACTTTGGCTCCAAGTATGAGGGCGTGGTCCCTCATGGAAGGGAAAGTGTGGCCTCAGGCCTCAGGAACTGGAAGCAGCTGCTCACATTCAACCCACAGTCATATATTTGAATGCTTTATTCCCAGGAGGTGGACTGTTTAGGAAGGATTAGGAGGTGTGGCCTTGTTGGAGGAGGTGTGGCCTTGTTGGAGGAGGTGTGGCCTTGTTGGAGGAGGTGTGGCCTTGTTGGAGGAGGTGTGGCCTTGTTGGAGTTGGTATGTCACTGGGGCTGGATGATAAGATTTCAAAAGCCTGTGCTTTTCCCGGTTGTCTCTCTCTGCCTCCATTTTTTGGATCAGGTGTAAGTTCTCAGTTGCTGCTCCAGCCCATGCCTGTCAGCCTGCCTGCAGCCATGCTCTCTGCCATCAGGGTCATGGCTCACCCTTTGAAACTGTGAGCAAGCCCCCAATTAGATGCTTTCTTTTATAGGTTGCTTTGGATATGATGTCTCCTCACAGTGATAGAAAAGTGGCCGAGACAGACAGGAAGCAGGGATCGGTGAAAGCTGGCTCACAGTTCCCTTTTCCCTCTTTATTTAGCCCAGGTGCTGTCCACAGCTAGGGTGTGTCTTCCTGCCTCACCTAACCCAATCAGAAACTCCACTACAGACACTGTCACGTGATCAGTGTTCACCACTGCCTATCTAAACTGAGCCTGCTGAAAAGGTTCTGTAGCAGGAGATCCTGCAGAGCATTGCGTCTGGCTTGAATTCCCATGGGTTAGCAGCTGGGCTTTGAACTGCCTTTTGTGATGTGCCCCCTTTTGAGTTCTTCCTGAAGGGTTCAGAGCCTTTGCAAAACTTGGTTATGAGAGAGCTTGGAAATCCAAGAGGTCTTGTGACTGGAGTTGCTTGGGCAAATAGTTCCTTCAAAAAACTCCAGATAGGAGGTTTTGGTAAGTGATAAATTGCTTGCTAAAAGTATAAATTGTGTAACATTGAAAAACGTCTTGTGAAGCAAGGGGCAGCCAGTTCACCAGAAGCTGGCCCCCCTGCTGTTTTGGCTAAACCTGAAATTCATCCTGGAGGGACCCCTTACTTTCATGGACCCTCAAAAAACAGGATACCAACAATGTTCACCCCTAAATCTCAGCAAACACTCCTCCCACCTGCTTTTTGTTGTGTGTTCATGTTTGTGTGAGTGTGTGCACATGTGCGCACAGATGGAAGGGCTCGTGTGTGTCTGTAGGCCAGAGGTTGATGTGTTTCTCAATCATTTCCACCTTATTTTTTGAGACAGGATCCCTCACTGGACCTGGAAATCACCAATTTGGCTAGGCTGGCTGGCCAATGAGCTCCTGGGCTCCACCTGTCTCCCCCTTCCCAGTGCTAGGGTTATAGACTCATGCCTTCATGCCCGGCTTTTATGTGGATGTTAGAGATCTAAACTCAGGTTCCACCTTTGTACAGAATGTACATTACTGAGTATCTCTGAACCCTTCTGCTTCTCACAATGTATCCCAGGCTGGCCTCAAACCCTTGACCTTCCTGCCTCCATCTCCAGAGTGCTGGAATTATAAACAGGCACCAGCTCATTTTTCTGATTTTTTTTTTTGTTCATTTGTTCTTTTGTTTGTTTGTTTGAGACAAAGTTTCTCTATGTTCCTCTATGTAGCCTTGGCTGTCCTGGAACTCAACTCTGTAGACCAGGCTGGCCTCAAACTCAGAAATCCGTCTGTCTCTGCTTCCCAAGTGCTGGGATTAAAGGTGAGTGCTACCGCGTCCCAGACTGATTTTCTAGGAGAAAGACAGAAATAGATTTTTAGGTAAAATCAGATTAAACAATAATTTCTTAATATATATAAATTCTTTCCTATAAGATCCAAATGAAATATATCTAGGACATGTGGATCATGTCAACCATCAACCAGAAGTCTGTTCCACACAAAACGGAACAGTTTGTCTGGAGAGGCTTCCCAAGTGGGTTGTGGAGTCCCCTGTCTTGGCCTTTGGTGCAGAGTGGGGCAGCTGCTCTCAGGTCACCGTCCAACTCTTTTGCACTACTGACATGTTGACACAGATCATTCTTCCTTGTGACAGGCTTTCTTGGTGTTTCAAAGCTTCTCACCAGCTGGGAGCCAGCAGCATCCTCTCAGCTGTGACAATGTGACGCTGCCAAATGTCGCCCTGGCAGGGGAGGGAGCAAGAGACACTGACCTAAGTGGAACACTTTAACCAGTTCCCCAAACTTCCTGGACGGCATGCAAACTGCTCAGATGCCAAGATAAGGAAGGTTCTGGAAACTGCAACGACTGCAATAATGATCTTAATAGTAATATTGGTATTGGGGATTGAATCCAAGAAGGAATACTTTTCAACACTTTTTATTATATAAAACAAAATGATTTAAAAAATGAGAAACATCCAGGCATGGTGGAACACACCTTTAATCCCAGCACATAGGAGACAGAGGCGGGCGGATCTCTGTGAGTCCAAGGCCAGCCTGGTCTACAGAGTAAGTTCCAGGACAGCCAGGGCTACATAGTTGTTGGAGCCATGCAGCCTAATTTCAGACCAATATATGAGTGCTTGTCCAACGAGTCTCCAGATGAGGCAAAGGCTCACGCGGACAGTCTCTCTCGGCAAGGACCAGTGGAGTTCAGGACAGCACAGAATACTGCTGGGACCATGCGGCCTGCATGCTCTCTTCTCTATAGTAATAGTGATGATTCTCTTGGTGGTTTTAGTGTCATTTCGTCAATCATGCATGGGACAGATGTGATCATTCCTGGAAACCCCATTTTTTTCTTGAACAGTTTCCCCCAAAATTCTTTGGGAGCTGCTGCTTCTCAGGATCCTTGTCTGGGGATGCTAGCTGTCACTCCAGACCAGGGAGCTGTTCTGATTCAGTGCTGACAGGATCAGAGGTGGATCACCCCTATTTCTGTAACTATGCTTTGAACGATATTGCTGTCAATCACCTTTTAGTTTTGTAAAGACAGGATATACCTGGCTCCATATTTGGCCAAGCTAGCAAAATGGCAAGTGTTATTTTGGTTTAAAAATGTTTTGGTGTAAAAGTTGGGAAAAAACATGTTTGACATATTTGTTTTTGCTGGAGGTTACCGTTGGAGGATGGGAAAAACTTGTTTGTTAGTATGGAAAAACATGTTTGTTTTTGATTTATAAATAAAGACAGCTGGAACTATTCAAGGCTGGTCACTTGTGTGAAACTCATCTGGTGATCAGACAGTTAATTTCTTCATGCTGATGCCCCTTCCCACTCTCAGGGCCTGAACCCAGGCTGCAGTGTGACTGAGGCACATAGCGAGACCCTGCCTCAAAACAAAGACAAAAAGCTGATAGAAGATCAAGTCATTCAGTATATATCTGACAGAATTTCCAAAAGCAAAACCAGAGGAAATGGAGATGGGGAGAAAACCAAACAGGTGTCTCTTCAGTGGAGAAAAGCTTTTGAGGCAGGAAAGATGGTGTGTGTGTGTGGTGTTCACCCCAAGAGCACACTGGTATCATCTGTGATTTCACTCCCAGATTCTGGGACTCCGGCCTCTGGGCAGAATGGAGCATCAGTGGCTGGATTTCTGTCACCACCACATTGAAGACACGAGAATTCAGGAAGCAACAGACCATCGGCATTGACCAGGGCAACGAAATTCCAGGAAGAAATTGAACAACTGGGTTTGTGGGGAGCCACCCGAGGACTTTCTCAGTTGGGGAGACAGAACAGATAGTCAGGGAACAGCAGCAGAGGCTTCAAGATGGTTCCCCAGAGGCCAGAGCTGAGCAGCCTGGAGCCCCGGTCTTTATAGGACTCCTCTCAAGTGCTCAGCAAGGAATCAATAAGTATGTGTATGGAGCAAGCCACTCAAGGCCAGGGAAAGAGGCACCTGCAGGGTTAGCCAGACCAGTTCCAGGACTGACAGGGAGCCAGGGCAGCGCCAGCCAGGTTAGACACACTCAGAATTCACAAGACACTGGGTGGACTGTTCAGGAAGGCCTTGCCTCCCTGGTGGGGATGACTAACCCATGGCCGAATACTCCTTATCATAAAGATGATCATAATCATTTGGATTATGCAAAGGTCTGCTGTTTATCTGACCAGCAATAAAAGATTAACAGGCATAAGGAGCAGAGTGAAGAGATAATCTAGAGTTGGGAGAAAATATTTGCAAACAGCGATTGATAAGGGGTCAATATTTGCAAAGCATAAGGAACTTAGGCAGAGGAGTGGAAGCCGTGCTCTGTTTACACAGAGTAAAACCCACCAGAAACAACCTGACTCACAGAGCCATCCTGACTGACCCACAGAGGCAGAAGGAAGACCTTTGGGCTGGGGCTTAGGGAGAGGTGGGCGATATAGTTAAAGGCTGGAAGATTGGCGTGAGAAAGGAGAAGTCAATATTTAAGGTGGTGTGTACGTAGCTTAATTCAGTCATTGGCATTGTGTACACTGAGGCAAAATAGACGGAAGTTCTGGGGACGTGGGAAGGAAAAGAGGCCCCCGAGTCTGGGTAAAATTAGTCACAGAGATGTCTGTCTTCCTACAGAGGTCTCCAGTGAGGATGTAAAGAGCAACAAGCTAGCCAGGCCTGGTGACATACACCTTTAGTCCCAGCACTCCAGAGGCAGAGGCAGGCGGATCACTGTGAGTCTGAGGCCAGCCTGCTCTAAATAGTGGGTTTGGGGTCAGCCAGGGCTACATAGTGAGAATTTGTCTCAAACGAAAGAAAACGAAAAAACAAGCTGGGGACCAGTGAATTCACTCAGCTGCTAAGGGTACTAGCCACCAGGCCTGACAATTTGAGTTTGACCCTTGGAACGCGCATGTTGGAAAATTTTAATTCTTGTTTGAAATGACAACCTTTGAATAATTGTAATTTAGAAAAATCACAAAACTCTGTTGAGCCACCGCAAAGACACCAAAGTGAAATTCTCTCAGGGTGTCAAGACTTAAATGTCTACTGTCCTTTCTCAAGTCTCCGAGTCTCTCTCTCTCAGTCCTTGTCTCTCTGTCTCTCATTCCCAACACTCATGCTTAAATACAAAATGCATATTTATTCCTTATCTTTTTTTTTTTTTTTTTTTGAGACAAAGTCTTATCATATATATAGCCCTGGCTGGCCTCAAACTAACAGAGATCCTCCTGCCTCTGCCTCCTGAGTGCTGGAATTAAAGGTGTGGGCCATCATATTCACCCTATCTCTTATCTTAATAAATTTGATAATGTGACTCCATTCTAACTTCATGAAATTCATTTCTGTGTTGTAGTCAAGAATCCAGCTTCAGGGACTGGAGAGATGGCTCAGCAGTTAAGAGCACTGGGTGCTCTTCAGAGGACCTGAGTTCAGTTCCCGGCCCCCACGTGGTTCCTCACAACTGTCTGTACCTACAGCTCCAGGGGTCCTGATGTCCTCATCTGGCCTCCACAGGCACCAGGCATGCACATGGATCACAGACACACATGCAGGCAAAACACTCATTTTTTTGTTTTGTTTTGAATTATTTTATTTTATGTGTATGGATGTTTTGTCTGTACGTATGTCTGTGCATGTCACTCAGGATGCACTCTGTCACAGAGCTATAGCCCCAGCCCTTGGTTTTTTTTTTTGTTGTTGTTGTTTTGTTTTGTTTTGGTTTGGTTTTTTGAGACAGGGTTTCTCTGTGTAGTTTTGTTGCCTGTCCTGGAACTCACTCTGTAGACCAGGCTGGCCTCAAACTCACAGAGATTCACCTGCCTCTGCCTCCCAAGTGCTGGGATTAAAGGTGTGCGCCACCACCGCCCGGTGGGATAGGTGCAGATTTACCAACAGTCTAATGATCAGATTGTCTATAGTTCACAGTTTGGACTCACAGTGCTTCACTACTGGGGGCCTCAGAAGGCAAAGCTGCCCAAATGACCGATAGTTCAGGGCACCGTGAGAACAAAGCCAGGAGATGCTGAAACGTTTGCAGATTTTCCCTCTGTTGAGAGCTAATGATGTGTGTTCATATCATCACACAATAGTGGAGCTAATGATGTGTGTTCATATCATCACACAATAGTGGAGCTAATGATGTGTGTTCATATCATCACACGATAGTGAGATCTTTTCAAGTGCAAAATTGTTTCCAGAAACATGGGTTTGCTAAAAGGTCTCGCTGGTTTTAAATGCCTCCACCCTTCATTGGCCTTGGCACATAAAAACTCCTGCGAAGACTCATGAATGTGGAGAGGATCCTTCCAACTAAGTTTGATCTTGTGTTGTCTTCGACCGAAGGGCTCCCACTCTGGCCCACTGTAGCTTCAGTTGGTGACTGGGTTGAGTGGGAGGACCAGAGCTGAGTAGATGAAAGTGTAAGTGGATGGGTAGGGTAGATGGGTGGGTAGGGTAGATGGGTGGGTAGGAGGGCAAATGGTGGACAGGGTGGGCAGCCAGATGGGTGGGTAGAAGCTGACTGGTTGGGGGAGGGGCAAAATCAATGGAAGCAAGTGTGCAGGTGAATAAATGGAAGGGAGTGTGGATGGACTTGTGAACAAATCAGTTGCTGCTGAACTTGGGCTTTGCACGTCACTGGGACAGTTGGATGAAGATCTGGACAAGCTGGCAAGTGGGTGGAAGTATCCCCCCAGCTTTCTCCTCCTTTTCTGCCCAAGGTCTTTTTTGTTCTCAGTTTGTTTGTTTGTTTGTTTTGAGACAAGGTCTATGCAGCCCATTTTGGCCTCCAAAATGTGATTCTCCTACCTCAGTTTTTCAAGTGCCTGGATTCAAGGCTTTTTTCTTCTATCTCTTTCCCCAGAAAGGGGTTCTCAGTCTGCAGCCCAGCTGGACTAGAACTGGCTATGTAGACTTGACTGGCCTCGAACAGGCAGTCCTCCTGGCTCTGTCTGGTGAACGCTGGGACACAGGCATACGCCACCACCACCAACACAGTCTTGGGAAACAGAGAGGTGCTGTATTTGGTGTCCCTAGTCAACTGGCCTGTTGTCTTTTTCAGTCCCGAGCCGAGCCGTGTGGCTGCATTGCCCTCTGGTGGTCATAAGGGCATTTGTAAGAATGTTTCCTTTTCATTGTTCTTCCCGACTCCACCCCACCCCACCCCCTCAGATACAGTCTCCGCGAGGACAAATGGTCTGCTTGCTCATTGCTTTATATGCAGCATCTACAGCACTGCCTGGCATCCATGGGAAGGAGGGAAGAACGCTTTCAAATTCTGCCCCGCCACTGTGTTATAACCTCCACAGTAATGCTCTTAACCTCACAAGCCTCAGTTTCTTTGTGGGTAACATGGAGATGTTGACACCCCACACCTCCCCATCGTTAACTGAAGGATGGGACCTACACATTTGGGGCCAGAGCACTCAGTCCTGCCTCTTCCCTTCTCATCCCCCAGCCTGCCCCGATGATGCCATAGTCGATGATAGATGATAGATCATAGATCATAGATGATGCCAGCAGTACTCATCTTCACTTAGCAAGTCAGTTTGGCCATTTGTCCAAGGGCTTCGCCCTGGGCAGGGGGCAGCCTGGAGATGGGCTGTAGCACTAGTCCCAGGCTGACCGAGAAACCAACCACCAATCGAGAAGGGAGACTCCTCTTCCGCCATCTCCTCCCTCCAGCCCCCTGAGCCGCACCCAGCCCCTCTCTGCCCCCTGAGGCCTCCAGGAGGTTCTAGCCTCTACTACATTTCTACAGCATTTCTCAACCTGTGGGTCTTGACCCCTTTGGGGGTTGCATATTTACATGACGATTCATAACGGTAGCAAAATTACAGTTATGAAGAAGCAATGAAAATAATGTTATGGTTGGGGGTCACCCCAACGTGAGGAACTGTATTAAAGGGTCACAGCATCGGGAAGGTTGGGAACCACTGATCCACCCACACTGGAGCCTGGTCCACAGGCAAGGCCCACATTCGAGCCTCGCCAGACAGCTTCCTCCCTGCAGCCACCCTGCCCCCCTCCAAAGGCATCTTCCTTCGGAGGACTGACTGCCCTGAAAATAGGCTTATCTCATTTTCTAGCTTGAATCTGATTGTTGTTGGGACAGAGTCCAAAGCCTCTGACCTACCTACCATTTTGTGGTCTGGAGGCAGCCCATGCCCTCGTCATCTTGTGTTCCAGAGCCCAGCTGCAGCCATTTCAGCACACACTGCAAGCCATTACCTACCTCGGGGCCTCTGCCCATGCGGTCGCCTCTGCCTGGACACCAACAACTCCTCTCTCCTGGGAGGAGAGTGTGTGCTGCGTTGGCTTGCCTGGGATCTATTTGCTTTCCTCTGGTAATGGAATCCCTTCCCAGTTCACAGATTCAGAGAATCCTGGAGGGGCTACTCATTTCTGAGTTCAAAACTGAGCTTAAAATTCAGCCTGACAGAGTTCATTAAAAATAGTAAGTGCCAGGTGGTGGTGGCACACACCTTAATCCCAGCACTCAGGAGGCAGAGCCAGGTGGATCTCTGTGAGTTCGAGGCCAGCCTGGACTACAGAGTGAGTTCCAGGAATGGTGCCAAAGCTACACAGAGAAACCCTGTCTCAAAAAACCAATAATAATAATAATAATAATAATAATAATAATAATAATAATAATTGGGGCTGGAGAGATGGCTCAGGGGTTAAGAATACTGGCTGCTCTTCCAAAGGACTCTGGTTCAATTCCCAGCATCCACATTGCAGCTCACAAATGTCTGTAACTCCAGTTCCAGGGATCCGGCACCCTCACATAGACATACATGCAGGCAAAATACCACTGCACATAAAAATAAATAAAAAATAATAATAATTGAAACATTAGCCAAGCATAGTGGCTTATGCTGGTATCTGAACACTTGGGAGGTGAAGGCTTAGGAATCAGTAGCTCAAGACAAGCCTTGGCTACATCGTGAGTCCTGGGAGAGCCTGGGCTACATGAGCTTGCGTCTTAAAGGAAAAACAGAACAGCAATGCTGTGGATGTGACATGTGCGGGATGCAATGTACTGCCACTGCGTACAGCCCACCCGCTCTGTTCCAGCCTCACTCACTAATTTTATTTTTATTTTTTATTTTATTTTATTTTTTATTTTTCGAGACAGAATTTCTCTGTGTAGCTTTGCACCTTTCCTGGATCTCGCTCTGTAGACCAGGCTGGCCTTGAACTCACAGAGATCCACCTGCCTCTGCCTCCCAAGTGCTGGGATTAAAGGTGTGCACCACCACCACCACCACCACCACCACCACCACCACCGCCCGGCTCGTTCACTAATTTCAGATTCTGGAGCATGAGTTTGGGTCTCCGAATACACATTCCCCACCGTGACCCCTCTCAGGCTCTGCTACCACCCAGAATTCTAGATTGGGGGCTTTCTGACTACTAGAGCATCCCTGAGCCCATATTTCCTGCACCGGGGCCCAGCAGTGCCCAGTTCTGTGGGGACTCCGTTCTCCCTCTTCAGAAGTGAGGAAGGAGTTGGGGCTCTCAAGGACCTAAGGTCTCTGGAGTTGGACCACCTTGCTCAGAGTGTGGCTGTGCTGGCCCTGGAGGAAGGACAGGACCCAGACGGGGGTCAGAGAGGATGGGGCAGTGCCATGCAGCACATCCAGATCGTGATGTGCATAAGGACAGCCCCTTCCGTTCAGAACAGCAGCCAGCTCTGTCCAGTATCTCTGCCAAGAAACTCTGGGCCTCCTGACACCGTCTGCCAAGAGCAGGGGGCTGGATGATGTGGGCCTCGATCTGTGGGGCTTCTGACTGAAGTGAGCTGAGTGTTTGCCCCCAAGGGACACCAGGCAGGAAATATTTCTCAGTCAACCTAGGGCCCTTTGGATAGGGCCCTTGTGGGAAAGAGCTGAGTTTTTCCTCTTTGTGGCCAGGGGTGAGAAGCGTGGGCTCTGAGAGGCAGAGGGAGGGAGCCCTTGGGAAGAGTCACCTCATGGACCACCAGCACCTAGGGCCGCTCATGGCCATGTGCCTCCTAGAACTGCCTTAGGAACTCCAGGCTTAGGGCTCTTGCCCGTGGCCCTGGCCCCATCCCCAACACTGCAGGAAGGAAAGAGAGTTTTGGGCTGTGCTAGCTAGCGGCTGTCTCCTCCCAAATGTCCCAGCTGCACATAGAGGCCATGTGGTGTCAGCTGCCGCCTGCCAGAGGCTTGCTATGAGACACCATTTGTTAAGGGGGCCACCCTTCGAGAAGGAAGTGTTTGAACAAGTTTATGTCTTAAAATAGTTGAGCGGTGCTGACTTCTAGCATTTACTGACCACATGCTGCGTGCTGGTTGTCACCAACAGCCCAGCAAGGTTGAACATTTATGAGACCCATTTTACAGATTAGAAAACTGAGGCAAGCCAAATCAAAGTCAGCCCCGGCAGGTCACGCAAGCTGGTGGTGGCAGAGCCAGTGGGAAACCCCGGTGTCAGATGTATCCTGTTGACCTCTGAACCTAAAAATGTGTGACCTGAGGGGGCCAACAAGCCAGAGTAATGCATGCTGGTGGTGTCTTCTTCAGCTTTAGGACCGGCGGGCATAAGGCACTGGAGTATCCCCTTCAGCAAACAGCTTGAGAGAGAAATCCAGGGCTGGAGCAGCCTGGGTCAGCATCCCCAAGGAGATGACATCAATGTGGGTCCCACAGAACTGGGGGAGGTTGCCCAGTGTGACGCCCCCACTGGCTTCCACGGCCACGCTGGGGAACTTGGCTTTAAGTGCAGCCGCTGTGGGGTGCAGCTCCTGTAAGATACAAGTCAAGGGGAGGTGAGAGAGCCCCCCCCCCCGCCCCACCCTCCCCCCCCCGCCACAGGCCCTGTCCAGGAGTCCGAGCCATCTCACCTCGGGCTTGAAGTTGTCCAGCAGCACCAGATCAGCCCCAGCCTCTGCGGCCTGCAAGGCCTCCTTCAAGCTGCTGCATTCCACCTCGACTTTCAGAGCGAAATCAGCTGCCTGTCGGGCCCTCCGCACGGCCTGCCGGGCCAATAGAGAGAGGGTGAGGTTGGGTCCCCTGGCACCGGACCCTGGAGAGCCCAGAGAGCTGGGCTTGGAATCACAGGCAAAAAGGAAGTCGGCCTCCCGCCTTTACAGATGCCATCCCTGACCCTGGGATCCCTTGTCACCAAGCAGTGGCTGGTAGACTCTGGTGGAGGGACTGGAATGAGGGTCAGAAGCGGACCAGAGTGAGAACAGCGCCTCCTCCAGGCTCTCACCTTGTCCACGCTGCCGGCAGCCACCACGTGGTTGTCTTTCACCATGATCAGCCCTCCCAGGTCGTAGCGGTGGCCCGCGGCCCCGCCTACTAGGAGCCCATACTTTTCCACCAGTCGGAAGCCCGGAGTGGTCTTCCTCGTGCCCGCCACATGCCCGTTCCAGCCGGTGCTCCTGGCCACCTCCACAGCTGTCGCCGCCACACTGGCAATCCCACTGCAGCGGGCCAAGGTGTTAAGGGCCACCCGTTCCCCCAGCAGCAGGTGGTGGGCAGGTCCCCTGACTTCTGCCACCTTGACCACAGGTACCAGCTTCGATCCCTCTGGGAGGAACCAGGACACTTGGCAGCTGAGTTGGGTAAAGATGGCATCAAAGAAAGGTCGCCCGGCCAGAACCCCCGGGGATTTGGCCCACAGCGCAGCCTGTGCTGGAGCCGACCCCGTGACCAAGGCTGCAAAATTGAGGCCCGGGCAGTCTTCCTGAAGCCAGCTGTTCGCCAGGGCTGCTAGGGTCGGAGAGGGCAGCAGGAGCTGCAGGCCTGCGAGGGAACCAGAGAGTCACTGTCGGTTTCGCACTTCTTCCCAGAGGTGACACGAGTATATTCAACTGCACGGGCAACAGGGCGCTAGCCAGTCAGGGTGGAGACTGGGCTGGGACAGAGCGTGGGGGCTCCCCGCCGACCAGGTTGTCAGAGTCAATAAAAATACCCTGCACCTAGCTAAAGTGAAACCTTCAATAAGCGTCAGAGAGTTTTCTAAGGGAGCTGGGTGTGGTGGTGCAGGCCGGTAATCCCCACACTCTGGGAGGCTGGGGAGAGGACCTCACAGACCTCCTCTCAAAATAGCAACAACAACAATAATAAAATGTAGACGTGGGGCATTTGCTCCTTCCTGTCAAACTATGCCTCCTTTTTGTACATTTTTTTCTGCATCGTGTGTGTGTGTGTGTGTGTGTGTGCGCGTGCGCGTGCGCGCGCGCTTTCAAGAGTTGGTTTTCTAAAACATGTAGGTCCTGGGACTCTACTTCAGCTTACCAAGCTTGGCACCTTTATCCGCTGAGTCATTTCCCGCCATACATCCTGTTTTTAACTTTAATTGACTTACAGTTAGAGAAACAACCTGAGATGCATCTCCTAACACAAATGAGCCCAGCAGTCTTACTAACCCCACACAGCCTCCCCCTTTCAGAATTCAAGCTCTGTGCCCTGAACAGCAGCTGCCGCCGCCTCCTCCCGTTCCTGCCTACTGCCCCTCTGCTCTGTTATGAAATCTGAGGACGTAGGTACTCGGCTCATTTTCCGGTAGAGTATGTCCCAGGTGACACGTCTAACAACTTGTAAGTAAATGTGACCTGCTACTTGAAATTCAAATGTGACTTGGCGTCTTGTATTTTATGTATCAAACCTACTACTGGGTTCAAAGCTATTTATTTACCAATAAGACATTTAATATCCGGTTAGTCTATGGAGACATGGCCTGCTTAGGTAGCCGGGGATGGCCGGGCTCCCAGTCAGCCCACCTCCTGAGTGTCAGGGGTTACAGGCATGCACCACCAAGGCCCTCTGTATTTAACAGCATGGGTACACCTGCAGGTTGCCCGCCTCCATTCCAGCCATCTGTGTTTCCCGGAAGGTTTAGCTATTTATGCCCTGAAGCCCTCCAGCGGACGGACAGCTTATGTCTCTGTCCTCCTGGCTTTCTCTGGAACACCAGGTATTTTTATTTGTGGTGGTGATCTAAACCAGGGCCTTGAGCTTCTAGAAAGTGCTCTACCACTGAGCCTCACCCACAGCCGGAAGTTCAGGTATTTACAGCCACACAGGACCACGCAGGAAAGGCAAATCTGCCGAGAGCGCAGGGCAGCAAGGTGGCGGCGGCTTCAGAACTAGACGCCTTAGCGCGGCTGCAGACTAGGCTCGGTTGTGTGTTGTTCCAGAGACGAAAGTGAGGGAATAAAGGGTAGGGGCATGGTCCCGCTAAGTCCTTCACCAACTAAAGGACCTTTCAGCCTTTAGGGCCGCAGAATGTGGCCACTGCAGAGACGGACCCAGACACGATGCAACATTGCCACCTGTCGGTCTGTAGAGGAGCTGCAACCTTCCCGCAATTTGTCTGGTTCCCTTAACTCCCGCCCCCACCCCACCCCCTCTCCTTCACCCCTGCTGTCCTGGAATTCACTATGGAACCCAAGCGGACCTTGAACGCTAGACAGCCAAGGGCTGGGATTACGGGTGTGAGCCACCACATCCAGGTCCCCAAACAGTTGTGGACTTCCATGTTGGTCTCAGAATTGCAGTTTTGCTGAGAATCCTGTTGAGTTGGTGCCTCCTGACCTCTAGGACTTGGTGTTAGTAGTTCCGCACCACCGGCCCCTGCTGGGCTCCTCGGCTGTGAGCTCTCACTGGTCTGCACTGTATTCAGAGTTCTTGCTTTACAGCGAGAGTTCCAGATGACAATGCTCTATCACTTGCTGCCTGGCCCTTCCCTTTTTTTTTTTTTTTTTTTTTTTTTGAGACAGTGTTTCTCTGTGTAACAGTCCAGGCTGTCCTGGAACTCCATCTGTAGACCAGGCTGGCCTCGAATTCAGAGATCTGCCTGCCTCTGCCTCCCGAGTGCTGGGATTAAAGGTGAGAGCCACCACTGCCAGGCCTCTTCGTTGACTCCAGCACTGTGAAAACTCGGGTTCACATCACTGCACCGGCCACTCTTCACGTCACCCCACTCCTGACTGAGCAGCTGCCGTGGAGATGGCGGTGGGGGGGTCTTCCTGCCACGCTCAGACCTCATAGTCCCTTCCCCGGCTCCAGTCATCATTCTCCTCTCTGATCTTTCTACCGGCCCTGCTAAGCCAAAGGTCCCAGCAATCTGCACCACACTCCCGTCCAGTCTTCTGCTGTATTCCAGCTGCCTGGCCCAGCTAGGGGCTCAGACTTGTAACCCCAGCTTGTGGAAGGGTAAGGTAGGAGAGTTTCAACAAGTTTGAAGCTACATACACAGTTCCAGAACAGCCTGGGCTACTGTGTAAGGTTCTGCCAAATAAATAAATAAATAAATAAATAAATAAATAAATAAATAAAGCAAACAAATGCCTAGTGTGCTGAGCATTTACAAAATGATCCAGGCAGTAGTGGCACACACCTTGAATCCCAGCACTCGGGAGACAGAGGCAGGTGATCTGAGTTTGAGGCCAACTTGGTCTACCGAGTTTAAGGACAGCCAGGACTACACAGAGAAACCCCACCTAAAAATGAAGTAAAAAGAAAAGAAAGAAAGAAAAGAAACAAATTTGTAAATACATCCAAATATTGACAAGTTCATACTGCTGTAGCAAATATGCGGTGGTAGTTTTGCCGTCAGAGAGGCCACTTGGTGTTGTGACTCAGCCCAAAGACTGCAGGGAATGAATGACCTGAGTTTCAATAGTGTCTCAGCCTCTCTCACCTCAGGCCACAACTCAGCCTTTTAAGTCTGTAACAGGGATAATGATGCAGAGACCCCGGACTGCTAAACATCGAGGGACGTGGTCAGGCAAACAGTAGGTGTGTTGGCTAAAGAAATGTCTGAAGCATCTCGCAAGTGTGGTGGGTGCTGGAGGAGGTGACTGTGTCCCTGAGAAGGATGAGTCATGTTTGCCAGGCAGAGGTGTTTGGGGTCAGAGGGATTTGAAGCTGAAAAGCAGAAGATGAGATCAGGAGAAATGGGAGGAGCCCAGAAACCACCACAGAGCTGGAAGTGAAGTGCCCGGATTATGTTTTTACTGGAAAGTTCACCTCAGCCACCAACGAGGCATCCAAAAAGAGTGGCAAAGCCCCAAACCTAGGCGGCAGCGTAGGGTGGAGGAGCAGCGGTCGATGTGAGAGCTAGCTGCTTCTGGGGTGAGTCTGCCGAACTGGCAGCTGTTAGGTCTCGAAGCCTCGGGTTCGTCTTCCAAGTGGTTGAACACAGACAGCAGGAGTCACCCCACGAGAGAAGTTTGGGCAAGAGGAACATCAGGGGAAGGCGGGAAGGGCGTGGGGAGCCCAGGCGTGTGGGTACCACAGAGTGCCGCCTCATCTCAGCCTCCCCACCAGGGTTATTCCCATTTCAAAAAGCATAGAAACCAAATCTCAGTGTTCTGGGGTGGTGCTGTGTGGTGAAGCCAGCCTCACAGCAGCACAGCTGGGGGGGGGGGGCAGGCGGCTCTCTGCAGGTGTTGACGTCGCCGCCTACGAGAAACATGAATGGTGCGTAGAGGAGGTAGATGGGTCCGTTCCCAGGAGACCCGGGAGTGAGGACTAGCCAGACTGTGGGCGCAGCCGGGGAGGAGGTGCAGGCAGAGGTGTGGCTGATGTCACACAGAGAAGAGCCAAGAGCGGATGTTTGGGGGTTGTGGAGAGGAGATTCAAGTGGAAGACTGAAAATGGGTCACTGGACTGAGCAACCTTGTGACTAAGAGGCCTTGGCTAAAGCGGTCTGGGTAGTGTGTGAAGGAAACAGAGCTTCAAGGTCACAGTCACAAATGACACTGTGAGGCGAGGAAGTGGAGGCGGTGAGTGTGAGCCGCTGGCTTCGGGTGCTGAGCAAGGGCCCTCACCCAGAGCAGCATGGCTGGGGTCATCTGGAAAGCCTGTTTTAACTGTCAGCTGCATCAGAATCTGCGGGGGGGGGGGGGGGGTTTGGGGATGCCAGGTATCCAAGTCTCCCTCACATCCCAACGAAGACGGATACATAGGAAGGTTAAAAGCTGAGCTCAGAGCCAGGGAGTTGGCTGAGGTAAAGATGCCTACGGCTTAGCCTTGCCTAGCCTGATGACCTGAGTCTCATCCCTGCGACCCACATGGAGAAAGGGAAGAACTGACTTTCACACACGTTGTCCTCATGACCTCCATGTATACACAGAGAGAGACACAGAGAGAGAGAGACACACACACAGAGAGAGAGAGAGACAGAGAGAGAATAAGTGAATGTTCAAATGCAGCATAAGAACTGGGATGCGCCAGGCGGTGGTGGCGCACACCTTTAATCCCAGCACTCGGGAGACAGAGGCAGGTGGATCTCTGTGAGTTCGAGACCAGCCTGGTCTACAGAGTGAGTTCCAGGGTAGCCAGGACTGTTACACAGAGAAACCTTGTCTTGGGTGTAGCTGCTACAGATCCTGGCTGGGCTCCAATCCCAGGCTCAGAGGGGCTCACGGCAGCACTACTCAGATATCTCCAAGTCACAGAGTCAGCCCCAGTGTCCACCAACAGGATGAATAAAGAAAACACGGTGTATATGCATAGGGAAGCCTTAGCCTCAAAGAAAAACAAAATTACCATTTGCAGAATGGTTAGAACTGGAAATCATGTTAAGACACACATTACATGTTTTCTCTCAGATGTGGAGCCTAGATTGAAAAATAAAACACTAAAAGTAGAAGGAAGCTGTCTGGGGGAAGATGAGGTCTAGCAGGAGGCATGAGAAGGCAAAGAGGATGATGGGGAGGAAGGTCAAAGTCCACTGTGGCCATGTATGAAACGCTTTGTTTTGTACAAATAGCATATGCTAATAAACGTAAATGAAAAGAGGGAGAAATAAAGACAAAGAAGCAAGGCTGGGCATGGAGGCGCACACCTTTAATCCCAGCACTCGGGAGGCAAAGGCAGGTGGATCTCTGTGAGTTCGAGGCTAGCCTGGTCTACAGAGTGAGTTCCAGGACAGCCAGAGCAAATAGTGAGACCTGTCTCAAAAGAAAGAGGGGGAGGGGAAGGGCAGGGGAGAGGATGAGGGAGAGGCTCCAGCTGGAGAGGCAGGTTCAGTGGCAGAGCACAGCTGTAGCACACGGTCTGGATTTGTAATCAGTGCCCAGCCCAAAGAGCCGATGCTTAAAACCAGTGCTTAAATTGGTGGTGTAAACCAGGAACTGTCTTATGGCCGGCCAGGCATGGTGGCACATACCATTAAACCCAGCACCTAAGAGGCAGCAGCAAGTGGATCTCTGTGAGTTCCAGGCCACCGGGGCTACATAACAAGACCTTGACTCAACAAAACAAACAACAACCACAAACAAAAGTTTGAGGCTAAGGCCAGCGAAATAGCTCATTCTGGAGAGATGCCTGCCACCAAGTTTAAGCAATTGAGTTCCATCCCAGGCCCCTGCATGATAAAAGAAGAGGTCCACTCCTATCTTCTGATCTACATACCCAAACAAACAAACAAACAAACAAACAAACAACAAATAAATGTAATTTTAAAAATTAAAAAAAAAAATTAACTGGGCATGGTGGCGCATGCCTTTAATCCCAGCCCTCTGGAGGCAGAGGCAGGTGGATCTCTGTGAGTTTGAGGTCAGACTGGTCTACAGAGCAAGTTCTGAGACAGCCAGGGCTATGTAGAAAGACAATGTCTCAAAAAATAAAAATAACATTGCAATAAAAAATACGAAAAAAATTAAGAACGCAAATGCTTGTGTAATGTGACACCATCCATGTGACTCCTGTGGGTGTCAGAAGCTGAGACTGAACTAACAGGCTGGGACCTTCTTAGGGTGATGAAGGCGTTCGACTCAGTGAAGTTACTAAAACTCATTGACTTCTCCACGTAAGTGGACAGGAACCAGTGCTGCGACCAATGTCACAAGCCGTTTGCCAGTCCCACAGAACAGCAGCTCTGAACTGAGCACCAGGAAGACAGCACTCAGAAGACAAGATACCCCAGGAGAGGTGGCACCTTCACTAACCTCGGCACTCCCCAGGCCCAGTCATAAAGAGAGCTGAGGCCAGCCTGTCAGGAGAGAGGAGGAGGGGGAGATCAAAAGGAGCTGAGCCCCTGAGTCTAGACGCAACCACCTCCTTACTACTTGTCAGGTAGGCACCCACCCCCAAGCTGCACCGTTCAGTGGCTTCATCACACAGGTCTGATGGGTTATTACCTCATTCTTCGGCTTGGGAAATGAACGTTCTCAGCTTCTTTCTGCTGACCCCTCCCAAAAAGCTTCCAGTGCCAGGAAATTCAGATGGATAAGGAGATGCGCTGGGAGACTGAACATGAGAACAAAAGATTGTTCTTGTCCTCCCGTGACTCAGGGTTGCAAGAATAAGATGGTCAGGAACCCAAACATGCATTTCTCATTCTAATTTTTTAAAGATGTTTTTATGTATATGAGTGTTTTGCTTCTATATGTGTGTGTTCACTACATGTGGACCCTCCGAGGCCAGAAGTTATTGGAGCTCCTGGAGCTGGAGTCACAGATAGTTGTGAGCCAGCGTGTAAGTGCTAGGAACCAAACCCCAGTCCTCTGCGAGAGCAGCAAGTGCTCTAACTACTGAGCTGTGTCTCCGTTCTCCGAGTTTCTTGCACAACAGAATTAGTGGAGAGCTTGATTCCTGGGCCCCAGCTCCGGGGGAGGGAAGAGGGGGCGTATGGAAGGATACTCTGTGGAAGGCACAGCCTGAATCTAACTGCTAGCAGAGTTTCTGAGTCTGGGAAGGTCAATCGCCAACACACACCAGTGTCCACCATATCAGGGCACTGGCTGTGTGCTGTCATAGAGCCTACCCACGGTCCTCCACACTACACACATTTATAGATGGAAAACTGAGGCCGGGAAACGGACAGAGAACCTTCCTAAAGAGCAGAGCTGGAGAGTGATCGAAGAGACTGGAGCAGGCAGCCATTGCTCTACCCTCTCCACAGTGAGTGCTCTCAGGAGAACCCAGCTGCTTCAGCCCCCACACTTCCCACACACAGACAGCTTGGAGATGAGTGGACCTGGTTGCCTGGTGTCGGGCACACTGTTCACACTATTTCCACTTGGGGGAATAAACAAACACATCTGGTGTTCTTTAAGCCTCATTGGTTAACATTTCCAACAAAAGGGATTCCCGAGAGTGGTTCTGAATATCCAGGCTCTCCTAATTAGCAGCTGCCACTGGAAGGCATTAACTCAGAGAGAAGCTGAGCTTCAGGGGGAGGCGGTGGAGCCAGGCTGGTGCGGTGAGCAGCCTGGTGGGGACAGATTGCTGAGGATAATGTCACCCGGCTGTAAACCTGACCTCTCAAGGGATACCTTTTTAATTGATTATTTGAGGTGAATAAAACTCTGATACAATTTACATGGCACGGATAGGGTATAGCTAATTTGGTGGAGTTCTTGCCTGACATGTAGGAAGTCCTGAGTCCCATCTCCAGCACGCCTGTAATTCCAGCATCTGGAGATGGAGGCAGGAGGATCAGAAGTTCAAGGTCACCCTCAGCAATGTAGAGGGTTGGAAGCCAGCCTTGGCTATATGAGGCCTTTTTTTAAAAATAACAACAACAACAACAATAATAATAATAAATAAATAAATAAAAAGGTAAAAAGGTGATTCCAGTGTGGTGGTATGAACCTGTAACTCTAGCTACTAAAAACAATGAGATAGGAGAACGTCATGTGCAAGGCCAGCCTGGGCCATCATTGGGATCTTCATGTGAGGTTGAGATGTAAATACAGGGTGACTGCGCAGTCCCGGTCAGGGGTGGTCCTGCCCACCACCCCATCATGGCTGTCCCTCCTGCAAGACGCTCTGACCAGTAGCCGGGACAGTCTCCCTCTGCAGACCTGCTCCTCTGACTGGTCCTGAGCTTCAGCATAAGCTTCCCAGGAACTTCTAATTTTTTGGAGATCATTATTTCAATAATGTCACAGCCGAAGAGAAGGCACAAGTGTCTCCTTCGGGTGTCTTCATTCTGGCCCTGGGAGACGGCCCAGGGGTAGTGCTTGCTGGGAAAGCATGCAAATCCCCAGAACCCACATATAACGCGCACAGAAAATCAAACTAAGGTGAATGGCTCCTGTGGAAACACCCGAGATTAACCTCTGCCCTTCACATGCATGCACCCCCTACCATGCGTGTGTGTGTGTGCGCGCGCGCGCGCACACACACATACACACACACACACACACACACAAGCATACAGATGCAAAAGGATTCTCACCAGGATGTTCACAATTTAATCTTCACAACCACAATTATACCCATTTTATAGGTAAGGAAATGGAGGTACAAAATAGTGTAAGTTCATACGACTGGGAAGGGTGGGCTCGAGGTCATAAAGGTGGGCTGGTCATGTTAAGGACTCATTCACACACTTCACCACCAAGAAGAAGGGATGGTTATAGATCTAGCTCAGTTTTATTCCTCCTTTTCCTCTGAGTCATGCCTGCAGTCACCTCAGATCCCAGGAAAGACAGGGCTGACGATATAAACCTGTAGACAAAGGACCCAAACTGCCTCAAGCAATGGGTTCTCCAGGTCCACTACCCTCCTGTGTCTGTGATCATGAGCTTGCTCCAGAACTGGAGCAGTCCTCTTAGGGAACTAGAGTGCTCTGGTGAGCACTTCTTCCGGGTCAGAAAAGAGAAAACAGTGGACCAGACCACATGCTGCATCAAGACAAAGTTCTTCGAGCTACATCCAAGATGCCAGGCCTTTGCTCCTGGCCTGAAGGATGAGTCAGAAACATCTGGATTGCAATCCTGATTCCACCCCCATGTTCCCTTGGGTTCTTTGAAAGTGACTGTCACAGGGGGACAGTTGTGAGGGCAGGGGACAATTCACATCTGTGTCTGAGACCAGGCCTGGCCACCAGCCTCAAGACTTTAGTGTCACAGCTTATTTGTTGATTCACTCAACAAACACCAGGTGGAGACAGAGGCTAGCCCACACTGCAGCTTCCTGACAAGGTCTTCCCATTGCCCTCTCACTTCTAGGGAACAGAAATGACTTCCAAATAGGACCCTGTAAAGCCCACTATACCGCGTGCTGAAATGGGACACATGAGGGTGAAGAAAGATTTGTTAATGAAGTGTGAGGGCAAAGGTGAGGCTGTAAAGTGTTGGCCCTGAAAACAGGTTAGGCTTTGACCAGGGAAAACACTCAGAGAGAGGGGGGGGAGGGGAGGGAGAGAGAAGGGGAAGAGAGGGAGGGGGGAGAGGGGGGGGGAAAGAGGGAGAGAGGGGGGCGGGGAGAGGCCACAGGCACCCGGGAGGGGTGGTAGGATGGTAGATACTGGTAGATGTGGTTCTGGTACTAAGAAAGGAATGAGAGAGAGAAGGTTGAGTCATGGAATGAGCCAGGCAGAGCGGGCTTGGAGGAGAGTTCAGAACCGGGTTCTGGTCCCTGGGCAACAGGAAGTCACTGGATAAAGCCATGAAGACTGAAGTTTTAGTATTTAAGGGCCAGTGAGGCGGCTCAGTGGGCAAAGACCTTGCCTTCAAGTCTGATGACTTTGGTTCAATCCCAGAACCCACAAGAGAGAAGAGAACTGAGTCCCGGAAGCTGTCCTCTGGCTTGCACTCCATGGACATGCTTGCCCTCACACAGACATACATTTAAACTGTGCCTAGGGTTCTTGGCTAGGGAGCTATTGAAAGGCTTTGGCAAGAGGCGGTTAATCAGAATGAACTGTGACAGCAGAGCCTGTGTCTCAAGGTCACGGGACAGTGCTTGGCCACCACGATGCTCACATGGGCTCAGCGTTCTCACCCCACTGGAACCTCTCGGCCTTTGCCTGCTGGCTCCCAGCTGCTTCTGCCACACTCTGGACTGGCACTTCGTTTCCCTGGCTCCCCAGCCTGGGCCTTACTCCCTTCCTTGTTTACCCTCTCTTGGCTTATCTCATGCAGCTCACTGGGCCTCACCAACCTTCTAGCTGAGCCCAGAGGCGAGCATCAGATGTCACATGGGTGAGGGTGAGGCAGCAAGGCACCAGGACCTTGAGGACAGGATGCTCCAAGGAGGCAAACAAAAAAGATAGGACCGCGGTGCTGTGGAGGTAACTCCAGGGGATGTAACCACTGGATAGTCGAGGGCCATGAAGTGAGTGGGTGCCCTCCATGCTCGGTTTAGGATGATGATGAAGGAGGAAGAGAAGAAACATCAGAATAGCTGCTCAAAGGGGAAACTTTGAGTCTGACACACCAAACACGAAGATGGAGAGTTCGGGGCTTCCAAAAGTGGAACCTGGTCTCTCAGGAGGCAGAGGCAGGTGGATCTCTGAGTTGGAGGCCAGCCTGGTCTGTAGAGTGAGTTCCAGGACAGCCAGGGCTACACAGAGAAACCCTGTCTTGAAAAGCAACAGAAAGTGCAGAGGCAGAGTTGAGGGACTGTTGAAGAATATTCCTTTACACTGTGTGAAGGTGTGTCACTGTGATTGGTTTAATAAAAAGCTGAATGACCAATAGCTAGGCAGGAAGAGGATAGCTGGGACTTCTGGGGACAGAGAGATCCGGGAAGAAGAAAGGTGGGGTCACCAGCCTGAGGCAGAGAAATCGGGACTTGTAGGAGGGGAGGTAAAAGCCACGAGCCTGGTGGCAGCACATAAATTAATAGAAATGGGTTCATTCAAGTTATAAGAGTTAGTTAGAAACAAGCCTGAGCTAAGGCCATGCTTTCATAATTAATAATAAGTCTCTGTGTCATGATTTGGGGGCTGGTGGTCCAAGAAAGCCTGCTATAAAGGACCCCCCACTAGCCTGTTTCTGGGTACCCGGCCCTTGGGATGGTGTTTAATCCTACCCATCCTTTGGGAAGGCACTATGTTTAATTTACCAACAAGGAAACTGAGCACAGTGAGATTTAGTATCTAGTCTAGGTGACATGGCGGTCAGGTGGCAGGGATGGGACTTTATGTAGGTGACTCTGAGGTCACCTCTAAACTCTGTGCTACGGAGTCCACAGAGATGTCCATGAGCGTGTGTGTGTGTGTGTGTGTGTGTGTGTGTGTGTGTGTGTGTACCAGAGATTGGTAGACTAGTCTATTTTCCTCTTTCTTTCTTTCTCTCTCTCTTTCTTTCTTTCCTTCTTTCTCTCTCTCTCTCTTTCATTCTTCCTTCCTTCCTTCCTTCCTTCCTTCCTTCCTTTCTTTCTTTTAAATACTAGATCTCTGAATGAACCTGGAACTCACAAACTGGCTAAAACTGGCTGGTTACTGAGCTCAAAGGATCTGCCTGTCTCTCCCATCACCACAACTACCCTCCTTGAGGATTGCAACCATCCACACTTGAGGATTGCAGACCAGCTTTTGTGTGGATCCTGGGGAATCTGAAATCAGGTCTTCCTTCTGGTGAGGCAAACAATTTACCCACTGAGCCACCTCTCTAGACCCCATCCTTGAAGTTTTTGAGGTTTTAAATTATTCTTCTTAAGAATTTGGGTCTGGGGCCTGGTGTGGGGCACACACCTGCAAGGTCAGCATTTGGGAGACTGAGGCAGGAGGATCCTAAGTTCCAGGTCAGCCTGGGCTACATAGTGAATTTCAGGCCATTTTGAGCTGTGAATTGGGACCCTGGAGATGTGGCCCCGCATAGCAGTGGTACCGGAGAGATGCTCAGAGGTTACGTGCACACGGTTCTTGCAGAGGATCCAAGTTCTATTCCCAGCACACCCATCAGGTGGCTTACAAACCACCTGTAACTGTAGGGGAATTCACTGCCTATGTCCTCTGAGCACCCCCAAGCACGTGCACACACCTCCTGCCATATATACACAGAATTGAAAATAACATCAATAAACACTAAAAGATAACCTGTCTTAAAAATAAATGAATAAAAGGCCTGAAAGACAGCTCAGGAGGGACCTGAGCTCCATCCCCAGAGATGTGCAAAGGTGCCCTCTGACCTCCATGCTGTGACACGTGACACTCCCCACCATGCACTCACAATAATGACAAGTTAAAAAATTTAGAAACCTGGATCTGGCAAAAATTATCATTATAAACCCCCTTTCTCAGGAAAAAAAAAAAGACTACATGGCTATTTTCTCTGAATTTCATATTCATATTAGGCATTCATGGCCTCCCTGGAAACCCATCCATGGTTCCTCAGTAAAGAACTCATCCCTAAAGGACCAGCCTGGACATCCGCAAAGGTGATTGAGTTTCCCTGCAGCCCTGCCACATCTTCCGGATAGAAACCCAGGATCCTCCCTACAGGGTAACTAACTTCCCAGAGTTCCCACAGCTGTGAATACGCCTGGGACTCAAATCCAGGTCAGTTTACTTTGACTGGAAGTAAAGGGAAAGGCAGCCCAGACACGGTGTTGACCCAGCGCTTGGGAGGCGGAGTCAGGCAAGTTTGAGGCCAGCCTGATCTGCACAAGGTGCTCCAGGGGTGCTAGGCAGAGCTACAGATCCAGAGCAGGCTCCGCAGTCAGGATCGGAGTTACAAACCAGGATTGAGGACAGAGGACGGGGAAGGAGACCCCAGGGAGGGAAAGGAAACACAAAGATTCAAATATGAGCCGTCTAAACGCCAGGGCGGGACTCGGGGCCTTAAGCACGAGAGCGAACGCGGGACCACTGAGCTGCATTCCAGCCTTTGTCATGTTTACAGACGCGAGAAAAAGAGGCTGTGAAAATGTAGAGGCCTGGCATTGTCCTGCTGCACTCTGGACTCAAACAGCGGCTGGACTCCCAAGCCTGACTCTGAACAGCCTGAGCACAGGCTCGGACTTCATCCCCTGCCCCCACCCTGCAGGGATGAGACAGGACTTTGCCTCTGCTTCTCTTGGCTGCTAACGGGGGCAGAGTCCAGGACTGCTTCCCTTTCCAGGTCCCCACTACCAGTCCATTTGCCCCCAGCACCCCGACCTCCTCCATTCCATCCTCCAGCTTCTGCCCTTAGGACTCAACACAGAAGGAAGAGTAAGCAAGAGGACTTTGAGGGTTCAGCCCAGTCAGAGAGAAGTGGGGTTGGGAAGAAGGTCCAGGAGAGACGAGAGGGAAAGGGGGGTCTTTAGAGAAGAGAGAGGGATAGAGATGGCGGGAATCAGGAGAGGGACAGGCAGTAGGGGACCTGGGAGACAGGGACACAAAGCGAGACGTATGTCACCTTCAGGGTCCATGATGACTTGGAGCAGCCGGTCAGTGTGTCCACCACTGTCCAGATCGCTGATTCCAGAGGTTGAAGCTGGGGTGGGGCTGCCAGAGAGAGTGGGGAGGGGCCGAGCTGGGCTGGTCTTCCGGAGAGGCCTCGCGGTCCTCCTCCCGGACCCTCGCTGAGCCAGCCCCATTGTGAACCCCCGAGTCAGGGAGAACGGCTCAGTGGTGAGATTTAGAAATTCTGCCCCTTCTGGCACCAAAGGGGCCCTGTTTTCTCCCATTTCCAGCCCTCCTGGAGTTCCCTCGGAGTGCATGGCTATGAATGCCGGACCCCACCGGACCCCACTCTCCTGGGAGGGCCCGAAAGCCTTGTTAGTGGTGCCCTGGGGAAACCATGGGTCCTAGAGCTGCAGTCAACTCCCAATTCCGTTTCCCCCATTCCAAGCCCTGAGAGAGGGTCTAAATCCACCTGCCTGGGCACCCCCCACCCCACCCCACCCCCACCTCCATGCTGGGATTAAAGCATGCACCACCACATCCAGGCCATTCTCTTTTTATTTCAAATACCTTTTCTTGTGTCTCCATTTTCTTTAGCTATAAAATGAAACACTAGCCAAGGAAGAAAGTATGTGAGGGACAGAGCAGGAACCCCACAAATGTCCCCGGAGTCTCCCTTCCTCTTCCTGGGAGCCACAGTTTGAATGAGTTTCTCCAAAGTCGGTGTGTTGAAAAGGTATCCCCCAAATGTATACAGCTGAGGTATTTGGAGGTGGGGTCTTTGGGAGATCCTTAGAGTTGGATGAGGTCGTAAGGGTGCCGTGGAGACTGTGCATCAGCAGCTTTAAAAGAGCAATGGGGAATGTTCTCCCTCACACACGGCTCCTAGCTCTAAATCTTCTGCTGTGATGTTTCACCTAGAGTGTGTGTGGGAACAGAAACGAGAGATGGACCCCAGGGTGGATACCTAGGGGCTGGGTCAGTAAATACAGGTAAAATTAAAGGAGAGACAGGGGTCTTGGAGGGGGAAATGTTCAAGCTGGGTGAGAAGGAGGTCTTGGTGGAAGGTTTAACCGAAATGAAAAAGCTATAGGGAAACCTACAACCTCCCAACTCAGGAAAAACTAGTGGAGAAAGTAGAACACTGAGGACATGGAATGAGAGAGGAGATAAGCTCAGGGTTAAGTGGAGATGAAGGATTCGGGACAGGAGAGGGTAGGGAAGGACGGTAACCAAAATTAAGAATATGTGAAGAAGCCTTATGGAAATCCACTGGTTTAAAAGCTATATATATATATATTGTTTGTTTGTTTTCGTTTTTTTCAAGATTGGAATTCTCTGTGTAGCCCTGGCTGTCCTCGAACTCACTTTGCAGACTAGGCGGGTCTTGAACTCAGAGCTCCGCCTGCCTCTGCCTCCCAAGTGCTGGTATTAAAGGCATGTGCTGCCACACCCAGCTAATATATAATGTTTTTTAAAGAAGGAGTTTGAGGGGGCTGGAGAGATGGCTCAGAGGTTAAGAACACTAGCTGCTCTTCCAGAGGTCCTGAGTTCAAGTCCCAGCAACCACATGGTGGCTCACAACCATCTGTAATGAGATCTGGTGCCCAGGTGCCCTCTTCTAGCCTGCATAATAAATAAATCTTAAAAAAAGAAGAAGAAGAAGAAGAAGAAGGAGTTTGAACAGAAGTACCCTGCATGGGGTGGATAATGCTTCCCCAGAAGATGAGGGTCATTAAAGGAAAACCTCAGTGCCAGCGACAGGACACCTCCCTAGGAGTTATTGCTCAGGGAGGCTCCAGATGACCCCAAAACAGCACAGACTATTGCCACTGCTCCTGGTTGCCCACCATAACTTTGGGGGTAAGACACTACTGAAAATATCACTCAGTTTGAATGCAGAATATAAAGGAATTAACCTTGAACTGACTAGGAAACTCTCTCTCATTGGCTAGCCTACATAATGTCTGACAGTGCTCTGCAGGCTGCTGGGAGAAAAAGACAGCAGTGTCTTACCCAGTGCTGGACCCTGTACGATATAACACTGCCCTACTGATAAGACGCAACCTCTGATGCTATACTGCATTGCAGTTACAGGGTAACCAGTCTCCTGTTTTTCTAGATATGAAGCCTGCTCCAAAGGAGGGATTTCATGCTTGGTACTGTAAACCTGGTCCAAAGTCTATGACTAGGGAGAACATACGCCCTATCATGGAATCTACTGTTGTTATTTTGTTAAATGATCATGTTTTCAAACTCCATTCTCTCTCTCTCTCTCTCTCTCTCTCTCTCTCTCTCTCTCTCTCTCTCTCTCTCTCTCCCCTCTCTCTCTCTCTCTCTCTCTCTCTCTCTCTCTCTCTCTCTCTCTCTCTCTCTCTCTCTGTCTTCCTGAGACAGGGTTTCTCTATGTAGCCCTCACTGTCCTGGAACTCGCTCTGTAGACCAGGCTGGCCTTGAACTCACAGTGTGCTGGGATCACAGGCATGCGCCACCATGCCTAGATGCCAGACTGCATTTTAATTTGTGGTTATTCCTGTAGAGCTGTGCCACTCTGCACCTTAGAGAAGCTTCTTTTGGCAGCAAATGGTGGTTAATGCAGAGACTCCTAACTGGTCCAAGTGCTGGGTATAAATAACTGAGTTCTCAGCTGCGGATGGGTCATCTATACCAACCCCACCAACCAAGGCTCAGGAAGAACTATGGAATTGGGGGTAGAAAGACTTTAAGAGTCAGAGATTAGGGAAGAGAACTGTGAATGCCAACTTCTGGGCATTATATGGCTGTTGTTCATATCAACTCACAGGAGCTGTGGTTATCTGCACGAGCAAGCCCAGTCAAAATTTCACCACTGAAGGGCCCCACCCATCAAGGGCGCTATTGGCAGCCGCTGATAGATGCTGAGGGAGGGAGAGAATGTCACTCTCCCGCTGGGCATTTGCTCATGCCCCAAGGGACAGCCACACACCTTGTGCATATGGGCAGTACCAATTGGACTCAAGGAGTTACTGATAACAAAAAAGGAAAAAAGAGGACAGGAATCTGGAGGGAGGTGAGGTGGAGGCACTAAGGGGAGTCAGAGGTAATGGTTGATCAATGTGGTCAATGTCCTCTGAATAAATGTATCCCCACTACCCCCTCTCTCAAAACAGGATTTCACTGTGTAGCCCCGGCTGGCCTGGAACCCACTGTGTAGACCAGGCTAACCTCAAGCTCACATTGATCTATCTGCCTTTTCCTTCCGAGCTGAGAATGAAGGTATGTGCTGCCACAAGTGGTTAGTGTATGATCTTTCAAATAATAACAAAATAGTAATAAAAAACAAACAAACAAACAATCTAGCCAGGCAATGGTGGCACATGCCTTTAATCCTAGTGCTCAGGAGGCAGAGACAAGTACATCTCTGTGAGTTTGAGGCCAGCCAGGTCTAAAGAACTCGTTCCAGCCAGGCGGTGGTGGCGCACGCCTGTAATCCCAGCACTCGGGAGGCAGAGCCAGGCGGATCTCTGTGAGTTTGAGGCCAGCCTGGGCTACCAAGTGAGTCCCAGGAAAGGCGCAAAGCTACACAGAGAAACCCTGTCTCGAAAAAAACCAAAAAAAAAAAAAAAAAAACCCCCCCCCCAAAAAAAAAAAAGAACTAGTTCCAGGACAGATAAGACTGTTACACAAAGAAACCCTGTCTTGAAAAACCAAACCAAAACAAAAACAATCTAGAGGGCTAGAGAGATGGCTCAACTGTGAAGAGCCCTTGCTGTTCTTGGGAAGGACCTGGATTCAGTTCCTGGCAGGCACATAGCCGCTCACAATCATCTATAACTCCAGTTCCTGGAGGATCTGACACTCTCCTCTGGCCTATGAGAGCACTGGGAATCCTCATGGTTCACTTACACATGTGCAGACAAACAATTACACAAATAACAATAAAATAAATAAATCTTAAAAAAAAAAAACTAAGATCAACATGCGGTGTTGTACGCCTTTAATCCCAACACCCAGAAAGCAGAGGCAGGATCTCTGAGTTGGAGGTCAGTGTGGTCTACTTGGTGAGACCTCATCTCAAAACGACAAAAATCTGGGCAGAAAGAGCTTTGCTTTTTTTCCTTGCTAATAGATTGTTATCTAAAATGTGTAAATGTTTAATAATACAAATAAATATGTTAGGGGCTGGAGAGACACACAGCTGTTAAGAGCACTTGCTGCTCTTGCGGAGACTGGTGGTGTTCCCAGCACCCCGTGGTGACTCACAAACATCTGTAATACCATTCCAGGAAGATCTGACGCCCTCTTCTGATCCTTAAACTTTGCCATCTAAGGACATCAGGCACACATGTGGTATACATGCATACACACACAGGCAAAATACTCATATATGCTGTGGGATGGTCCATATGTCAAATTACTCTGATTGGTCAATAAATAAAACACTGATTGGCCAGTGGCCAGGCAGGAAGTATAGGCGGGACTAACAGAGAGGAGAATTGAGAGAACAGGAAGACAGAGAGAGTCATTGCCAGCCGCTGGCATGACAAACAGCATGTGAAGATGCTGGTAAGCCACGAGCCACGTGGCAAGGTATAGATTTATGGAAATGGATTAATTTAAGCTGTAAGAACAGTTAGCAAGAAGCCTGCTTCGGCCATACAGTCTGTAAGCAATATAAGTCTCTGTGTTTACTTGGTTGGGTCTGAGCTGCTATGGGACTGGCGGTTGAGAGAGATTTGTCTTGATTGTGGGCAAGGCAGGAAAACTCTAGTTACACATATATGTAAAACAAATCTAAAAATCCATGTTGATGATTAAATATGTATGCAATAATAAACCCTAGCACTGTGTTTATGTTTAAAATTTTGATTAAATCCTATTTTTTTTAATTGAGAAGGATAAGCCGGGCAGTGGTGGCGCACTCCTTTAATCCCAGCACTCGGGAGGCCAAGGCAGGCAGATCTCTGTGAGTTCGAGGCCAGTCTGATCTACAGAGTGAGATCCAGGACAGGCTCCAAAGCTGCACAAAGAAACCCTGTCTCAGAAAAAAAAGAAAAAAGAAAGAAAGAAAAAGAAGGGAGGGAGGGAGAGAGAGAAGGAGAATACTTGGGGGTCAGGGTGGGGGTGGGGTGGAGCTGGGAAACTTTCACCGTCCTGAGAGAAGTGAGCTCACATCTGAGAGCCGGCAGGGTCTCCATTTCCTCACTGGAAACCGTTCTTGCCACAGTCTTTTGGGGACTGATTGCCAAAGCCCCTGGTATCTTCCAGTTCGCCCCCAACCGCCACCATCACTTCCTCTGACTCCTGACTGGGGACTAAGGTGAGGCAAACCAGGCCCCGGGCAGGGTTGCCGAAGTTAAGGTTCCTCACTTCATAGGCCTTTCACCCCGGGACCTTGCCTGCCTCGCTTCCCGCAGCGCTTCCCACTGCTCTGCCCATCCTCCCCAGCCGCCGTCATTTTCTCCTGGTTGATCTTTGGTTGCTATGTTTCATTTTGGCTTTTGAGACAAGATCTTGCTGTGTAGATCAGGCTGGCCTGAAACTTACTATGTAGCCCAGGCTGCCCTCTCATTTACGACAGCCTTCTTGACTCAGCCTCCCAAGTACTGGGGTCACAGGTGTGTGCTAGGCTCGGAGTCACCTTGGAAGCTTTTCTTCCCTGCGTCTTGCAGGCCCTTCTTCCTCTGGCAAGTCTCCAGTTTTGATATTCCCTGAGTGTGGTTGGGATTATTTCTCTTTTGGTTCCAGGACACACAACTAAACTACATTTCCCAGCCTCCTTTGGTGCTGAGGCTGACACAGGACCGAATTCTGGTTCCTCGGAGTGTGGGTACAAGTGCTACTGGCCTCTTCCAGACCTGGGCTATACAAGCTGTTGGACTTTCTCTTCCTCCCTCCCACCAGCTGGTAGACAGCAGGACAGTCCCTGACCCCCACAGAACGACAAGAGTACAAAATGGAAGGAGACTGAGTCCCAGATGCTGCGAGCGCCGGCAGTAAAATGTTACATAAATAGAAATGTCTCTTGCTCTTTCTTCCCCTTTGCCTCCTCTCGCCATTTAAAAATTTTAAACATTTACTTATTTTTAGAACTAGAGAGATATGTATATGGGTGTTTTGCCTGAAAGCATGTCTGTGTATCACCGGCATACACGGTGTCCAAGGAAGCCAGAAGAGGGTGCCCGACCCCCGGGACTGAATTCCGGTTATGAACCATCATGCGGCTGCTCAGAACCAAACTGGGTCCTCTGGGACTGTAGCCAGCGCTGTTAACCACTGTGCTATCCCGTCTTTGCCCTTTCAAATTTTTAATTTGTTTGTTTGTTTGTTTACTTTTGAGTCAGGGTTTCTCTGTGTAGCCCTGGCTATTCTGGAACTCACTCTGTAGACCAGGCTGGCCTCAAGCTCACAGAGATCTGCCTGCATCTCCCTCCAGGCTGTTTGGATTAGAGCTTACACCATGGCTCCCAGCCTCCAGACCTTGAAAGAAAGAAAGAAAGAAAGAGAGAGAGAGAGAGAGAGAGAGAGAGAGAGAGAGAGAGAGAGAGAGAGAAGGAAGGAAGGAAGGAAGGAAGGAAGGAAGGAAGGAAGGAAGGAAGGAAGGAAAGAAAGAAAGAAAAAATCAGAGTCTTGATATGTATGTAGTTCAAACTGTTCATGCCTCAGCCTCCTGATTGCTGGGATTATGGGGCAGTCTCCACTGTAACCAACACACCCCAAATGTCAACAGTTTAACCCAAGGGAGTTTTTCTGCTGGCCACAGTGCATAACTGTGTTCAGTAAATGATAGTATTGCTCTCCTTAGACACCACACCACTATTACCTCTGGTCGCCAGCTGGTCACGTAGCTCATGGCTGAAATACCAGCTACTCTGGAAGGCACTTGAGCCCAGCCTGGGCCCCCCAGCGAGACCACTCAAAGCAAAACAACAAAGCAACTAGAAACCTGTCTCTAACCCTGACGGCCCCCTCGGTGCCAGGCCTCTAACCCCCTCCAAAGCGTGTGTTAGAATTCATTCATGCACTTGTAAGTCTGGGTAGTAACCATGTATCCGGCAGCCCTGGCTGTTGGACTCCAGGGCCGCAAAGATAAAGTACATGGCAGTACTGGAGGCCCTGCCCTGGCGTCTTCACAGCCACACACCTGGCCTTGGAACTCAGCTGGGGCGCAGAGTCCTGAGTGTGACCCCCAGTACCACCTGCGCCAGGCATGGTGGCACACACCTGTAATCCTGGCACTCGGGAGGGGGAGGCAGGGGGATCAGAAGTTCAGGGTCAGGGGCTCCACAGGTAAGAGCGCTTGCTACACACACTTGAGGAGCTGGGCCTGCATTCCCAGCACCTATGTGGAAAAGCTGGGGGTGACCTTGCTCCCCTGTCACCCTAGTGCTGGTAGGGGATAGGGGAGGTGGTGGAGGTAGAGGGTCACTAGTACTGGCTGGCCACCAGTCCAGGGCCCACCACCCCCCACCTCCCCACCCCCCACCCACCACCCACCCCCGCAAAAAAACACCCGAGAGCTCCCGGTCCAGGAAGAGGCCCTGTCTCAAGGGAATGAGGCAGAGACTGTCCACGCAGCATATATGACTGTAGTATCTGTCCACACAGGAACACATACACAAGTTCAAGATCATCCCCTGCTGTCTAGTGAGTTCAAAGCCATCCCTGGGTTAGATGAGACTGTCCCCTAAAACAAACCAACAAATCAAAACTCAGAAAACCGCCGGGCGGTGGTGGCGCATGCCTTTAATCCCAGCACTCGGGAGGCAGAGCCAGGCGGATCTCTGTGAGTTCGAGGCCAGCCTGGGCTACCAAGTGAGTTCCAGGAAAGGCACAAAGCTACACAGAGAAACCCTGTCTCAAAAAAACAAAAAAACAAAAAAAAAAACTCAGAAAACGCTGGGGCCCAGTCATCCACAGTACCGCAGGTGGTGCCGTAGGAGGAAACAGAGACACGAGTCTGTTTGCAGAGCGGGCAGGGCAGGAGGACAGCTTCACTAAGGCATTGACACGTGAGTCAGACCTTCATGGTCGAGGAGGAGTGTGAGGAGAAGCCGTGCTGGGTGTGCTGTGGGGACAACCGGGGGTGGGCTGGCTTTCGCAGAGCCTGCACAAACGCAATGGCGAGCAGGTGGCGCTCGGCCAACAGTTGGTTCTGTGTTCACCGGGACCTTGGCCAGGGTGCAGCCAGCCGGTCTTGATGTCACAATCAGAGGGAGGGAGCTGGGCACATAGGGTCTACTTGTGACTCACCGTTGAGATCCACTAGATGGCTCACCCCAAGCTCCCACCCACCGGAGGTTCCGCATCCCAACTAACCCTTCGGGGTTTGGACATTTTCTCCTGGTTTTGTTGCTACTTTGGGATTTTAGAACCAGTTTGGTTTGTATTTCCTTTCTTTCTTGTAAACAGTGGGAGATCTGCCTTCTGCCACACAGTCTGAGCGTGGTGGGTCATGGCTGGGCCTGTTTGTCAGACCTGATAGGGAACCCCCATCCCTGCACCAGGGAGCCCTGTCTCTCCTTCCCAGGTTTTGCCTCTCCACACTGGGTAAACGCAGTCAGGGTCAGAAATGGGGTGACGAAGAGAAAGAGAGCCGCCGTGAGCGCTCACTGTTAGGAAGAGAACTGTGGCTGCTGAGCGCAGTGCCCTTCTCAGGAGCAACTCTGTTCCACCTCCGCTATCCACATCTTCTCTCTGTGGAATTTTCACTTAGGAGAATAACACTTACTTAAAGCCATGATCCCCTCCCCCTCCCCCTCCCCCTCTTCCTTTCGTTCTCAGAGTTAAGGATAGAATTCAGGGCTTTGTGTACACCAGGCAAATGCTCTACCTCGGAGCCATATCCCAAGTCCCAGAACCATGGTCATAAAGTGTGCCTTTGAGAGTAAACTGAAACAAGTTTTATTTGTGATGTTTATTTCCCTCGTTGACACAGTGTCTGATGTACCCCAGCCTGGCCTTGAACTCACTATGAGCCCAGAAGAGCCAGAGCTTCTGCCTCCTGCGTACCGGGATACAGACGTGCACTGTGTGTGCTTATGTTTTATTTACAGATTTGATGTCATTCCGGGGCTAGAGATAAGCCCTGCATCACTGAGCTACATGAACTGTACTGCTCTTTGTGGGAGTGTGTGTGTGTGTGTGTGTGTGTGTGTACATATATGTGAATTCTGCTCTTGAAGAACTCTGGGGCTCGGAATATGGCTCTGTGGGAAAGTGTTTACCACATAAGTGTGAGAACTGTGTAGATGTAACGGTCTTATTAAATAAGAAACACAGAGCCAAATGCAGAGTTAAAAGCCCAAGAGGTCAGAGCAGTAGCTGAGAGCTGAGACTAAAACCCTTTCTTACCCTTCGCTGCCACTGCTGTCCTTCCCCTCCAAAAGAGACCTACTTCCTGTGTGTCTGTCTTTTTATTGACTTTCTGTTCTGCCTTCTCATTGGTTGTAAACCCAACCACATGACCTCCTCGTCACTGCCTGTCCATACAGACCTCCAGGTCTCTATGGTTGGTATTGAGATTAAAGGCATGTGTCTCCATGCTGGCTGTATCCTGGAACACACAGAGATCTGCCTGTCATGTGATCAGGATTAAGGGCGTGTGCTACCACCACCCGGCTTCTGCTATGGCTTGCTATTAGCTCTGACCCCCAGGCAGCTTTATTTATTAACATATAAATAAAATCACATTTCAGTACAAATAAAATATCACCATAGAACTGGAGTTTGGATAGTCTGAAACTTCACTAAAACCAGATGCAGTGGTGTGCACATCTATAATCCCAGCTCTGCCACGGTGAGGGGGAAGAAGAGGCAGAAGAACTTCTGGAATCTAAAGGACCACTAGCCTTGCACAGGAAGCACAGGTAGACAACAAGAGGACTGTCCTACACGAGATAGAAACGAGGACGGTCACCCCAGGCTGTCCTCTGACCTCCACATTCCTGCTGTGCCATTTGCACGCTCACAAACACGAACACGAACACCTCACACACAGAGAAAGAGTCAGGTGGGTGGAGAGAGAAAGAAAGAATGAACTTGGGCCAGACCTCATGCCTCTAATCAGAGTGCTTAAGAGGCTGACAAGGGAGACTTGCCTTGAGTTTGAGGCCAGAACGGTCTACATAGTGAGTTCCAGGACACAGTGTAACACCCTGTCTGAAAAAAACAATCCAAGAATCTAACCCACATGCTACAATATTAACTTGCAGTGGGTATTCTCTCTGGCCATGACCTTGTGTTAGCTGGCCTAATAGAGGCACAGCTTCTTGCCTGCCTATGTGACCTCTTAAAAGGGAAGGGGGAGGGGGTCTCGAGCTCCCTCTTGGATGTGAAAGGTTTCCTGGCACACAGTTTGACGACCTGATCTGGATCTTTCCCCATCTTTCCCTGGGAGATGAAGTGACCTGCCTGTAAACCTTACATAAAAAGGAAATGAAAAAAAATTATTATATTAGAAAGATAACAAGGCTGGTGATGTGGCTTAGTTGGTACAGTGCTCACCTTACATGCATGAGGTCCTGGGTTCTAACTCCAGAACCACATAAACCAGGTAAGAGTGGCACATGCCTGTAATCCCAGCATTCAGGAGACAGAGGCAGGAGAAAGAAGTTCAAGATCAGGGCTGGAGAGATGACTCACAGGTTAAGAGCACTAGCTGCTCTTCCAGAGGTCCTGAGTTCAATTCCCAGCACCCACATGGTGGCTCACAACCATCTACAGTGAGATCTGGTGCCCTCTTCTGGCATGCAGGGATACATGCAGGCAGAACACTATTTACATAATAATTTTTTTTTTTTTTTAAAAAAAGAAAGGATGCAAATCACTACTTTAAAAAAATGTTCAGCTGGGCAGTGGTGGCACACGCCTTTAATCCCAGCACTTGGAAGGCAGAGGCAGGTGGATCTTTGTGAGTTCGAGGCCAGCCTGGTCTACAGAGATCCAGGAAAGGCACAAAGCTACACAGAGAAACTCTGTCTCGAAAAATGAAAAAAAAAAAAAAAAAGTTCAAGATCATCCTTTGCTTTATAGAGTGAACAAGACTGGCCTAGGATACATGAGACTCTCTCAAAAAGCAAAAACAGGGCCAGTGGGTAAAGGTGCTTGCTGCCAAGACTGACAGGCTGAGTTCAATCCCAGGATCCATACGCTAGGAGATCTGAATCCTGTAAGTTGTCCTCTGACCTTCACACACACACACACACACACACACACACACACACACACACACACAGTGATACTCCTGTGTCCGTTTACACACATATACAAATAAGTAAATAAAGAAGAAAATATAAAACAAAAAACAACCCCCCCCAAAAAAAAAAAAAAACAAGGGATTGGGGAAACCCAGCTTGCCTAACCTGCTCAAGGCCCTGGGGTTCAACCCCTTAGTGCCACAAAAGCAAAAACAAAGACCTTAGAATAGTCTGGTAATTAGCTTTTTGTTTTTTGGTTTGGTTTTTTGTTTGTTTGTTTGCGTTGTTGTTGTTGAGGTTGAGACAGGGTTTCTCTGTGTAGCCTTGGCTGTCCTGGATCTCGCTCCATAGACCAGGCTGGCCTCGAACTCACCTGCCTCTGCCTCTCAAGTGCTGGGATTAAAGGCATGCGCCACTAAGGTCCATATGTAATTAACATTTTTTTTTAAATGTATTGTTTGTTGAGACAGGGTCTCTATGTAGCCCTAGATGGCCAGGACTTGCTCTGTAGACCAGGCTGGCCTCAAACTTATGGAGATCATCCTGCCTCTGCCTCCCGAGTGCACGATTACAGCTGAAGACCTATGGCTTTTAGAAAAGGGAGAGATATGTACTAGTTTAGTGCTTGGACAAAATAAACATTTTCACATTGCTTAATCAAGGATCAACAAAAATTGATGAGGCTGGACAGCATGGGGGTGTGGGCTGACCATAAGGGATGAGCAGAGGAGAGGCAATACCAGCTTTAAAAAAAATTAAGTACATTTATTGTGTTATTGTTTGGGGAAGTGCATACCTGCTGTGACATACATGTGGAGGTCAGGGGACAACTTGCAAAAATTGAGACTCTTTTTTGGGGTGTGATAGCACCTGTCTTTAATCCCAGAACTCAGGAATCAGAGGCAGGTAGATCTCTGTAAGTTCAAAGCCAGCCTGGTTTACATAGAATGTTCCAGGACAGAGCCAAGGCTACATAGTGAGATATTTTCTTAAAAACAAAACAAAAACAAAAACAAAAAAAAAAAAAAAAAAAAAAACCTTCTTTTAAAGGCTGAATCTTTCCTTCCACCATTATGCCTGAAGGGTTGAACTTGGCAGCATTGGCTTGGTGGCAAGCTCCTTTACCCATGGAGTCATCTTGCTGGCCCAAGCTTTTGGGAGGTGTATATATACCATGCTCCGGAAGGAGAGCTCTGTCCTGATGGCCTATGGTGCAGGCAGACCCTCCCAGACAGAGTGGCCTTTCAGGAGGCTCCTTGGTGGCCTTCGGATCTTGGTTGTTATGAAGAGTGCCACAGATGTCCTTTCACAATTGCTATTTATTTCCTTTGGATTTTCACCCACAGTGAGGTGGCTGGGTCAAACCGCAGTGCTGTTTTAACTTTTGGAGGAGCTTCGTTCTCTCTTCCCATCAATTCACATTCTCAGCTGTGTGAGAGCCTCCCTCATTCCAGCCAGGACTTCTTGTCTCTTCCCCCCCCCCCCCCCCCCCCCCTTTTTTTTTTTTTTTTTTTTTTAAGATATGTATAGGTATTTTGTCTGCGTGTATGTGTCTGTGTATCACATTCTTGCAGTGACTGCTGAGCCCAGAAGAGGTCACTGGACTCCTCTGGAACTAGATCTACAGATGGTTGTGAGCCACCAACCATACGGGTCCCGGGATTGACCCCAGGTCCTCTGGAAGAGCAGTATAATCCTTTTTCTTTTCCTGTTGTCTGATCTTTTGATTGCATTCTGACGCTCCTGAGACTGACCATAAAGTTTATTTTGAATCAGGTGGTGGAGCTGGCTACGGTAGGGCGGGACTTAGAGGGGGTCTCGGTCCTCTTTGGATGGAGGAACAGCAGTGATAGGAAGTCCTGGGGCTTCTCCGCCGCTTCTCTGATCATTCGGGTTCTCACCCTGATGTCTGGCTCCCAGGTTTTCATTGATAAAGAATAATTAGATAAACACTTCCTCTGGCGTCCAACTCGGGGCGCAAAGTCACAAGATAGCCACTCGGCCCGGACTTTGCAGCCAGTGGAGCTACTGCCGCCGCCGGCTGGCTCTTCCTTCCTTGTCCCGGGCCCTCTGAGCTCGTCTGGGATTTTCCTGCTGCAGCCTCTCCACACCAGCTTCCAGGTGCCGCTCACTCCCAGCCCCAAACTCCACAAGTTCCTGGGCTCAACCGCCACACACTCTCAGCTCCCAGCTGTGGACAGCGCGGTAGCTGCGCTCAAACAGGCCGTGCATCATCCCTGTTCTCTGCCCATTGTGCTATATGTAGTGACAGCCAGCCTCACACTTCACTGTCATCGGCAACAGATCTGGTGAGACACGGGGGAATTCTTAAGGGGTGTGTGTGAGGGGGGATTTAGTTGGTGGCAAGATGAAGGTAGGGTCATAGAATAACAAGGTAGGGCTACAGGTCATGAGATTTCTAAAGATCAAAGTCTTGGTGAGGGCTGTTAATGCTGATTTGCAAAGATAGATAACATTTGATGATTGAACCTTGGCTTTATGCCATACAGCAGCTTTGAATACTTGGGACAAGATTGAAGAATCAGGAAAGAGGACTGAGTCCTTTGCTAAAATTATACAAGGCCCAAAAGTAGCCTTCATTGATTTTTTTTTTTTACAGTGATTGACTTTGCCTGTAAATAGAATGATATCAGATCAAGAAGTTAGACAAATATTAATTGAATCTTTGGCTTTTGAAAATTCTAATTCAGAATGTAAAAGAGTGATTATGCCTTTAAAGGCAAGATCAGCACCCATAGTTGAATAGATTAGAAATACAGCTGATATTGGATCTCACGCTTATGATGATACTTGGATAGAAGTGATTTCTAAAAATTTTAAGAAAAATTAAAAGGTTAGATGTTTTAATTTGTGGTAAACCAGGTCACATGAAAAGGGATTGTAGGCAAGGTATTCCTAGAGACAATGTTTATTCTATAGATTATCTAAACAGAAGGTGTGGCAAAGGGCAACATTGGACTAATGAATGCAGATCAACATGGGACAGGCAAGGTAACCCTTTACCATTGGGAAACACCTTAGGGGGCCTCTTAAAGGCTCCTGTGTCAAATTTGGTTCAATCATTCCCTGTCAGCCTTGGGGAAACTCCTTAGTGCCTGCTGTGAAAAACCATACTGGGTGGTGGAACAGCTTTAGAAGATAAAACAAAATTTTCAGGAGGAACCATAAAGCAAATATTTTGGCAAGCTTCTATAAATGATCAAAGACTAAAGTTAAAAATACAAATAAATGGCACTGAAATTGAAGGTTTAATAGACATAGGGACAGATGTAACAATATTGCACCAAAATCTTAGCATCCAAATTGTCCTCTTCAGGAGGTAAATGTTCAGCTTCTAGGAATAAGAACTTTATCTGAGGTAAAACAAAGCACAAGATGGGTCAGGTGTATTATAGGGTCAGAAGGACAGATAGAAAAATTAAAGCCATATGTGGCTAACATAGCAATGAATTTATGGGGACATAATTTGTTACAGCAGATTAATACCCAGATTAACATTCCTCCATTGTTCTTTCTTTTCTTTTCTTTTCTTTCTTTCTTTCTTTCTTTCTTTCTTTCTTTCTTTCTTTCTTTCTTTCTTTCTTTCTTTTTTAGACAAGGTTTTTCCATGTAGCCTTGGCCGTCCTAGAACTTGCTCTGTAGACCAAACTCATCACCTGCCTCTGCCTCCCAAGTGCCGGGATTAAAGGTGTGGGCCACCACCACCTGACTGTAGCCAATGCTCTTAAAGGCTAAGCCATCTCTCTAGCCCCATCTCTCATCTTTTTGAAAGTATCCACTCTGACTAGGGTGAGGCATCATCCCAGTATGGCCTGATTTACTTCAGGATGAGTGGTATGAACTTTTTTCCCCCTGCAGACCTGCATGTTTTCTTTTGAGAAATGTCTATTCTGGTCTTTAATCCTGGTTGGATTATTATTTTTTATGTACATGAGTGTTTTGCCTGCATGTCTGTCTGAATACCATATGTGTGCCTGACGCCTGTGGAGGCCAGAAGAGGGAGTCTCATCCTCTGGAATTGGAGTTGCAGACAGTTGTGAGCTGCCATGTGGGTGCTGGGAATTGAACCCAGGTCCTCTAGAGGAGAAGCTGGTTCTCTTAATGGCTGAGTCATCTCTCCAGCCCTGTGATTATTTAGCTTTTGAACTATTGTGTTTCAAGTACACATCAGTAGGAAAATAGATAAGAGAATATGTGTGGTTATATATTCAAGAATACTATTCAGTAGTTGGAGTACTATTTTAGTAAGTGAAATCTTGTCATTGGTAACAAAGTGGAGGAGTCTGGAGACATTGCATTGAGTGCAATTAGCCAGACACAGAAAAATACCGTGTGACCTGAAGCTAGCTATGGTGGTTTGAGTAGGAATGGTCCCCATAGGCTCACATAGTTCAATGCTTGGCCCCCAGTTGGTAGAACTTTGGGGGAAGGATTAGGAGGTGTGACCTTGTTGGAGGGGGTTGTCACTGGGTGTGGGCTTTGAGATTTCTAAAGACCACACCACTCCCAGTTGTGTGTGTTCTCTTCCTCTCTCTCTCTCTCTCTCTCTCTCTCTCTCTCTCTCTGCTTCATGGTTATGTCTCAAGGTGTAAGCTCTCAGCTACTACTGCAGCACCATGCCTCCCTGCCTGCTGCCATACTTCCCACCGTGATGATCATGGACTACCTTCTGAAATTGTAAGTGAGCCCCCAGTCAAACACTTTCTTTTATAAATTGCCTTGGTCACAATGTCTCTTCACAGCAATAGAACAGTAATTAAGACACCATGTGTGTGATCCTAGAACTTGAAGGGCTGAGTCAGGAGGATCAAGAGTTTGAGGCCAGCTTGGCCAACTAAATTGAGACTCTGTGTCAGTAGTGTGTGTGTGTGTGTCCACATATATTCAATTATATGTGGAATCTAAAAAAGTAAATCTTATTGAGTAGAGTTTCTCAGAAGCTGGAGAGAGGATGCTCAGGGTACAGAGCTGTGGCCAGGAGGAGGAAGTCCTACCATCCCAATGAGCATGACTATGGGTCATAGTTTGTTTTTGGAGACAGGTTCTCGCATAGCTCAGGATGGCCTTAAATTTGCTATGTAGCTTAGTACGATCTTAAACTCCTGATCACTCTGTACCCTTTCCCAAGTTCTAGGAGCTCCAAGTTTGTGCCAGCTGGGCTGGCTCATAGTTTATGTTTCAAAATGACTAGAAGGAAGGATTTTGGATGTTTTGCTACAAATAAATGTCTGAGTTGACAGGCATGTTATTGATTTGATTACTATGCATTGTGCATACACACACACACACACACACACACACACACACACATATGATATATGTACCCCCATAGAACTGAATAATTATTGCATGCCAATTCAAAATAAAATAAAACTCGAGCCAGGCCTGGCTGAACACTCCTGTGCTCCTAACACTTGGAAGGCTGACAGGAGAGTGAGTTCCAAGAGACCTGGACTACATGGTAAGACCCTGACTGTCTCACAACAAAGCCAAACAGTAACTCCAAATAAACCTTACCTCCTCTAAAACATGAAAACAATAGCTGAACATGATGCTGAGACCTGCAGAGAAAGCAGGGACCCAAGGGGGAAGAGCCAGCGGTGGCAGCCAGCGGCAGCTGGACCCAGGACTGAGGGAGCAAGCCCAGGGAGTGGTCTGAGGACCGCTCTAAGAGGCATTGCTAGGCAACTGAAGGAAGAATGGCGCTCACTACCTGCAGAGGCCCACCTCCTCCATCCCAACACTCTCAAGCCAGCTCAGGCTTTCCAAGACTCTGACCCTCTCCACACTCTCTTAAGAAACATCTGTTTCACAATCTACCTCTTTAAGATTTATTTATTGTTATGTGTATGGATGTTTTGCCTGCGTGTGTGTATATGTGCCACATGTATACCTGGTGCCCTTGGAGGTCAGAAGAGGGCATTGGATCTCCTGGAACTGGAGTTACAGACAATTGTGAGCTGCCATCCTAAGTGCTGGGAACAGAACTTGAGTCCCCTGGAAGGGCAGCCAGTGCCCTTGTCCTCTGAGCCATTTCCCAGCCCCCTCACCAATATTTTTCATAACTGTAAAAGTGAAGACATTCATTGTGTAAAACTTGAAAACCACAGAAAAGTAAGACGAAAATCACACTTCAATTCCCCACCTCTCAGAGGACCACACTCAACATTTGGGATGTAGCTTTTATTATAAATGAGAACCATATGTATTTACAGATTAATGGCCTCCCCCCCCCCAATTCCATATCAGCTGCAACCATTTCTGAGGTCATTACAGTTTCTGAAAACATGCCAAGGCTGTCACGAACAGGAGCCACTTACAATCATTTCATAACTGATGGAGTTGAAACTGCTGTCCTGTTTTCCATTTCCCTGTTTCTGTTTACCTTCTTTTCCTCTCTTTCTGGTTTTTACCACACCTATTGCTGGCTTACTGTTTTTCCTCCACTAAGCTGAAGGACATCCATCTATTCTGTGTCCCCCCCATGTTCCCTACTCCACTTCTTACATACGTTTGCATCCTCTAGGTCTTGTGCTAAAAATGCCTTCTCCCTTCCTAGCTTTCAAAGCCTCATTTCTTCATTCTTTCATTCGTCATTCATTTACTCATGTGAATGCACACTGAGCACCTGCTTCTGCCAGGCACAGGAGCCAATGGGAAATGGGATGTGGCCAAGACCCTGGGACAAACGCGGCAGAAGCAGGATGACACCTCCTTCTTTTCGTGCCCTTGTATCACTCACTTCAGCACTCAGAACATTCTGACCCTGTCTGAGCCGAAGTCCCGCTGGGTACCATCCCCCACCTCCACCAAATTCCCTTCAGTCCTTCCTCCCTCCCTGAACCTGAAAACCAGAAACATCCAGAAAATGACTTTGGAACCAGAGGGAGTCAGAGCCCTTGGCTTCTCAGTTTGGTGACATTATCCTCTAAAGCTGAAATCGGGGCGCTCAGCTTGGCAAAGTCTACCACAACAGCTGCTCTGTCCTTTAAGGGACATTTGTAACTCATTCCTGCCATCTCTGTCACAGTCGGTCCACACAGCCCCTCGTGAGCAGTAGAAACGGGTTCAATGTGGCCCGTGGGTTCCCATCTCAGCCCTTCCTCTTCCCCACAGACAGGGAGGGAGCTCGGTGTGGTGGCAGCTAATCTGTGCCCCTTTCCATGCCTGTCTCCCCCGCCTCTCCCACATACATCAGGTGAGCCCCCTGGGCCTCCATCTCCCACCTTCTCTCCTATCCAGGCCACGCACAACCACCCTCACACATCTCTTTTTGTAGGTCAGTCTGTTCTCAAGGACTGTGCCCTCTGACTCAACGACTTCCTCTTGCAAATCTCCTCCAGCAACCACCTCTGGACCACACACCCTCTTGGGCTGCAGCCTGGGCGGGTGTCAGAAGCAGCACAATTAGGGTCTGTCCCCTCTCTCCATCTCAGACCCCCAGGGAGTCCCTGGCATCCATGTGCCCACACACCCGGGCCTGTCTTCTCATCTAAGTCCCTCTTACTCCCCTTAGAGAGGGGAGGGGCCTCAGCCTTGGAATGAAAGAGGAAACAGTCAAAGCGAGCCTGTAGGGGAAATGCATCGAGACCGGGGATTTGGCGGCACGGTCCCTGTGCTGGGCCGACTGCTCTCCTCTTCTTGCATGTGTGCATGGGGTGGGTGGGGGTTGGTGGGGGGAGCCTTTGAGGGGAGGATCTGGCAGTCTAGTCCCCATCAAGCTTGCAGTCTTTCCGAGGCTACAGACAGATTTAGGTTCTCCGCTGTTTCCACCCTGTCTGTGTTCCCAGCAGCTCCCGTGTCCCTCACTTTGGGGTAACACTTTCCCAATGCTTGCCCTGCTCTTCCCACCCACCATCTGTACTCACCAGTACTGCTCACACCATCACCCAAGTCAGATCTTGCACACACACAGTGCACCTCCGAGTGGACACAACAGGTGCCGGGACTTCTTAGAACCAGAAACTCTCATCTCTTCCCCAAGGAGCCGTACGTAGTCAGTCTCCGGCCACCTCCCCTAGCAGCTACCAGGCAGCCCAAAGCCAGTGTGCTCCCGGGAAAGTCACAGGCCACAGTTCACCCAAGAGCAAACTGGATGGCCCCGTCCAGGCTCTAAGCTGGCCCCTGAGCAAATGGGAGTCCTGAAGGGGGCCCCTACGGGAGGAGGGAGGGGATGGGGGGCATAGTAGGGGGGTGGGGGTGGGGGTGGAGGTGGGGTGAGGTGGGGAGGGTGTGCCAAGTTCTTCACAAAGTTTCATCCCAGGGAGTTTTCTGGTTTGTTATTTCATTCTTCTTATCAGATCCCAGCATCCCAAGGGGGATCCCTGGAGAAATTGTGAGTCAACTAAGATCTCCTCGGAGATTCTTCAGCAAGTGGTTCCAAAGGGAGCATGGAGGAGGGAGCGGGGAGAGAATGGATGAATGAATGAATGGATAAATGAGTGAATGCACTTGGTTCACAAATATTCACAATGTAGAGTGTGAGGATGCTGAGAGCAGAATCCAGGCTTAAGGAGCAGGTCGGATGAAGACTGTTGCTCATATGCTTTGAGGTGCGGCCCCGTCTTTGGTTTCTGGCCCATCAGAAGTGGGGGTTTCCACAGCCTCATCCTCGCTGCCCACCAGTGGCTCTTCCTCCCCCTTTTTGGGACCTGGCCCAGACTTCAGCTCCTCCAGTACTAAAGAGCCCTGGCGAGATTTCCGTCTGCTGAAGAAAGTGGTGAGCATGGGCCGCTGGCCCGACCCCTCTGTCTCCGGGGGCCCCGAGCCCTTGTTCCCCGCTGGCCCTGACGCGGTTGCTGCTGTGGCCTCTTCATCGGGAACCCGGGCTGGCCCAGCCCAAGCATCCACTACCCCATTGCGCTTTCCTCCTCTGTTCAGGGTCAGGGCCCCAGTCCTCCGATTCTGCCGCCGACGCCACAACACCAGCAGCAACAGAAGTGCCAAAGCCAGTAGAAGGGCCACAAGCATGGGCACTAGCAAGGTGCCACTTGATTCCCGGCGTGGCTTCCTGGGGGTTACGGGCCCTGGGGCAGACATCGTGGATATTTTTATGTTGGAGACTGGGGTGCCACCGGCTACGCTAGAACTCTCCACAGAACTGGTTGCTATGGTGGCAGGGAGTCCATGAGTCTCACTGGAGAGCCCCAGAGACCCGGTCGTCATGGCGACAGGGGGACCACTGGACTTGGAGCTTACCGTTGTAGACACAGAGGGTCCACTGGTCTCCTTGGAGCTTGTTGTCATGGTGATAGGGGGTGCACTAGTCCCTTCAGAGGTGTCTAGAGAGGGAAATGTCTCATTGTCTATCACAGGACTGGCTGTGGTGGTAGGAGGGTCACTGGCTACATCTGATGCTTCTGGAAGCTGCACTGATGTCTTACTGGAAACTTCCTGGGAGGGCGTAGGCTCTGGCACAGGGGTGCTCCTGCTGGCATCCGTGGGAGCCCCGAGAGAAGACGATTCAGTAGTTTCAAAGGGGATTGAGAAAGGTGGGTGTGGGGTGTGACTCCACATGTGGGTAGCCTCCTGAGGGTCCTCTGTCTCTGGCCTACTAGAGATTGTTGAGCTGACATTCAAGGCCTCAGAAGCAGTTGGGACCTTGATATGTGGGGCAGTGGTCAACATCGCTGTGTTCTGCATCATCGTTGTGTTCTGCAGACCTTCTGAGCTGCTCAACACCTGGGTCCAAAAGCCCCCAAAGAGAAGGAGAAGCAGGGCCATTTCCAGAGCGGGAGCTGGGACCTGAATGTAGGGAAGTCACGGAAGAGCACACGGGTTGGGGAGGGAACCTGGCCAGCACCCCCTCCTGCCCACTTCCCTGCCAACTGCCAGGCCCAACTTGTGGTTTAACGGTTGTTGTTTTTTTTTTTTTTCCATTCTTGCTTTTACTATTATCAGAAGCAGCAAGGGACCAGATGGTGGCAGAGACTCCCCACCCTGGCCTTGGCGGCTCAGACTCCAGCAGCAGCCATGTCCTCCTGGCCTTCGCTCATTCTGTTCCAGCCAATGGCCCTTGACCCCCTTTTCCCATCACCCTACACATCTTTTCAAACTGTAGGTACATCCCCTCATCCTCTGAGCATCCCCACACCCACCTATACCATACGGGTAGTCTTACCAGCTTAACGGATACGGCACAGGTCCGGGAGAGCACCTCCAGCTCCTGCTAAGGCTTGGTCAGGACTGGGGCAGACTGAGCCCCAGGGGGAAAGGAAGTGGGTCTTGGCTCCACCCACTCCACCCCTGCATCCTGCCCCACCCATTCCTACTCCCACAGCTGCCTGGGAGACCCAAGGGCTCAGTGGAGGCATGAAGAGATGCTCTGGTCCAGCATGGGAATTTTCAGTTTTCACTGGGGTATAGAATGTCAAACAGTCAGAGCTGGGAGATGAGAAGATGTGCTAAGGGCTAGGGGACAGAGAGGAGGCTATGGAGGGGAGAATCATTTCCTTTCCATCTGTTGTCCCCCAAGCTGTTTGGCCAGGACCTGAGGTGGTGCATTTCCTGCAAAGAGCTCCCAGGAAGTCGTCCCTCCCCCCTGCGCGCGAGTGAGCACTCGCTCACGTGCGCGCGCACACACACACACACACACACACACACACACTCACACACACCCAACTCTGCTTGTGGTCCTGAAAGGTTTTTTAGGTGCTGAGCCCTGCCAGAGCCACAAGAAGCTGAGGTCCCTTCAGTGGCCCCTTGTTGAGGCCAGTACTAACCACTGCATTCCTACGGTCTTAGAAAACCATGGAGGCTGGAGAGACGGCTGAGAGGTTTGGAGCATGGGCTGCCCTTGCAGATCAGGGTCAGTTTCAAGCACCCGCCTGATGGCTCACAATCCCCCGTAATCCGGGGGATCTGACTCCCCACTTCTGACCTCTAAGGGCACCAGCATACATAGGCACAGACAGGCACTCATGTACACAGAAGAAAATAAAGTAAATTAAGATTATTGATGGGTGCACGCTTTTAATCCCAGCACTTGGGAGGCAGAGCCAGGTGGATCTCCGTGAGTTCGAGGCCAGCCTGGTCTACACAGTGAGTTTCAGGACAGGCACCAAAGCTACACAGAGAAACCCTGTCTTGAAAAACAAAAACAAAACAAAACAATAACAAAAAGATTTACTTACTTTAAAAAAAGAAAACTTCTAGAAAGACCCCTACTAAGAAATTAGCCAAAAGTCTTCAACTGAGTGCGAACTGGGGTTTGGGATCGTCTTTGCAAAGTGCAGATCGATCCCAGGGTCTTGGTCCCACATAAGTCCTCTACTCTGAATACCATTCCCAGCCTTGAGTAAGGGGTTCTTTGCATTCTTTCTTCGAATGATTTCGGTTGCCTGATTTGAGTTAGGAAATGGATTCTTTTGGTTTGTGTCTGTTTGGGAGCCTTGCCTTCTAAAGACTCATAACTGGCTGGGTATGGTGGTGCGCACCTTTAATCCCAACACTTGGGAGGCAGAGGCAGGTGGATCTCTGTGAGTTTGAGGCCAGCCTGGTCTACAGAGCGAGTTTCAGGACAGTCAGGATTCTGTTACTCAGAGAAATCCTGTCTCGAAAAACCACAAACAAAAAACAAACAAACAAACAAAAAACCCTCATAACTGGTTTTAATATTGTAAAAACAATTCTGTGCACAATAAAATACTAAAATGGGGTGACTCTCCTTTGAGGAGTCCATACCCGCTCTCTTGGGTATGTCTCTTTTTCTGAACACTGTTCTTTTTCTGAACCATAGTGCTTACAGATCTACATTTAAAAATCTCAAAAGCTGTCTCAAATCCCCTCCAAAAAATAAATAAATAAATAAAAATATCAAAAGCAGAAAAGAATGTTAAAATATCTATAACTTAATAAACCCCAATTCTATAACAACAAAAAGACCAAGATCGGTCCCTGGCAGACTCTGGGCTCCTGCTGTGGCTCCTCACTGTTGACATGAGACTCCAGAGCAGAAGCAGGAGTACACTGCTCACAGGCCAGCAGGCCCTGCGAGCATTCCTTTGCATGGATAGCCCTCACTCAAGAGTCCTGGGAGACACAACGGCCCAGACTTCTGCCCTGCACACAGTAGGTCCATCCTGGAACACCAGGCTTGGGGTGAGGCGCTTCATTCACAGCATGGGTAAGCAGGCTGCTCTGTGTCTCTTTAGGAAAGGTCACCTTGCTCACTGCAGACTAGAAATGACTTGGGAAACAGAGATCAGGGCCTTGTGCCCTAGACATACCCTGCAGGCATGCTTGGGGCTGCTCAGACCCCATGGGGTGCTTCTCCCGACAGTCAACAGAGGCTCAAAGAAAAGAAGTTTACCTACAGCAGTTAGGCATAGTGGCACATGCTGTGATCTCAGCCTTATGGAGATTCAAAGAAGAAAAAAAAGGCCTAATAGCAAACACCTTCAATCCCAGCACTCAGGTGGATAGGCGGATCTCTGTGAGGGCAAGGCCAGCCTGGTCTACATAGTAAGCTCCAGGGCATCCAAGGTACACAGTGTGACCCTTTCTCAATAAAACAACAAAACCAGCTTCACAGTCAGCAGCAGATAAAACTCCCACCAGCTTTGGTGTGCGAGCAGGGTCTACAATCCATTCACACTCTTGTTACTGATTGTTATTTCAGAGACATATTTCTGTATACTTACTGGGTGCATATTTCACCGTCTGTCTGCATAGCTCCCAAGAGTTCATGGCATGCATCACAGTAGTCATCTCTCTTGATGAACGTTATCATTGTTTACATTGTTTCCAAAGTTCCCTGTTAAAACAAAGCTGCAGAGAGCCGGGTGGTGGTGGTGGCGCATACCTTTAATCTCAGCACTAGGGAGACAGAGGCAGGAGGATCTCTGAGTTCAAAGCCAGTGAGTGCTAGGACAGCTAGGACTACCTAGAGAAACCCTGTCTCAAAACCCCAAATAAAGAAATAAATAACACTAAAAAGCCACAAACAAAAACAAAGCTGCAGAAAATGGACTTGTTTTCTTTTCCTTCTCTTGTAGTTTTGTTTGTTTGGACAAGGTTTCCTGTATCCCAGGCTCAATATGCATTCAAGAATGACCTGAGTCTCCTGCCTTTGCTGACAGCATTTTGGGAGGTGTGCCACCTACCCTAGTTTATGTGGTCCTGGGGACTGAACCCAGGGTTTCTTGCATGCTAGGTTAACACTTAGCCAGCTTAGCTATATCCCTAGCCCAGCAACGATTATTTTTTTAAAGATTTTATTGTTTATGTATATGAGTGCTTTATCTGCATGTACAACTTTATGCCAGAAGAAGGCATCAGATCCCACTAGAGATGGTTGTGAGCCACCGTGTGGTTGCTGGGAGTTGAACTCAGGACCTCTGGAAGAGCAGGCAGTGCTCTTAACCACTGAGCCTTCTCTCCAGCCCGCAATGATTATTTTGTTTTGCCTTTTTAATATGTATGGGTGTCTTGCTGACGCGTGCGTCTGTGCACCATGTGTGTGTAGTGCTCCAGGAGGCCAGAAGAGGGCGTCAGATGTCCCTGGGACTATGGACAATTGTGAATCCACCAAGTAGCTTAAACCTGGATTAAACCTGGGTCCTTCCTCCAGAAGAACAGCCAGTGCACTTAACCACTGGGACATCTCTCCAGCCACGAATTGCTTTAAAAAGAAAGACCCAGGGATGGTGGAAAACACCTCTAATCCTCCCACTTGGGAAGGAGCAGCTGGAGAACCAAGAGTTCAAGTCACTCTTGACTACATAGTAACTTCAAAGTCAGTCTTGTCTGATACATGAAACCCTGTCTCAAAAAGAAGAAAGGGGGGGGGGGGGGTAGGGGCACAGAGAGAGCAAACAAGAAAGAAAGTGATGGAGAGAAGGGGAGGAGGACAGGAGGGAGGGAATAAAGGGGGTGAAGGGGAGGGTAAGGGAAGACAGAGGGGAAAAGCACCCCATTGTTGGGTATGTTTCGTTTCTGCCACAAACAGAAAAGCAATTGACTGCAGAGTTAGCAATTGCTAATTAGACATGGGAAAGCGTTTTAAAGCTGTAGACTATGGGACGTGAGTGGGTAAGAGCATTTGCTGGGCTTGTGGAGGACCCTGGCTCAGTTCCCAGCACCCCCCAGCACCCCCACGGCAGTTTGCCTGCCGTTTTCTAACCTCTGCCAGTTGTGCACATACACACACGCCAACACACACACACACACACACACACACACACACACACACACACACACACGCCAGCACACACACACACACACACACACACACACACACACACACACACGCCAGCACACACATACACACACACACACACACACACACACACTCACATACACACACGCCAGCACACACATACACGTAAAACAGATCTCTTACATTGTTTTTTTGTCTTTTTTTACATAAAGGGATAAATACAGAGCTAGAGAGATGGCTCAGGAACTAAGTAAGCGCTTGCTGCTCTTGCAGGGGACCCCTGCAATCACGTGTGGCTCAAAACCATCTATAACTCCAATTTTATGGGATCTGACCCCCCCTTCTGACTTATGGTACCAGGCATGCACATAGCACATACACATATATATAGGCAAAACACTCATACATATAAAATAAAATATATATTTTTTTTTACAAAAAGTGTAAAATATAGAAAAAAATGTTCAAAGACAACAAAAGTTCCCAATTTTAAAGAGAGAGAAAAAAATCACTGAGGCAAAAAATTGTGTTTGGCAAAATGGAATTTTGTAGGAATTCACTCTGCCACTGACCTTGGGGTATCTGGCCTGAGAGAGGCATGGTTTTCTCTGGGTACATGACTGCTTGAAGTTGAGGAGAAGGCTGGTGCCCTCTCTCTCTTGTGGTCGTCAGAGACCGGACTGCTGGTTCCATTCACCTCAGAGCAAAACGGAAGGACTCTGCAACTGGATCTACCTTGTCCTGTGTCCGTGAGTCTGTTTTCCCATAGCACCCCTTAAGAAATTGATATCTATTCATATATACACCCTTTTGGCTCTTACTACACAGTCATTTCAAGCGGCTGCCGATGGAATTGAACAAGAGTTGTACATTCCCAGTGTGTGCTGAATATCAATGACCCTCGACTCAAGAGCGAACAGAGAGGGAGAGGGTGAATCAGGCTCCGGCACTCAACAGACAGGACCTGAGACAGCTGGCTGGCTGTCGGGGAGAGGTGCTGAGACCAGGAGCCAGGGGCACATAGTAGGGAGGACACTGAGGGAGTGAGTGGCAGCGGTGTGGGCCACACTCAACCTCAACCGGGCCCAGTGCGGACAGTCCTCTGCCTGATTTCACCAGCTCCTGCAGCAAGCCTGTCTATGGTGAACAAGGTGAACGTGGTGAACAAGGCAAGCCAAAAGAAGCTAACTGACCGCCGGGGCCTTTGGGGCAGGCGGGGCTCAACTGCACACAGGTTCCAATCTCACAGCATTTACCCCTGAAACAGTCCTGGGACGAACCTGTCTCTGCCCTAATTTCCCAAATGAAGAAGACAAGAAACAAGACACCCAAGAGATTTGCCCAGACTCCTTTAACAGTAGATGCTAGAGATGAGGTTCAAAGCTGGGTTTACTTAAGGCTGGAGTCCACGGGCAAGGACCTGAACTGTGCTGGCTGGGGATCGCTGGGGCTTGAATAAATTATATAATAATTATTAAAACCGGGGCTAAAGTTGGCTTTAGAGAGTGTCAAGGAAGACTTCATAAACAGTTTTTTTGAGATGGGTCCTACTGAGTAGCCAAGGCTAGCCTCATCGCCCTGTCCCAGTCCCCAAGTTCTGGGATCATAGGCATGTGTTGCCAATCCCAACTTCAGAAAAGCAACATAGTTCCGATTTATCTTTAGAACACTAGAGAAAACAGGGCTTCCTCTCCTCTGATACCCATATCCAAACAATATAAATTCTGCCATTTCTAACTTCAAAATGGATGTGGCACCTGCCATCAAGTTCTTGGTTTCTGAATGCCACTGTCCTCGAAGAGAGTGCACACTCACCTGCATATGGACACACACTCATCATACACATAATTTTTTGTTTGTTTGTTTTTGGGTTTTTTTGAGACAGGGTTTCTCTGTGTAGCCCTGGCTGCCCTTGAACTCACTCTGTAGACCAGGCAGGCCCAAACTCAAAGATCCACCTGCCTCTGCCTCCTGAGTGCTAAGATTAAAAGGTATGCACCACCACTGCCTGGCTCACACATAATTTTTTTTTAAAGAAAAACATATAAAATTTATCTGTGAGAGATACTTCAAGACATTGCTGCTTGAATGTGAAATTTCCAGAAGCATGTAGTGTTCTTCTCCAAACTGGCACAGTCCAGCAGCCCTAAGAGTGACTTGGACACATGCAGCTTGATGACCGAATGCACTTTATTGGGAGTTTTGTACAGTTAGTGGCAGGTGACTCTGGGTGACAGCCTGACCCCCTTAAGTACATCTTTCTTTTCTCTAGAGGCCACAGGGGCAGGCAGGGGTAGTGAGGACAGTCGCTCTCTCCAGGAGGGTGGTTCCTTACAGCATCACACCCTGTTCCACCAGAGTGTCCATGGTGTCTGTGTCCATCAACCCATCTGACATGTCGTTTATGTTCCTGCCTCACCTTCAGGCTGGTGGCAGCTCCTGTCCCAAAATGGCGACGGTCAAGTCAGACCCAGAGGACCACAGTTCCCACACCCATACGTGAAGCCGGCCTGCATTTCTGATCCTCCTGCCTCCGCCTCCCAAGAGCTGGGATGACAGGCCTGACCAGAGCCCTCTCACCCAGTGCTTTGAGCCTCCACTCTTACTTGAACCAGTGGGTTGTAAAGCTTTCCCAGTGTGAAAGAGCTTAACCTCTGACCTCCACATAACACGTGTGTTAGGTGCACAGGCCATAGTCCCAGCCAGTTGGGAGGGACTTGAGTCCAGGAGTTTGAGCCCAGCCTGGGCAACACACTGAGAGCTCTTCTCAGGAGAGTGAGAGAGACAGAGACAGAGGGGACAGAAAGGGGACTAGCTGAAGAAGCTCAGACTGAGTTGAGAGTCTCAGTTACTTTTCCTGTTGTGACACCAACCAAAGCGCCACCTTAAGGAAGGAAAGGGCTGTCCTCCACTTACAGCTGGAGGATGTGGCCGGCTATGGTGGGGTCTCGGCAGCTGGAGCTTGAGACAGCTGCTCATGTTACATCCATAGCCAGAAAGCAGAGATGAGCGGTCCCGCTCAGCCAACTTCCTGCCTTCTTTTCTGCGCGGCCCAGGACCCAAGGCCATGGAACTGTCTGTCACAGATGCATCTATGGTGGGTCTTTCCACGCCACCTAATCAAGATAACGCTCCTTACAGATGTGGCCAGCGGCTGTTTTCTAGGGAATTCTAGAGCCTGTCAAGTTGAAGGACAATACTAACCATTACAGTAAGAGACTCTGTCTCAAGGGCTAGGGCAGAGAGTGAAAAAGCAGTGTGTCCGATGTCCTTCCAGCTGTCTGGCATTGTGTGCACCTCCACCCACCCCACCCCACCCACCACCCACCCACCCCACCCACACAGACACACACAGGAAAAGAGCAAAACAGCAGGAACACTACAGGAAGGACAATCCACAAAACAACCAGCCTGTGCTCTTCAGGTCAGCCAGGCACAAACGGAGGTGAGGTTGGGAGGATATTCTTCCAGATCCTAAAGCAGAGACAACTAACTGTCGTGGAGAAGCTTAGATGAAGTCAAAATGTTATCCAGAAGGGACAGGGACGCATCTCAGGAAAGTACCTACTCTCACACACAAGGCCCTAGCTCAGTCCATCACCACCACATAATCGGACAAATAAGTTGTTGAGGACATCACCAGAATCATTAGCAAGACTTTAATATAGATTATAAAGTAGAAAATAGTATTGAATTGGTATCAGCATTCCTGACTTTGGTCAGTATATTATTGGTTATGAAAGGGAACGCCTTTGTCCTTAGGAAATATGTATTTGAAGTATCAAGGAGTGAATGATAGTGTTGGCAAATGCCTCTTAAATTGTTCCCATAGGTAAATAAGTAAATAATAACAGTAGTGGCTGGAGAAGAGGGCTCAGTGGATGAGTGCTTCCTGTGCAAACTGGAAGGCTGAGCTCAGCTCCCCAGGACCCACACAAAGCGCTGGACGTGGCTGCACACCTACCTACCATCCCAGGGTGGCAGAGACAGGGGGGCAAGTGGGTTTTTCTGGCCAGTTCACCCAGCCGAAAAACAGCAATATGTCCAGTGAGAGACCCTGTGAACTGAAAAATAGCGATACGTTCAGTGAGAGACCCTGTCTCTCCACAGACAGAGGAGAACATCCTTCTCTGGCCTCCACACACCCACAGCAGACCCATGCACCTACGTCCGCTACATACAGCACAGACACACAGAACAAGGTTTTTAACTTAAAAACGTAATAATACTAAAAATAACGGAAGAGCTAAAAGTGAAGCTAATGGGACAAAATATTTATAAGTAAGTGTTAGGTACACTGCAGAAACTCAGGAAAAATGACGGAGATGCTTATTAACATATCAATGCGGACGCTGCCCACCAGGCTCCCCCAGCACCACAAGTACCAGGCGCCTCTCCACACTCCCCTAAACCTCTCCAACCCTGAGTTTCGATTTCCTTCCCCCAGCTTCTTCTTTTCCTGTATAACCCAGCCGTTCTGACCACATGCTCTTTTAGTTCTTGGCTCTCTCTTGGTTCCCTCTCTCTGCACCCTCTCTCTTGGCCCTGTGCAGTCTGGAGCTTTCCAGATGCCTCTGGCTGTTTTCTCCCTCATGTCTACTGAAAGGGAAAAATCAGTAGCCATCTTGAGAGATGCTTCCCCTTCCCCTCCCCTCCTCCAAAGGTATTTGCTGACCAGCAGTTTTAGAAGTGATCAGAAGTCGAACTTAAGGCTGGGACAATAAATCTATGTGTCCTGGACTTGGCAAAACAAGATGTGGGGAGTAATGGACTCAACTGACCAGAAGTTGAACTCAGGGGACAGTAGGACTGGAAGAATAAATCTGAATGTGTATATCCTGGGTTCAACAAAAGCAGGACACAGGGAGTAAAAACTTATCTCTCTAGGATACCCTGAATCCTGTTAGCCATCAGCAACCTCATGCTTGTAGTTCAGCCAGCAACTTCAAAGAACAACCCCTCCCCCCCCAATCCCCTTCATCCAATCCCAAGCTGCATGTAGACTTTTCCTATATAAACCCCTTCAAGTGAGTGCTCGGGGGCCATTTTCCTCCACCCATTGTGTCCGATGTTGGACACAGACCAAGCTTGCTTGTTTTGCTAATAAAAACCTCTGTGTGCTTGCATCGGATAATGGCTCTGTGGTGGTCTTGCTTGGGGGTCTTGCAACCTGGGCACAACATCCTCAATGCTCTCCTTTTTATTCGGTAGGGGCTAACACACGAAAGGGCTCCAGGTATCTGCTGTAGTTTTTGTTGTCTTTTTTTTTTTTCTTTCGGTTTTTCAAGACAGGGTTTCTCTGTAGCTTTGGAGCCTGTCTTGGATCTCTCTCTGTAGACCAGGCTGGCCTCGAACTCACAGAGATCCACCAGTCTCTGCCTCCTGAGTGCTGGGATTAAAGGCATGTGCCACCACCGCCTGGCAGCTGTAGTATTCTTAAGACTTATCTGTAAGCCTGACTTTTTTAAAATAAAATAACAGGGTTTCTCTGTGTAGCCCTGGCTGTCCTGGAACTTGCTTTACAGACCAGACTGGCCTGAAACTCACAGAGATCCGCCTGCCTCTGCCTCCCCCAGTGCTGGGATTAAAGGCGTGCGCCGCCGCCGCCGCCGCCGCCGCCGCCGCCGCCGCCGCCACCACCATCCAGGAAATAACATGGGTTTTTTTAATGCAAAGGTTATAATCCGACCACTTATCCCCATGGTCCCAGCTGCTCTCCTGTCGTGTGGACCCATACAGTCACCTCCAACCTGACCTCCCCTGTGCCCGACTTCTTCCCTCGAGCCATTGTTCACAGCAGCCAGTCACCTGATCAAAACACCTAACTACACCTTTCTTTCTAAGCCACGACACAGCGCCCACCCAGCTCCGAGTAAAAGCAGAACCCAGATTGGATTCATCCAGTGTCTACTGTCCTGGTTCCTGCTTCTGCCTCCAGATTTTCAATTAGTTACATTTATTGCTTTTTTTTTTTTTAAGGCCTGACAGAGGAGAGGGGTTAATTGGCTCACAGGTCAAGGGCGCAGTCCTGTGACAGGCCAGTCCCGGCAGCAGCAGGTCACTCTGTATCTGCAACCAGGAAGCGGTGACTTACGGCTGTCGGCTTAGATCACCCAGGGAATGCTGTACCCTGTAGTGGGTGGCTGTTTGAGCCATGCCCTGAAGCACCGCCCCTAGTGAGGCAGCTGTAACTGTTGCACCTGCCTATGACCTTGGGGTACCTGCCCCTGGGGCAGGGCCACCGTGGACTCTAAAGACCATGGATGCTTCTTGGCTACCTCATGGTTCTAGATGCTGACATCTTAGACCAAGCCATCAGTGTGGGACGTAGCTCGGTTTTCCCAGACCCTACAATAAATCTCCCGTGGTTGTGAGTTTACCCCCAAATAAATTCCTTTGACCCTTAAATAGACTCCGTGATTAATCCCAAGAGTGCCCTTCCCTTGGGGTTCCAGTCTTCAAACCGTGAGGACTAAAGTTATGTCTTAAATTTAAACTACGGTGCTTAAGAGATCTATAAAACAAAAATGTCTCTAACCTGTAAGCCCTGCTCAAGGACAGATAACTTCCTGGAATGCTGGGGCTGTTGTTCCTCTTAGATAACAAGCCACGTGTGTTCACTTCTGTAAACAAAGATTGGTTACTCCAACTACACAGGATGTGCTCGATCAGACAGATGCAGACAGGAAGTATGTTAGGATGCATGCTTGCCCCCAATTGGAGAAAGGCAGAAAGTACATAGCCTTGTGAGTTTTGCCTTTAAAAGGACCTGACTAACATAAATCACAGCCATTCTCTGGAAAACCTGGAGATGCACTTAGCCAGTGTCCATCATCCTGGCCAGTATTTAATAAAGCTTGCTTCAAATGTGGCTCAAAATTGTATTAGTGGTCATATTTTTACTCAGTGGTATTAACATAATATAATATAATATAATACATATAATATATATTATATAATAGAATATAACATAACATAACATAATCTGAGAAGCAGGGGATTTGCCAGCTAGAGGTGGAAGAAGTCAGACATTTTTTGTTGTTGTTTAATTATGAAAGCTTGGCTCTAGCCTAAACTTAATCCCAACTAGCTCTTAAAACTTAAATTAATCCATTTATGTTAATCTACATTCTGCCACATGGCTTGTTACCTCCGACCTCCTCCTCATCTAGCTGGCTAATCCCCTGCCTCTCAGATTCTTCCCAGAGTTCCTAACTAGGCTCTGCCTAAAAGTCCCGCCTATTCTCTCCTGCCTACCTATTGGCTGTTTGGCTTTTTATTAAACCAATCAGAAGGTGCCTTAGGCAGATGAGGTAAAACAGACACATCTTCACAGTGTACAAAAAGATTATCCCACAACATCATCTGGTCACTTCAAAAGACACTACTTTGACGAAAGCAAATTGGGTAGAGAAGGGATGAACTTTGTAACTTTGCGGCCTACAGTAAAGGCTGCACAGTGCAAACCCACAGGTAGTATACAAAACAGGGGCCAGAGGAAGGGAAAGCTCTGAGATCTGGAATAAAAAGCTGGCTACTTCCACAACTTTAATTCAGCATAGTACTGGGTGGTCTAGCCAGACCAGTTAGGCAAGCGAAAGAAATAAGGGCACCCAAACGGGAAAAGAAGAAGTATATTTTGCGTGCCAAGGACATGATGTCTATAGAAAAACTTAAAGACTCCACACACACACACACAAGTTACGATGGGTAAATGAATGTAGTAATGTAGCAGGCACTAACCCAGCATGAACAAATCACAGGTTTCTACACACGACAGCAAGTTGCCAAAAAAAGTGGGACAGGGTCCCAGGGGCTGTGTCACTGGGCACGTGCCAGCATGGAAGAAATGGTGAACCTGAAAGTCATGAAGAGAAAGACCAAATCCATGGGCTGTCCAATTAAGACAAGGTTTATTTAGTACTGGCCAGGAAGATGGACACTGGCCAGGTCAAAACCTGGGACTCCTAAAAAATGGCACCAAATTAGGTCAGTCAGGTGCCTACAAAGGTCAAACCTATGCACTTTCTGCCTTCATCCAATGGGGGCAAGCATACAGCCTGACGTAATTCCTGCCTAGTATCTCCTACCTACATGTCATCAAGCACATCCTTCCTGTGTAGCTGGGGCAAACAACCTTGTTTATTGAAGTAAAACACGTGACTTGTTCCCTCACGTGAACAGCAGCCCCCAGCATCCCAGGAAGTTATGTGTCCTTGGTCAGGTGGGGTTTGCAGTTACCTTTGGCCCTTACAGAAGCCCCATGTTTAATGTTTAGAACAAAGAAAGTGAGGAAAATATTGAGCACAGTGGCATGTATGTGTAACCCGGCATTGAGAGGCTGAGGCAGGAGGATCAAGACTTTGAAACCAGCCTGGGCTATGTAGGGAGGTCTATGTAAGTCTGCATTACAAAGTGAGACCTTGCCTAAAAAAAAAAAAAAAACCTACCCATCAGATAGAAGAAAAGTCTGGAGTGGTGGTGATGCCTGCAATCCCTGGGGAGCTGATGAGGGGGATCCCTAAGGATCCCCACAACCAGTCTAATTTAATCACCCAAGCCCTAGTCCTGGTGAGGGACCCTGTCTAACATGAGGTGAACAAATTCTAGGAATCAATCGACATTCACAGTTGACTTTTGCTTCCATTCACATGCACACACATCTATGTGAAAGGTTTCCATACCCAATATTGGGTTTCTCTGCCGATGCAATACAGATCAGGCCGAGTAAAAGGCCAGGTTTAATGAGCAAAGCACCCTGGGTGATTCTCAGGGGAAGAGAGCAGGAGAGAAATCCCATGGCAGGTACAGGGACTGTGTCTTAAGTACTCTGTAGGCATGGTCTTGAGCATCTCTGGGGGAGGAGCCGACCCTTGACAGGCTTTCTGAGGGGCAGGGTCTGGAATGGGAGGAGAGGGGCCTGAGCAGAGCTTCCCAACAACACACACACACACACACACACACACACACACACACACACACACACATACACACACAAATAAAAAAACATATTTTTTTTAAAAAATGGAATTAGATTTGGTGGCTCATACTTGTAATCCTATCACCCAAGAGGCTGAGGCAGGAAGGCTGACTGCCCACAAGTTTGAGGCCAGCCTGGCACTATAAAGTAAGTGATAACAAAACAAAACAAACAAACAAATGCTTGAGAGGATGAGGGGAAAGGGAATGCTCATACATTCTTGTTGAGAATACAAATTAGTATAACCATTATGGAAAATAGTATGAAGGTTCCTCAAAATGCTAAAAACACAGGGCTGGGAAACAGCTGTGTGGCAGAGACTTGCCTTATGTGAGCCTGTTTAATCCCTAGAAAAAGGAAAATATCATTTGAAAGGCCTGGGGATAATGCTCAGACAGAACTCTAGAAATGAAGGCCAGGCACAGTGGCACACACCTGTAACCCAGCCCTGGGGAGCTGGTGCAGGAGGAAGTTCAAGGCCAGCCTGGTTTAGTCTACATGTAGTTCAGCCATGGCTCCACAGTGAGACTTTGTCCAAAAAACAAAAACAAACAAACAATCAAAAAAAAAAAAAAAAAAAGCAAACAAAGTACCATTTTATAACAAGTGTTTCTCTGTCCCACCAGCTCCCAAATAATGACACAGAGATTTCTTATTGATTATAAAAGCTCAGCCTTAGCTTAAGCTTGTTTCTAACTAGCTCTTATAACTTAAATTAACCCAGTTCTATTAAGCTGCCTGTTGCCATGTGGCTATTGGGTTTTACCTCTCCTGAATGTTCTCCTTCCTCTGCATAGGCTGGCTCCTCCCCCGTTCTTCTTCTCAGAGCGCTCTGTCTGGACGTCCCGCCTACACCTCCTGCCTCGCTATTGGCCGTTTGTCTTTGTATGAACCCAATCACAGTGGCAGATCTTTACACAGTGTAGTCAAATATCTCAGGACACCATTTGATCCTGCAATCCAGTTAGCGGTAAACCTCCAGGAAGGAAACCTGTGCCCAAGAACTGTCTGCACTTCCGTCTCAGCAGAGGGCCATGTGCCTCCTCCAAATACCTCGTGGCCTCGGGTCCCTGGTTGGTTTTGTGTCAATTTGACACAAGCTAGAGTTATCTGGGAAGAAGAACCTCGGCTAAGAAAATGCCTCTACCTATCGGATTGCCTAGGGCATCTCTTAAGTAAAGACTGATATGGCAGGGCCCAGCCCACTGTGGGCTGTGGTACCCCTGTGGTACCCCTGTGGTACCCCTGGGCAGGTGAGCCTGAGTTCCAGAAGAAAGCAGGCTGGGCAAGCCATGGGGAGCAAGCCAGTGAGCAGCGTTCCTCCCTGGCCTCCACTTCAGTTCCTGCCCTGACTCCCTTCGGTGATGGAATGTGACCTGAGAGATGTGAGATGAAGTACACCCTTTCCTCCCCACGTGGTTTTGGTCCTGGGGTTTATCACAGAAACCTAACCAGGACTCCATCCCAGCCCTATCTGGTGACATACTGCATGCATCTAAAGCTCTCAGAAATCTACTTTCTAGTTGCTCATAGTCCACGAAAGGAAAACTGATCTATGAAGTTTCTGTTTGCATAAATACCAGAGCAGGTGTGGTGGTGCACGCCTTTAATCCCAGTACTTGGGAGGCAGAGCCAGGCGGATCTCTGTGAGTTCAAGGCCAGCCTGGTCTACAAAGAAAAGTCCAGGACAGCCAGGGCTGTTACACAGAGAAACCCTGTCTCAAAAAACCAAAGCCAAACAAACCCAAAACAAAAAATCTTCCTGGTCTACATAGCAAGTTCCAGGGCAGGAAGGGCTACATGGTGAGATCCTGTTTCAAACAAAAACCAAACTCACAAAGCATTTTTCCTGGTTGAGTTCAGCATCCAGGGTCCCTGCAGCTGGTCAGCCTGAGTAGCCCCTGTGCAGGGGTGAGTGTCTCCACTGAGGATACCGCCTTATGTGCTTCAGGTGCCCACTGCTCCAGCTCACAGCCCAGGGGTTTTCCTTACACCTGGGAATTCTGTCTAATGCTCGAGAATGAGGCAAGGAGAGGACAAGCCTTGAGGGCAGGCAGGATCCTTCAGGATATCTTTCCCTGATGGAATCTCCTGCTCAGGAAAGGGAGGGGGCAGCGGTCTCTGCTGGCCTGTCAAATTCAGTGAACCTGCAGGTTCAGCCTTTGGGGCCCTGTCACTTCTTTCCTTAAATTTCTGGTTGCTTTAACTAGTGTGTGTGTGTGTGTGTCTGTGTCTGTGTATGTATGTCTCTGTGTGTGTCTATCTGTGTATGTCTTTCTCTCCGTGTCTCTATGTGTGTGTCTCTCTCTGTGTGTGTCTGTCTGTGTGTGTACATCTGTGTTGTGTTTATATGTCTAGCTCTGTGTGTATCTATATGTGTACATCTGTGTGTGTGTGTCTGTATGTGCGTATCTGTGTGTGTCCATCTGTATCTGTGTGTGTATGTCTATCTTTGTGTGTCTGTATGTGTACATCTGCATCTGTCTGTTTGTATGTGTGTATCTGTGTGTGTGTCCATCTGTATCTGTGTGTGTATGTCTATCTTTGTGTGTCTGTATGTGTACATCTGCATCTGTCTGTTTGTATGTGCGTATCTGTGTGTGTGTCCATCTGTATCTGTGTGTGTATGCCTATCTTTGTGTGTCTGTATGTGTACATCTGCATCTGTCTGTTTGTATGTGTGTATCTGTGTGTGTATGTGTGCCACTTGAGTACAGGTGTCTGTGGAAGAAAGGGCACAAAGGTCAGGTGGTGGTGGTGGTGGTGGCGGCGGCGGCGGCGGCAGCGGCGGCGGCGGCGGCGGCGGCAGCGGCAGCAGCAGCGCACGCCTTTAATCCCGGCACTCGGGAGACAGAGCCAGGCAGATCTTTGTGAGTTTGAGGCCAGCCTGGTCTACAGAGAGAGTTCCAGGACAGCCAGAGCTACAGAGAGAAATCCTGTTTTGAAAAGCAAGAAGAAGAAGAAGAAGGAGAAGGAGAAGGAGAAGAAGGAGAAGACATAAGATCCCTTGGATTTCAAGTTCTAAGCAGTTGTGAGGCACTCAATGTGGGTGCTAAATGCTGAACTCCGGCCCCAAGTGCTCTTAACCAGCCAGGCATCTCTCCAGCCTCCTTGATTGATTTTCCTTGGCTGGGATCTGGGGATTGAACTGGGGTCATCATGCTTGCACATGTAGCAATTTAACAACTAAGCCATCTCCTCTGACTTGTTTTTTCTTTTAAATTATAAACTTTATTCTCAGAACTGAGCACATTCTTAATGTCATCATCACTTTGAGCAGTCTTGTGTTTCATGTTCCTTCTTACGTGCATCAAAACTCCTCCTGGGAGCTAGAGATGGCTTAGCAGTTAGAACTTCCCTTCAGGGGACTCAGGTTCAGTTCCTACCACCATGCCAGGTGGCTACAACCACCTGTAACTCTAGCCACCCGCCCCCTGGGGGGGGATTCAATGCCTCTAGCCTCTGGTGAACACCAGCACTCGTGTGCACATTCCCTTACACAGGTGTGTACAACGCAAACACACTGCATTTTAAACAATAAAAATCAATCTTAAAAACAGAAAATTCATGCTGAACAATAAATTCTGGGATACAAACGGAGGTTTAGGCTAACACTCCTCTTCCATGCCTTTGTCCACCAGTTAGACAAAACACAAAGAAGTGTTTGTTTTTTGTTTTGTTTTGTTTTGGTTTTTGTTGTTGTTGTTGTTGTTGTTTGAGGTGGGGGTCTCACTCTACAGCCCAGTCTGGCCTGAGGATTCCCTCGGCTCTCCAGGTGCTGGGATCCCTGACCTGTCATGTCGGTCCTGATGGTTATTGCTCATGCCCTGAATGAGATGCGTCTCCTGTACTCTGCCCCTTCCTCTTTCAGGCATGCTCCTTCAGCTGGGCTGCAGCACACCCCCAAAGCACTTCCTAAGAACACGACTTCTTAAGAAGTTGGTGAGTTGCCGGGCGTTGGTGGCGCACGCCTTTAATCCCAGCACTTGGGAGGCAGAGCCAGGCGGATCTCTGTGAGTTCGAGGCCAGCCTGGACTACCAAGTGAGTCCCAGGAAAGGCGCAAAGCTACACAGAGAAACCCTGTCTCGAAAAACCAAAAAAAAAAAAAAAAAAAAAAGAAGTTGGTGAGCATCCTAAGGAACGTGTTCACACGTGCCTTTACCTTATTCTCACCGTTATTTGATAGAGAATTCTAGGCTAAGCAAGCAGTTCCTCCAAATCTAGAAGCATTACCTTGTTTTCCTCAGGATCTGGATACACATGGATTGGCTGGTGAAAAGTTGCCAGTCACAGGATTGTTCTGTAAGGAAAAGGGAGTCAAAAACTAAAAGAATAAATTTGGTAAATCCAAGAATGTCTAAAAGAAGTGAAGGTCCCAGTTAGCCTTCCAGTGGCTTCCTTTGGAATGTCAGTTCTAGCACTTGCCTGTAATTGGTCCAGCCTGGGCTATATTACAAGATCTATCTCAAAAAACAAAAACCAGTGACTCCACCCCACCACCTCCTAAAAGCAGAGGTGTAGGCATCCAAAGAAACCCTGTAAGGTGAACCAAAGTCCCAAACAAGGCAACCTCATCATCTTCCGGTCTCTCTCCTCTGCTGTGGGACGGTCTATATGTCAAATTGCTCTGATTGGTCAATAAATAAAACACTGGTTGGCCAGTGGCCAGGCAGGAAGTAGGTGGGACAAGGAGAGAGGAGAATTCTGGGAAGCAGAAGGCTGAGGCAGGGAGACACTGCAGCCGCCGCCATGACCAGCAGCATGTGAAGACGCTGGTAAGCCACCAGCCACATGGCAAGGTATAGATTTATGGAAATGGATTAATTTAAGCTATAAGAACAGTTAGCAAGAAGCCTGCCACGGCCATACAGTTTGTAAGCAATATAAGTCTCTGTGTTTATTTGGTTGGGTCTGAGCGGCTGTGGGACTGGCGGATGACAAAGATTTGTCCTGACTATGGGCCAGGCAGGAAAACTAAAGCTACACTCCTCCCTAACAGAACTCCCCAGGTGTGCACCCCCTACACATTGGGATGTTGGCCCCTCCTTCAGCACTAGGAAGGATGAAGTCTGATTAATCTTTTATTCTTTGTGTACCAACCCAAAAGACTTATGTGTGGAAGGGTAGTCTGCAACCAGGGATGTCCTTGACATGCAGTTGGTCTGTACCTCCTGACCCTGCACTGACTGGTTAGCTCAGTCTCCTGACCCTGCACTGACTGGTTAACTCAGTCTCCTGACCCTGCTCTGACGGATGAGTTCGTGGATGGAGTCCAAACTTGAGCTTGTTACAGGTTTGAATCTGAAGTCTCCCACTGGTTTGTGTTTGGAAATTGTTCTCCAGATGGTGATGATGATGATTTGGGAGGCTGTGGAATATTTAGGACAGGAGGCCCAAATGGCGGAAGTAGTCAGTAGGGGAAACCATTGAAGGTTTTAGCTCAGCCCCTAGCTCTGGCCCAGCTGGCTGCCTCCCCGTCTGTCACCATGGAAGCAGTCTTGCCCTCCGCTCCTGCTGCCAGGGACGGGTTTTCTGCCATGCCTTCCCTGACATGATGGAGTGAACCATGAGCCAAAATGCTTTCCTTCTTGAGTTGTTTTGTCCAGGATTCCTGTCACAGCGACAAGAAAGCAGCCAATATGATGGCGTTATTGCGAGTTGGCAGACACTGGAGTGATACCTGATTGAAGGAAATAGGTCCCTAGGCGTCTCTCTTGGACATGTGTACCCTGTCTCTGGTGACTGTAGATGTAACCGTCTTATTAAATAAGAAACACAGAGCCAATTACAGAGTTAAAAGCCCAAGAGGTTAGAGCAGTAGCTGAGAGCTGAGACTAAAACCACCTTTCTTACCCTTCACTGCCACTGTTGTCCTTTCCCTCAGAAAGAGACCTACTTCCTGTGTGTCTGTCCTTTGAAGACATTTTGACTTTCTGTCTGCCTTCTCATTGGTTGTAAACCCAACCACATGACCTCCTCGTCACTGCCTGTCTGTACAGACCTCCAGGTCTTCTATGGTTGGTATTGAGATTAAAGGCGTGTGTCTCCATGCTGGCTATATCCTTGAACACACAGAGATCTGCCTGGCTCTGCCTCCCAAGTGCTGGGATTAAAGGCGTGCGCCACCACCGCCCAGCTTCTGCTATGGCTTGCTATTAGCTCTGACCCCCAGGCAACTTTATTTATTAATATACAAATAAAATCACATTTCAGTACTGCTGTGAATATCGTTCTGTATAAATAAAACACTAATTGGCCAGTGACCAGGCAGGAAGTATAGGTGTGACAAGGAAAGAGGAGAATTCTGGGAAGTGGAAGGCTGAGTCAGAGAGACACTGCCAGCTGCCTCCATGACAAACAGCATGTGAAGATGCCGGTAAGCCACGAGCCACATGGCAGGGTATAGATTTATAGAAATGGATTAATTTAAGATATAAGGACAGTTAGCAAGAAGCCTGCCATGGCCATACAGTTTGTAAGCAATATAAGTCTCTGTGTTTACTTGGTTGGGTCTGAGCGGCTATGGGACTGGCGGGTGACAAAGATTTGTCCTGACTGTGGGCAAGGCAGGAAAACTCTAGCTATAAATGGTGCCCAACATGTTGGCAAGAGTTTCCACCTAAAACCTGAGTAAAAAGATTCTAAAATGGAGCTAAAAACAGTTCCTAGTTGTCTCTTTCAAGCTAGTGGCAGCCTGCATGTTTGACCTACTATCTACTATCACCATAGTTGACTCATGGTCTCCTTCTGTTTTCTGACCACTGTGAGTGAAACTCTGCCCTGACCACCCTTTGCTCCATAACATCCACACAGTTAACCTCAGGCCCAAAGCAACGAGACCAAGAAACCACAGGCTAAAACAATGAGTCAAATAAATATTTTGTCTTTTACATTTCGAAGAGTTTGTTTTGTTTTGTTTTTCCCTTTGAACCAAGGTCTCATATAACCTAGGCTGGCCTCAGACTTGCAATGTTGCAGAGGCCACCCCTGAACTCCTGAGCCCTCTGGCTCCACCTCCCAAGGGCTGGGATGGACTGCAAATGTGCCTCACTACACCCAGACGAAGTTGACTGTGTCTGGCATTTTGTCACAGCAGTGAGAAAAGCATCTGACACAGCAGCACATCCCCCACGACACAGTCCCCAGCTCCAGCCCCTGAGACAGAGGAAGACACACTTCTTGCCAAGTTTCTCTTCACTTTGAATAGGATGAGAGAGTGATGTCTTCTCCCAGCAGGCATGATTAAAGCCACATCCTGAAACTCAAGAGGAACTGGCCCCAGAATGCATTGTGGGTGGCACAGCAGGGACATAAAGAGCTTAGACACACCGAGACATCGCCTCCATTCCTGTCTATTCACCTCCTTCTGTGGGCTTCCCAGAAATGGAATTTTCTAGTTATTTCCTAGTACATTAAAAAATAATAATATAAAAAAAAGACCAGAAGAAGTCAAATAAAGGGAAAAAAATAGAAAAATCTGATGTTTTTTGAGAACTTTGTTGTAGGGACCACAGAGGTTTCCTAGTGAGAACTCACTCAGGGTCTGAGAATCTGAGCTTGCTTTACTCAGCAGGGCAGTCAGAAGTTTTCCTGTATCCTGCCTGGTCCCGCAGCCACTTACAAAATAATTATACAGAGGCTTATGCTAATTACCAATTCTATGGCCTATTGGCTCAGGCTTCTTGCTAGCTAGCTCTTACAACTTAAATTAACACATTCTTATTATCTATATGCTGCCACATGGTGTGGCATTACCGGTCTGCTGGCATCTTGTTGCTCCTTGCGCTGTGGCTGGTGTCTCTCTCTCCTCTTCTTTCTTCTCTCTGTATCTCTGTTTAGATTTCTTGCCTGCCTCTAAGCTGCCTTGCCATAGGCCAGTGCAGCTTTATTTATCAACCAATCAGAGCAACACATATTCACAGCATACAGAAAGACATCTCATAGCACAGCAGGGCTGCATAAGGGGATGATTTGACCACGGGCGTGGTTACCAGGAGTTTGGAAGGGTCTGCACTTGGCTGTGCAGTATGCATTGATCTAGCAAGGGGGGGGGGTCTTTTGCCCCACCCCTTGACATTGTTATAAAAAGCCCTTTTGAAGAGGCAGAAGGGGTCGTTAAGTTTTGATCCAGGTCCCCCCGAAGTTATCCTGTGTTTCTGTCTTTCTCCTCTTTGCTATCCTTCTATCTAAAAGTTTCTTATCCCTCTCTCCTCCTCATAGGAACCCTTTTAAAAGGAGAGCTGGCCTCCCATAGTTTGTAAAGTTGCTCATTCCATAGTAAAAGCAGATGCTATGGGCTGGGGACAGTAGAGCAGGTAAGGCACTTGTTGGGTCCAGGGTCATGCAATAATGGGGAGCAGACCACCAAAGTCTATTAAACCAGAAGCAGCAACCTTTATTTCAGAATAAAACAAAGGAAAAAAATCACCACGGGGCACAAAAGCTTATCAGCTGGCTAAGACCACAGCCAGTGTTCAGGATTCTGAGGCTGTGTGTGGCAATGGGGGCCGGTTCTGGCTGCCTTTTTATAGTAAGAGAGAAAGTATCAGACATGGGTGCATGCTAGAAGTCACGTAGAAACATTTATTAAAAGTTAACTTTGAGCCGGGCGGTGGTGGTGCACGTTTTTAATCCCAGCACTCGGGAGGCAGAGGCAGGCGGATCTCTGTGAGTTTGAGGCCAGCCTGGTCTACAGAGCAAGATCCAGGACAGGCACCAAAACTATACAGAGAAACTCTGTCTTGAAAAACAAAACAAAACAAAAAAAGTTAACTTTGGTCCAGGCAGTTGTTGGCTATAAGGGGCAAGGGGGTTAAAATTTAGGTTTATAATTTTATATTTCTATATTCCTGGACCCTTTACAGGCATGAGAATGTGAGTTTTATCTCTGGAACTCACATAAAAAAGCTGGACATGGTGCTTACATGTAATCACAGCAGTGGGGAGGTGGAAACAGGAGGCAACCTCAGGCCAGCCCAGCCCACTCAGTGAGTTCCAAGCCAGTGAGGGACTCCGCCTCAACAAACAAGGTGGCCACGCACCCATGGATGGCCCCACACCCACAAGCACATGGGCAACAGAAATTGGAGTCAGTGGGTTTTTTAAAATGAGGACACGAAGTTGGGAGAGGATGAGTGTGGATCTTGGAGAAGCTGGTGGTGGGGAAGGATGAAGTTAAATATAGTCAAAATACATTACAGGAAGCTGAAGAGATGGCTCAGTGGTTACGAGTACTTACTGCTCCTCCAGAGGATCTGGGTTCAATTCCCAGCACTTACATGGTGGCTAATAACCATCCATTTTTAGCTCCATTATTCAGGGACTACACTGCCCTCTTTGGGCCACCATGGGCACTGCATGCACATGGTAGACATACATACAGGCAAACACTCATACACATAAAATAAAAATAAATATTTTAAGAAATACTTTGTGTACATGTATGAAATTTTAAAAGAATCAATAAAAATATTATATTTTTAAAAAGCAAGGTGAGTGGCTACTGAAATAATACTCAAGGTTGGCTTCAGTAGTTACTTTTCTGCTGCTGTGACAAAACGCCATGACCAAGGCAACTTATCAAAGAAAGCATTTGATTGGGCGTATCATTTCAGAGGGTTAGAGTCCATGGTGGCAGAATGAAAGCCTGGAGTCAGAGATCAGAGCTTGATCCTCAGGCAAGAGGCAGAGACAGAACTGGAATTGACCCAAGTCTTTCAAAACCTCCAAGACCACCCCCTGTGACACACCTCCTCCAAGGCCACACCCTGTCCTTCCTAAGCAGTTCCACGAACGGGGACCAAGTATTCCAATATATAAGCCCCGTGGGGGCCGTTCGCATTCAAACCACTGCATTCCACTCTCAGGCTCCCATAGGCTTGTAGCCAGCCACATCATAATGCAAAGTGCATTCAACTTCAAAAGTCCCCATGGGTCTTTCAGTCTCAACAGTGTTCAAAAGTCCAAAGTCCAAGGTCTCTTCTGAGACTCAAAGCAATCTGCTAACTGTAAGTCCCCGTAAAATCAAAAAGCACATTACATACTTCCAATACACAGTGGCACAGAGTATACACCATCACTACAAAAGGGAGGAGTGGACCCTTGGTGAGGAACTACTGAACCTGAGCAAGACTGAAACTGAGCAGGGCAAACTCCAGACTCTATAATTCTGTGTTTGAAGTCAAGGGGCTTAGATAGCTCAGCTTCACTCCCTAAAACATGCTTCTCTCGGGCTGGTTCCACTCCCTGGGTGCAGCCCTCCTTGACAGACAGCCCATGGCTCTGACATTTCTAACACCTTGTGGTCTCCAATGCAATCCAGGCTTCACTTTCACAGCTTCACACAATGGCTTCTCAGGGACTCCACTGCCACATGCCTGGCCTCAGCACCTCTCCTTAACTGTGGAGGATGATCCAATAGCCCTTACTCATGTATGATCCTACAGCCCCTTACTCATGTATGATCCTACAGCTCCCTGCTCATGTATTCTCCATGACTCTAAACTTAGAACCACATGAACGACACTGCCATGCTTGGCTGCCCACTTGGGGTGGTGTCTGACCCCTTACATCACATTCTCATCACCTTCCTTTGTGGCTACTTTTTAAGAGCAGAAAATTTCTTAGGCCTTTTTCTTTTACAACTTGGAAACTCAGCTGGTGCCTGGGGATACCCTTCCTTTTTTTTTTTTTTTTTTTTTTAATTCTTTTTTGTTGCAGTTTTTTCGGAGACAGAGTTTCTCTGTGTATCTCTGGCTGTCCTGGATCTCACTCTGTAGCCCAGGCTGGCCTCAAACTTACAGAGATCCACCTGCCTCTGCCTCCCTGAGTACTGGGATGAAGGTGTGCATTGCCACCCCCCAGCCCCCACCTCCCCTTTATTCCTCTCCTTATCACTTTCGGCACAAGCCTTGGCTCCAGTGTTGAATTCTCTGATGCTCTTATCAAACTATACATTTTTTATTCCTTTTGGCTCCACTTGCTCTTTTTTGTTGCAGACATGCCTAAAAGTGATCACTAACACCCGTGCGACAGAGTCAGGATTAGGCTGTTTTGAAATCTCCACCAAAGAAATTAGTCCGTTATTTTTCAATTAACTGCAGGCAAATTCCTAGGACAAGAGTAGAAGGCAGCCACATTATTTGCCAAAATATCACAAGAATGGTCTCTAGCCCAGTTGTTAATGTTGTCCCTTTCTCAAACCTCTTGAGCTGGGTCTCCACAGCCCACATGGCTCTCAGCTCTACTGCCCTCCACACTCCTATTCAGACAGTTCATTGAACTTTGCTTATAGTGTTGAACTGCTTTTCCACCCAAAGTTCCCCACATTCAAAACAACAACAACGAAATATGAAAACACATGATCGGACTGTCTCAGTAGCCCACTCCTGGTACCTATTTCTGTATTAGTTACTTTTCTGTTGCTGTAGCAAAACACGATGCCCAAGGAAACTTAGAAAGCGTTTGATTGGGCGTATGGCTTCGAAGATTTAGAACCCATGGCAGCAGAGCAAAGGCATGGCAGCAGGAACAGCTGATCTCACATCTCGATCTTCAGAAGGTATGGGGTGAGTTGGGGGGCAGAAGGTATGGGGTGAGTTGGGGGGCAGAAGGTATGGGCTGAGTTGGGGGCAGAAGGTATGGGGTTAACGGGGGGAGGGGAGGGAGGCACAAAAACAGTGGAAACTTCAAAGGCTGTCCCCAGTGACACACCTCCTCTAACAAGGCCACACCTCCAAATCCTTCCCAAACAGTTCTACCAACTGCAGACAAAGTACTCAAACACATGAGCCTATGAGGGCCATTTCATTCCAACCACCACAACCTCTGTCCCCACCTAGGCACACACATGCACATAAGAGTGTATGTATACACACACACACACACACACACACATATACACTAAGTAAATAAAATTTAAAAAAAGAAAGAAAGAATACTAGATTGAACTGTTAGAAATTTAAAACATGGCTGGGTGGTGGTGGTGGCACACGCCTTTAAGCCCAGTACTTAGGAGGCAGAGGCAAGTGGATCTCTAAATTGGAGGCCAGCCTGTTCTACAAGTCAAGTTCCAGGACAGCCAGAGCTGTTCCACAGAGAAAACCTGTCTTGAAAACCAAAAAAAGCTGGGCGGTGGTGGCCCACGACTTTAATCCCAGCACTCAGGAGGAAGAGGCAGGCAGATCTCCGTGAGTTCCTTGGCCAGCCTGGGCTACAGAGTGAGTTCCAGGACAGGCTCCAAAGCTACACAGAGAAACCCTGTCTCGAAAAACCAAAAAAAAAAAGGGGGGGGGGATAAAAACATGATACTGAATTACTAAAATGTTGATACAAAAGGTCAAGGAACTATATTGATATAGAACCACACACATACAAAGGTGGAAATGGAAGACTAGATAGATAGATAGATAGATAGATAGATAGATAGATAGATGATTGATAGACAGGTAGATAGATAAAAATGAGAAAGCCAGGTGGTGGTGGCAGATGCCTTTAATCCCAGCACTCAGGAGGCAGAGGCAGGCGGATCTCTGAGTTCACGGCCAGCTTGATCCACAGAGTGAATTCCAAGACAGCCAGGACTATACAGAGAAACTCTGTCCTGAGAAAAAACAAAAACCAAACCAAACAAACAAACAAAAACCAGAGAGAGAGGGAGGTGAGACTACATCATCTCAGATAAACCTGTGCTGTCAGGACTTACTAAAGCTCCAATAAGGTCGTGACCTCGAGAACAAATCAGATGACCCCTCCCCCATACACACTCTGGTTTGCTTGTTTTTTTTTCGGGGGTGGGGGTGGGGAGACACATCATCTCTCTGTGTAGCTCTGGCTCTCCTGGAACTTGTTGTATAGACCAGACTGGCCTCAAACTCACAGGCCAGCTCCAGCCTCAAGAGTGTTGGATTAGAGATACTGCAGCCACCGCCAGGACAAGAGCATGTAAAGACTCTGGTAAGCCACCAGCCACGTGGCAAGGTATAGATTTATAAAAATGGGTTAATTTAAGATAAAAGAACAGTTAGCAAGAAGCCTGCCACGGCCATACAGTTTATAAGTGGAAAAAAAAAAATGTTGGATTAAAGACCTGGGCCACCCCCGCCCGGCATCAGATTACTTCTCTTAATGGGACATTGAGTGGTGGTTAGGAGGCGGCTCCTGGCATCATTCATGGGCTCCAGTCTGTGGTCATGTCTCTCCTACCCAACAGGGCACTGTTGTCCTCTGCATGTGCTGTAGGAATCCAGCAGAACCACTGTATCCAGGGTAAATGTTATGCCCAGATCGTGGGGACCCCAAAAGACCACCATAGAGACCGAATCATGTATGTAAAAACAAAGAGCCTTTATTTTCAAGCTCCGGGGCTTGGTCTGTCTGTCCCACGCAGCAGTGAGAGCTGAGAGCCCTGAGCTCAAGCAAGGTAGAATTTTTATCATAGCAGAGGTTGGGGTGAGGGGACATCCAGGGTTCCAGACCCTGATTAGCTGACATGTCTAGGGGTATCTGTAAAACAAAAATAAGTGTGTGCTAGACTTAGGGACATCAGGTCACCTTATCTAATGGTTGGAATGTTTGGGATGTCAGGTACTTCCCCTTAGATGTAGGCCCTCCCTGGGTGGGGTCAGTTTATGGCTTCTCCTGGGTGTTGCCTGTCAGTAAGCCTGTCACAGAAGCTGTGTCTGGGCCTCTAAGCCTGTCATGGCAGCTGTGTGGTCAAGCTGTTTTAGAACCCCTCTACAGTAAACATTAGAACAGAATAGTTGTTTTCTAGAATTACTTTGACCTTGAAGAAATCTTGGTGGAAATCAGTGATTGTTTTCTGTGATTTATACAGTTGTTTTCTGAGGCAGCTTTCCAGCCTTCACATGACTTTAGTCCCCTGCACGCCTGGAGCCCCTGGATTACTGGGTACTGCAAATGGCCACAGGAAGGACCAAAGTGGCTGGGGTGTGATGCTTTCCTCAATATATACTCTTTGAACGGCTGTTCAGGGTTCAGTCCATCAGAGGCTGGACCTTCCTGATGCCACATAGGCCTAAAAATTTCATCTTACAGTGGCCTCTTTCTTTGACCGACTCACGTGACACAGGGTACCTGACATGTATGCCTGAATTTGTTGTATGGAGTTCTACCTAGCAGAAAGGAAATGTGAGTGCAGAGGTGGCCCAACCTCTTAAGGCTTGAGCCTGGAAGTCACAAAGGCCTCAAAACCTGAGTTCTACCCCAGGATTCCACAGTGGAAGGAGAGAATTGATTCCAGAAATGTGTCCTCTGACAACTACACCATCAGCTCTACAGAGACACAGCAGGTTGGTCCAGGAGCCAACCCAGAAATGTGCTAGTGAGAAAGAATTGAGGAAACGGATGAAGAAAATGACCAGAGACATGTCCTCAGAGATCCTCACTATGCTGAAGGACTTCCATCTTCAGAACCACGCCCCAAACAAGCCCAGCAAAAACCACAGAAGCGTCATTTATAATTTACCATCCACAGGAAGCAGCTGGTGACAGAGTTGACATAAACAAGAACACACATTCACAGATACACACCCAAGCCTGAGAAAGCACTGGCGAGTCACTAGGTCTCTGCCTGACCCCCAGTTTCCTGGGACTGGCCTCAGAAGAGAAACTGCCGTGAGTTCTCAAGTCAAAAAATGAAGAAACTGGCCGGGTGGTAGTGGTGCACGCCTTTAATCCCAGCACTCAGGGGACAAAGGCAGGTGGATCTAAACAGAGAAACCCTGTCTCAAAAAGCCAAAAGAAGAGGAGGAGGAGGAGGAGGAGGAGGAGGAGGAGGAGGAAGAGGAAGAAACTGCCGTGTAGTGTTCCTGACACTTAATTTTTGTCTGGTGGTTTTTTTGAGACAGCGTCTAACTCTGTAGCCCAGGCTGTCCTGGAACTCACTAAGTAGTTCAGACTGGCCTCAAACCTGTAGACATCCTCCTGTCTCAGCCTCCCAGGTTTTAGGGTTATAGCTATGAGGAACCACGCAGGGCTCTGGTATTCTGTTTTCATACAAGAACATACCTTATGCCAGTTGCAATCATACCTGGGTCTTGGTAATGCCCAGGCACCGAGTTGGCCAAACTGTCCTGAAGACAACTGTCACTCATTTCCTGTGTGCCCTTGGCAACTTTCCTCAGTTCTTCCCTTTGAAATGAGGACATTTAGCCAGGCATAGTAGCACAAGCTTTTAATCTCAGCACTGAGGAAGCAGGCAGGTTTCTGTGAGTCCAAGGCCAGCCTGGTCTATATAGTGAGTTCCAGGACAGCCAGACCTATATATCGAGACCTTGTCTCAAAAAACAAAACAAACCGAACAAAAATGAAAGTGGGAAGATTGGGCTGGAGAGATGGCTCAGAGGTTAAGAGCACTGGCTGTTCTTCCAGAGGTCCTGAGTTCAATTCCCAGCAACCACATGGTGGCTCACAACCATCTGTAATGAGATCTGGCTCCCTCTTCTGGCCTGAAGGGATACATGCAAGCAGAACACTGTATACATAATAAATAAATAAATCTTAAAAGAAGAAGAAGAAGAAGAAGAAGAAGAAGAAGAAGAAGAAGAAGAAGAAGAAGAAGAAGAAGAAGAAGAAGAAGAAGAAGAAAGTGAGATTTACCACATTATGAATTTGTTCTTTTATAACACAGACATTCAGCCAGTACCAACCATGTGTCAGGCATAGAAATATGATAACGAACCAAACACAGTCTTGTTACCAAGTAAACCTCCCGCTTCATGTGGTTTCAGATGACTTAAGAAATCACTAATGGGGGGATGCAGGAGAGATGGCTCAGTGGAAAAGCTTCCCCCATCTTGCGGTAGTCACTGCCCTTGGAGAGGACCCTGGTTCGAGTCCCAGCACCCACATGGTGGCTCACAACCATCCATAACTCCAGTTCCAGGGCATCCGACACCCTCTTCTGACCTCCACAGGTACCAGACATGCATGTGGTCCATATACATATGTGGTGATATTTTGTTTGTGCTCTAACAAGTAAAGCTTGCCTGAAGACCAGAGAGTGGAGCTAGCCATTAGTTAACCATAGAGGTCTGGAGGTCTGTATAGACAGGAGACAGGAAGTGATAAGGTGGGCGGAGACAGGAACTCAGCCTCTTTTCCATCAGAGGAGTCGAGGAGGTAAGAAGTAACGGTGGCTGCTCCTTCACTTCTCTGATCTCTCAGCATTTACCTGGGTTTTCATAATTAACACCAGTTAGAATTCATGCTATATACATACATGCAGGCAAAGTCCCCATACATATAAAAAATAAAATAAATAAATCTAAAGGTAGATTTTTTTTTTTAAAAAGCTATGGGTTTTTTTTAAAGATTTATTTATTTATTTATGTATACAGTGTTCTGCTTGCATGTGTCCCTTCAGGCCAGAAGAGGGCACCAGACCTCATTACAGATGGTTGTGAGCCACACCATGTGGGTGCTGGGAATTGAACTCAGGACCTTTGGAAGAACAGCCAGTGCTCTTAACCTCTGAGCCATCTCTCCAGCCCAAAAGTAGATTTTTAATTACTAATTTTAGAGGTCTCACAGCCAGGCAAAGCATCTCCTAGCTCTGCTGTAGTGAACATCTCCGCTGTGACAGCCTAGGTCCGTTTTCAGGGACTCGAAGGCTACTTCCACCAGAAACACCTCCAAGCTGGGGGGTGGAAGGGGATGGAAGGACCTGGCCTCTGTCTAAGTATCAGGTCTGTCTCTTGTTGACTCCACCTATAGGATAGTCTATTCGGCTGCTTTAGACCCATTGATCAGTGAGCAAAGTCCTGTCTGGAACTATACACACAGGGTCACCTTGACCTGGACTTGCCTCGCCCTCGCCTCTCTCTCCAAGGCTAAAGATGCTTACCAGCCTCATGGCCAGACCACCAGACCAGAAAGGACTGGAAGAGGCGTCCCTCCTGCCCTGAATCCTTCCACCCCAGAAAGAACATGAAACGCCTCCTGTTTCCCTGCCTGCCTGTCGAATCTTCCGAATCTGGAACTCCTGATCTGTAAGCAAAGCTTGGCCATGCCCTGGCCATTGGAAGAAAGTTTCTTTCTTCATGTCTCCAGAAGAAGAAGAAAAAAAAAATCACAGTTCTCACCTCAAAGAGAGTAAGAGACAGTCTGTTCTAGAGCTGAATTTGAGTGGCTGAGGCTTGAGAAACATGAAGCTAGTTTACCTCATATTCCACGTTCCCAGTGGAAGCAGATTCATGACATTAATAGAAAGAGGACGAAGAAGTCAAATTGAGGCAATTAAAAAATATGTGGATAGGTTTTAAAAAAAATGGTCGGGCAGTGGTGGCGCCCGCCTTTAATCCCAGCACTGGGAGGCAGAGGCAGGCGGATCTCTGTGAATTCGAGGCCAACCTGGGCTACAGAGTGAGTTCCAGAAAAGGCACAAAGCTACACAGAGAAACTCTGTCTCGAAAAACCAAAACAAACAAACAAGCAAAAAAACCAAAAAAACCAACAATACATGGATGGGTACGTTGGAGAGGCAGGTAAAGCAAGATGGGGGAAGCTTCTCTATAGATCCAAGATGCTATCTGATGACATCCTTAGCTTTGGGGCTGGTGGAAGCTAGTGGTCTGCTAAGTTAATAATTCCGGAAGGTTTTGATCTGTTACTCACAGGATGTTAGTTCCGACACAGAGGTAGGCTGTTTAGGGGCAAACAATTCCACCTCCCCACATCACTGCAGCCCTTCCTCCCCTCCCCCTCCCTCCCGCCTTCCTCTCCCTCCTTCCTTCCCTCCTTCCTCCCTCCCTTCCTCCCTCCTTCCTCCCTTTAGTGCCAGAATTAAAGAGGTGAGCTACCCTTTTTGCCCTCCAGATTTTGTGTGTTTTGCCTGCTTTTATGTCCACGCACCACGTATATGCAGTGCCTGAGGCGGCCAGAAGAGGGAGCCAGATCCCCTGGAGCTGCAGTTAAGAGTGTTCCATGCTGCCAAGCCTCATGGTGCTGGAAATCAAGCCAGTCTGCTGGAGGATCAGCCGGTGCTCTTAACCACTGAGCAACCCAGCCAGCCCCAATCACATAAGTGGTAATCAGTTAGTCAGTCTTTGCAGACAATTTCTTTCCACGAATTCTAATTTGCATCCCCAACAATTGTCCCTTGGACATGGTTTTTTCTGTGGGATGAACTCCTAGACCTAAGCTGGTGGCACCCTGACCTGTCCTTCTGGACGTGACTTCTCCTGAGAGATTCTAGACAAACATACACCGTAGGTCCTGAGGAGCAGTGAAGCAGGCAGGAAATGCCCATTCCTACAGGCAGCCCTGAGAGACACCTGAGAAGGGAGCCATCACGGGGTATTTGGAAGAAGGGAATTCCAGAGGAAGACAACTCCAATTCACAGCTCCTCAAATGGATCAGGCTTGGAATGTTCTGGGACACCCCAAAAGGGATGTGCAAGAAGGGAGGGGTATAGCATACAGGGGAGGGGAGGGGAGAGGAGGGAGAGGGGAGGGAGAGGGGAGGGGAGGGGAGGGAGAGGGGAGGGGAGGGGAGGGAGAGGGGAGAGAAGGGGAGGGGAGGGGAGGGGGGAGAGAGGACGGGGAAGGGGAAGGGAGAGAGGGGAGGGGAGGAGAGGGAGGGGGAGAGAGGAGGGGGAGGGAGGGGAGGGAAGGGAGGGGATGGAAGGGAGGGGATGGAAGGGAGGGGAGGGGAGGGGCGGGGCTAGCCAGGCAGCCTAGCAGAGTGAGTGAGCTCTAGGGTCAGGGAGAGCTCCTGTGTCACATAACAAGGTGGAGGGTCTGTGAGAGGGACGGGTGGGAAAAGGTGCCTGCAAGTCTGACAGCCTGAGTCCGATCCCCTGAGCCCACAGGGCCGAAGGAGAGAAACTGACTACTACTACAAGTTTTCTGTGGCATGGGAGCCTGCACTCATGCTCATACATTTTAAATAAATAAATAAATAAAGGTTTAAAGTAAAAAGACTAGAAAAAAAAGTTCAATTGGATGTATGTCACATTCCATATGCCTGCTAGAAACACAAGAGAAGACTCCCAGAGAGCAGGTGTGAAACTCAGGGCCTGCACCAAAGGCGGAGATTGTGGGGCACCGGAAATTGGGGAGATATTTGCCAGGTGCAGTGGCACACGCCTTTAATCCCAGCACTGGGGGTTAGATCTCTGAATTTGAGGCCAGCCTGGTCTAAATATCAAGTTTCAGCCGGCCAAGGATACATAGTAAGACCCTGTCTCAAAAAAATAAAAGCAAGCCGGGCGGTGGTGGCGCGCGCCTTTAATCCCAGCACTCGGGAGGCAGAGCCAGGCGGATCTCTGTGAGTTCGAGGCCAGCCTGGGCTACCAAGTGAGTTCCAGGAAAGGCACAAAGCTACACAGAGAAACCCTGTCTAGAAAAACCAAAATAAATAAATAAATAAATAAATAAATAAATAAATAAATAAATAAATAAATAAAAGCAAATGAAGAATCTGGCTGGCTGGAGACCAGGACCACGTGTTCCGGCTATGGCACTGCTAGCAGCCAGGACGAGCCTCTAACCTAAGTTCACACAGCCGACAATGTGCAGGTCCAGGGTTCAAACCTCAGGCTTAGTTCAGACTTTCTAAAGATTTATTTTCCTTTTCCTCGTGTGTAGGTTTGTATGTTTGTGTGAATGCATGTCCCCATCCATATTGTGTCCTGTGGAGGCCAGAAGAGGATATTGGATCTCCAGGGCCTCTGGGACCCGTGTCTTCAGCAAGAGGGACTTACCTTCCACCTCTGGAGAGCAAGCAAGGGCAACATCCATAGGCTGTAAGGTTCTGGGAGTTTCTGGGACAACACTGACTAGCTCAGGAGAGGGCTGTTCACTCACGGCGCTGGGCTTTGTTAGATGGTCTCTGGCTCCTGGACGGAGCACTGTAGCTCAAATGAGAAATTTTCATTTAAACTATGGGTGTCTATGTAAACAAAAAATTTACATGTATTTATAGGTATTTTGGGCTAGATATTTAATTTGACTAGAAATTTAATATATTAATATATAAATATTAGTATGATTCCTTATGACTTTTTCCAGACATCCTTACTATTCCTTATTGTTCCACACTCCTCAATAGGACTACCTAAACACAATCTGAACAAGGCTGACACCAATAGACAGGCTACTGTGGATGGAGGGAAACTCATGAGGGAGGCCTCAACCCTACCAAAGAACAGTAACGATGCTGAGAACAGGAATGTCTTAGTTACGGTTTTCATTGCTGTGAAGACACCATGATCACAGCAACTCCTATGAAGGACAACATTTAATTGTGGCGACGGCTTACAGTTTCAGTTCGTTATCATCATGGCGGGGAGCATGGCGGCATGCAGGCAGACGTGGCGCTGAGAGTTCTTACCCTTCATAGGAAGGCAACAGGAAGTCGAGTGACCTTCTCATTGAGTGAAGCTTGAGCAAAGGAGACCTCAAGGCCCGCTCCCACTGAGACACACTTCCTCCAACCTTTAGGCCACACCTCCTAATAGTGCCACTCCCTTTGGGGGTCATTTTCTTCCAAACCAGCGCAAGGAGGACTAGTCTTTCCCAGGGTAGAGCACACCAATTGGTTATCCAATACCAAATAGTCAGTCCCGAAAACACATATGCAAGTAACATTATAGAGACTGAGACTGTCTTTACGTATTTAGGAAATCTATGAATACATATATGCATGTAACAACAATCACTGAAAAAGAGAGCAAGGAGGGCTGTGGGGGATTTAGAGGAAGGAAATGGAAAGGAGAAATGATGTAATTACATTGTAATCTCAAAAAGTGGAAGAAAATAACTCAGTGCTAGTATTTTATGTTATTACCACTTCCTGGATAAAGGACTTTTACAGTCCAGGGGGACACCATGGAAAACCCCTTCATTTTCCCCGTCTTCCTCAGAAACAGGGTCACACCCCTATCTTCTCAAAGAGCCCCGGAAAAAAAAGAAAAACAGGAACCTTAAATTTTTTGGGTTTCTTTGTAGGCTGTCCCGGATCTCACTGTAGACTAGGCTGGCCTCGAACTCAGAAATCCACCTGCCTCTGCCTCCCAAGTGCTGGGACTAAAGGCAAGTGCCACCACAGTCCCCAAGGAATCTTAATTTGTTTGATAGAAAACAGGTGAAAATATAAAACCACAAAAAGTAGATTGACATCCTCTGCGTTTCTCTTAGCTTGCTGTTTTGTTGATCCTTCCTGGTGGGGTTGACAGGGCTCTATGGAATGTTGGTTATTTCTAACTAGGTCAGCCCCCTTTTTTGTTAGACGACATTATCTTTACTGTGGTCAGGTCATGAATACTTACTCAAAAGTAGCCCTCCCTGTGCCTGCCTGGGCTCCTGAGCCAGGCAGCAAAGGTGTCCCTAGTGTGCATCCCTTTGGACTCCCCAGACTTGAGACGAAATTGCTTAAAATAAAAGGAAAGGTAGAGATTAGCTTGCTTTGATGTACACTTGGAAGGTTAGAAAAATTTGAACTGAATTGTGATATTATGTTCCCCAAAATATTGTGCACCCTAATAAACTTATCTGGGGTCAGAGAACAGAACAACCACTAGATATAGAGACCAGAAAATGGTGGCACACACACCTTTAATCCTATCACTTGGGAGGCAAAGATCCATCTGGATCTCTGTGAGTTTAAAGCCACACTGGAAACAGCCAAGCATGGTGACTCACGCCTTTAATCCCAGGAAGTGAGCCTTAATCCCAGGAGTGATGGCAAGAGGCAAAATGGTATATAAGGCCTGAGGACCAGGAACCAGTGCTGGTTAAGCTTTTAGGCTTTTAGCAGCAGTCCAGCTGGGTCCATTTGGATGAGGACACAGAAGCTTCCGGTCTGAGGAAAGATGACCAGCTGAGGAATTGGCAAGGTGAGGTGGCTGTGGCTTGTTCTGCTTCTCTAATCTTCCAGCATTCACCCCAATAACTGGCCTTGGGTTTGTTTTTTATTAATAAAACCTTCTAAGATTCATGCTGAATCTTCACACTGAATAAAAAAGGAAAGGACATAAAAATGCCAGCTGGAGCCTGGAATAAGGAGGAACAGCTGAAGGACGGGCTGGGATAAAGCTCACTGCATTTGGAACAGGAAGTTTCCAGAGACCTTTACTTGGTGTTTCTTGTCTGAAACAGGATCTTACTCTGGAGCCAAGGCTGGTCTGACCTCAGAGCTATCCTCCTGCCTCAGCCTCCCAAGTGTTGAGGTTCCATATCTGCACTACCACCTCAGTTCTCAGTTGGTTCTGGTCCACTTGGCCAGTCTTGATTTGCTGACACTGTGGACCAGTACAGGCCTGGGCTCCATCCCACAGCATCCACTCATAGCCACCCCCCTGTCTCATGGCATCCCTTCTAAGTGTCCCTGTCAGCAAATATTTAGTGACCACCTATCACAGTGCCTGGGACAGTGCTCAGTCCTGGGGATATGTCTTCCTCCGGGGTTCCGACCTCTGAGGGAGCCTATTGTGAGCACTAGTCTGAAAGTACAAGGATTATAGGGGCCTACCCAAACCTGGGGTCAAAAAACCACTTCTAGCCGAGAAGTGGTGGTGCACTTTAATCCCAGCACTTCGGAGGCAGAGGCAGGAGGATCTCTGAGTTCAAGGCCAGCCTGGTCCACAAACTGAGTGCCAGGACAGTCATGGCTACACAGAGAAACCCTGTCTCAAAAAAATGAAGAAAGAAAGAAGGAAGAAAGGAAAGAGAGAGAAAGAAAAAGAAAGGAAGAAAGAAAACACTTCTGGGCTGAGGGTAGAGTGCTTGTCAAGAATGAACAAGGCCAGGCTGGAGAGATGGCTCAGAGGTTAAGAGCACTGACTGCTCTTCCAGAGGTTCTGAGTTCAATTCCCAGCAACCACAGGGTGGCTCACAACCATCTGTAATGAGATCTGATGCCCTCTTCTGGCCTGCAGTCATACATGCTGTATACATAATAAATAAATAAATCTTTAAAAAAAAAAATGAACAAGGCCTTGGGCTCCATCTTTGGCACTGATAAAGGAGTGGCAGGTGGGGGCTGGAGCTTTCTGATGCAGGCTGGGATGATGACGTCTGCCTGTAATTGCAGCAGACCATGTCTCCAACAACTGAGAAACTGAAATAGGTCTATGCCTCTTGCGCACAGCTATTGGCCCAAGCAAGCCTTATGTTTCCCTCAGGATGCGCTACTGGGAGGGTGACATTTATATAGCAATCCCTCCTGTCAAGAGCAGATGTGTGGTGGTATTGTGTTCCCCAAAATAATGTGCACCCTAATAAACTTATCTGGGGTCAGAGACAGAAAAGCCACTAGATACAGAGGCTAGAAAATGGTGGCACTCACCCCTTTAATCCTAGCATTCCAGAGGCAGAAATCCATCTGTTCAAGGATATAGCCAAGCATGGTGACTCACGCCTTTAATCCCAGAAAGCCAGCCTTTAATCCCAGGGAGTGGTGGTAGAAAGCAGAAAGGTATATAAGGCGTGAAAACCAGGAACTAGAAGCTTTGTGCTGGTTAAGCTTTCAGGCTTTCGAGCAGCAGTTCAGCTGAGATCCATTCTGGATGAGGACTCAGAGGCTTCCAGTCTGAGGAAAGAGGATCAGCTGAGGAATTGGCAAGGTGAGGTGGCTGTGGCTTGTTCTGCTTTTCTGATCTTCCAGCATTCACCCCAATACCTGGCTCAGGCTTGATTTTATTAATAAAACTCTTTAAGATTCACGCTACACAGATGTTCATGAAATGTGTGCAGATATGTCTCCACGCACACTACTAGGCCTAAACGCATGATCACTAGGGCACTTTCAGGAATAATCCTGTCAAGAGAGTTGGCTCAATGGTTAAGAGTTCTTGTTCTCTCAGAGAACCCAGGTTCAACTCCCGGTACTTATATGGCAACTCACAACCGCTGTATCTCCAGTGTCTAAGGACCATTCCACAGGTTTTAGACCTCCAGAGGGAGAGCTCAAATGCTCCACCTCTACATGGAGGCAGAGAGTTGGTAACAGGAAGGCTTCAGGCGGCCTTACCATGGTGGTCACAGCCAGTCTCCCAAAACTGCTTTTCTCCCCACACCTGTCGCTAGCATACACTGCAGGACATTCACAGACACGGAGAATGGCGCCCCCTGCTGACCTTCAGGGAGAACTGCAGGGTGGTCAGTGGAAAGCTGTCTCTCCCAAGCCCGTTCCTGCCGCTGCCGCCGCCGCTCGCTGACTAGGGACACAAAGCGGGGTTAGGTTTGGACACCAAAGAAATCAGTTGAAAAATAAAAACAAAGCCCAGAGGTCAGGCATGGTAATTTACACCTTTAATCCCAGCACTCAAAAGGAAGAGGCAGGCGGATCTCTGTGAGTTCGAGGCCAGCCTGGTCTACATAGCAAGTTCCAGACCAACCAAAGCTACATAGAGAAATCTTGTCTCAAAAACAAAAGCCAGGCACGGTGGCACTTGCCTCTAATCCCAGCACTCAGGAGGCAGAGGCAGGCGGATCTCTGAGTTTGAGTACAACCTGGTCTACAGAGCAAATTCCAGGCCAGCCAATGCTATGGAGAGAGACCCTGTCTAAAAACAAACAGGGCATGGAGAGAGGCTCAGCAGTTAAGAGCACTGGCTGCTCAACCAGAGGTCCTGAGTTCAATTCCCAGCACCACACAGTGGCTCACAATCATATGAGATCTGATGCCCTCTTCTGTCATGTAGGCATCCATGCAAATAAAGCACTCATATACAAAAATAAACAAATCTTTAAAAACCCAAGAAATGTGGTGGCACAGGAATCCAAGGGATTACAGAGTGGGTAAGAAGCTTGTTGCCAAAAGTGACTACCTTTCGCTACCCAGGCACACGGGGTAGAAAAGCCCCAGTTGCTGCCCCTGACTTCCCAGACACGTGCAGTAGTGAGCACATACATTGGTACAATGCACGTGTGCGCGGGCACACGAACTAGATAGACAGACAGACAGATAGATAGATAGATAGATAGATAGATAAACAGACAGATAGACAGATATATAGATAGACAGACAGATAGATAAACAGACAGACAGATAGATAGATAGATAAACAGACAGACAGACAGATAGATAAACAGATAGATAGATAGATAGATAGATAGATAGATAGATAGATAGATAGATAGATAGATAAACAAACACTTTTTAAAAATAGAGGGAGGCCAGGGAGTGGTGGTACACCCCTTTAATCCTAGCACTTGAGAGGCAGAGGCAGGCAGATCTCTGAGTTGAGGCCAGCCTGGGCTACAGAGTGAGTTCCAGGACAGCCAGGGCTACACAGAGAAACCCTGTCTCAAAAAAACAAGAGAGAAAGAGAGAATTGGGGTGACACAGAGCTGTCATTCTAGACTTGTAGGGCTGTAGCAGGAGGAACAGGAATTCTAAACCAACCCAGACACCAGAATGAGACCTTGTCAAAAAAAAAAAAAAATGAAGGAAGGAAGGAAGGCAGGAGGAGAAGAGAGAGGAGGACAAAGGAAAGACACATGAAGGAGCGAATAATTCCTGTTCCTGTGGGGAGACGGGCCGTTCTGGGAGACTGGCGGTGAGGAGGTCTCCACCACCCTCCTGTCCACAGCTGCTCTGCATCCATCCATGTGGAGGTGGGGCGTCTGACCTCCCCCAGGACCCTCGGGAGGCCATCTGTGGGCTTTGATCAGATGGTCCTGAACGTGTCTAGGTTTATTTTTACCTAGTAACTTGCCTGGCATCTTTTTTTGTTTGTTTGTTTCTTCAAGACAGGGTTTCTCCGTGTAGTTTTGGTTTTGGTGCCTTTTCTGGAACTCACTCAGTAGCCCAGGCTGGCCTCGAACTCGCAGAGATCACCTGGCTCTGCCTCCCGAGGGCTGGGATTAAGGCCTTGCCTGGCATCTTTCCTGGTCTTGTTCTGTGCTTAGGCAAACGTGCTCCCCCTGCCTACACTTGTCCATGTCATTTACCACACTCACACATACAGCGCTGCCGCACGGGACCCACTGGTGAGTGTGTAACAGGCTACACCGTTTAGGTGTGTGTGGTAACGCTCTGTAATGTCCGCACAACAAAGCAGATCGTATAAAAAAGAAAAAAGCAATCACCTAATGAGGTGCTGCTGAGATGGTGCCCCCCACTCGTTTTATCATTTTATTTTATGTGCATGGAGGTTTTGTCTGTATGGATATCTGTGTTCTTCCTGTGTGCCTGCTGCCTGTGGAGGCCGCATGGGGACCTCAACCTTACTAATGCTGTGACCCTTTAATAAAGTTCCTCATGTTGTGGTGACCCCTCAACCATAAAATTATTTTCATTGCTACTTAACTGTAATTTTGCTACTGATATGAATTGTGATGTAAATATCTCTGTTTTCTGATGGCCCTAGGTGACCCCTGTGAAAGGGTCCTTCAGCTCCCAAAGGGTCATGACCCACAGGTTGAGAACAACTGCCCTAAAGCCAGAGTTACAGAGGGTTGTGCACCTCCATGTGGGTGCTGGGAATTGAACTCAGGTCCTCTGTAAGAGCAGCCAGTGCTCTTAATCACTGTATCAACTCTCCAGCCTGACACCCCCAATTCTTTTTTTTTTTTTTTTTTTTTTTTTTGGTTTTTTTGTTTTTTGAGACAGGGTTTCTCTGTGTAGCTTTGTGCCTGTCCTGGAACTCACTTTGTAGACCAGGCTGGCCTTGAACTCACAGAGATCCACTTGCCTCTGCCTCCCGAGTGCTGGGATTAAAGGCGTGGTGGCCCAGCCTGACAACCCCAATTCTTAAATGGCACATGACTAGATAAAACTGGACAAGGCACCTCAGAAGCTTGCCTAGCACCTCAGCACGCTCAAGGCTCTGGGTTTCCTTGCAGGGAGAGGGTCCAGGTGGTGGCTTAGAGAGACAGACACAAAACAAAACAAAAGATACTGATTTAAAAAAATGAAGAGCAGGGGCTGGAGAGCTGGCTCAGCAGTAAAGAGCCCTGGCTGCTCTTATGGAGGGCCTGGGTGGCTCTCCCAGCACCCACAGGTGGCTCACATCTGTAACTCCACTTTGCAGGACTCCAACACCCTCTCCTGGTCTCCAAAGGCAGCACTACACACTCATGGTGCAGACATACATGCAAACATGTATACACATGAAAACAAGTAAAATCTTGAACAATGATTCCCCCCCCCCTCGCCCCAAACACACACACACACACACACACACACAAAACAAATATACCAAAATCCAGCAGATGAATGTCGTGGCTCTGGAGCCTCCTCATGTGGGAAGGAATGGTGAGTGTGTCAAAGACATTGACATTAAGACCCCTCCAACCTGCCTGGCTTGTGGAACAAAACCACTCATTTTTTGCTTAGTTGGGTTTCGTTAGTTTGTGGTGTTAAGGCAGATCTCATGTAGCCTAGGTTGTCCTTAAACCTGCCACGTAAACTAAGGATGATTTGATTCCTGATCCTCCTGCCTCTGAAAGGACCAAGCAGACCATAACTGGCTGTCAGTCTTCTGTCAGAGATCAGGCCTCAATTTCAGTTTCCTAGATTTGAGCAAGCAGTCTCTGGGAGGGCCATGAACAAAAGACATAGTCCTTGCAGTAACTCCATTTCTGCACGTACTCTGACTGCTCAAGGTTCAGCCAGTTGTTTACTGTCTGGGACCCCTCACCAACTTAGAGCTACATGCATGGGTCAGTGTGAATGTGCGAGGCCAGCCAGCCCCCATGGCAGCTCAAGGACAGAGCCTGGGACTTGTCCAGGCATGCCCCCAAAATGATAACTGTAACCCCCAACCAGTAAATTCAAAGGTCACATATCCTTACCCAGTCTTATGACACAAAGGCTTGTACCACCCTGCTTGTGGCTTTTCCCTTTAAAAACCCCTCACCCTGAGAGCTCAGGGCCGTCCTCCTCCACCCACTGTCAAGGACCACCCACTGACAGGGACCAAGCCCAGGCTTGCTTGTTATCAATAAAGCCCTGTGTGTCTTGCACCAGATATCGGCTCTGTGGTGGTCTTTCGACGTAGACACAACACCTCCACCTCCTTGGAACATGGGTTCCAAGCATGTGTCAGCACACTTGGTTGCTGTTTGATTTGGGGGGCTCTATAGCTCAGGCTTTCCTGAAACTCGAGACTCTCCTGTCTCAGTCTGTGGAGTGCTGGAATCACAGGTATGTCTGACCACACCCCATCCCGTTTATTTTAGCCATTCGGACACTTCCACTCTAGTCCTTGTCTCCATGGGTTCTCCAGATGCCCAAGACAGAATCCAACACCCTGGACCTCACCCAGAGCGTCCAGACCCCTGCCTCACATGGCTTGTTATTCCTTTGGTGAGAGGCAGCAGTCTGAGTTGGGTGTGTTGAATGCTATGGTGTCTCTACATCTTTGACCTTAAGCCCTTCTTGTAATTTGCTCACAGGATACTCCACGGAGTAAGTTTCACTCACTGCTAGTTTTATGTCACTTTGACGGGAAGAGGAACTCTCAACTGAGAAAATGTCTCCAGAAGATTTGCCGGTAGGCAGGTCTGGAGTACATTTTCTTGGTTGATGATTGATAGGAAGGGCCTATAGTGTAGGCCATCCCACCCCTGGGCTGCTGGTTCTGGATGCCATAAGAAAGCAGGCTGAGCAAGCCAGTAAGCAGCATCCTCCATGGCCTCCGCTTCAGTTTCTGCCCCCTGGTTCCTGTCCTGACCTCCCTCAGTGATGGAGCATGACCTGAGAATAAGCAATGAAATAAACCCTTTCCTCCAGAAGTTTCTTTTGGTCATGATGTCTTGTTGTTGGTTTTTGTTTTGTTTTGTTGTTTTTGAGACAGGGTTTCTCTGTGTAGCCCTGGCTGTCTTGGAACTTTATCCTTAGACCAGGCTGGCCTTGAACTCGGAGATCCATCTGCCTCTGCCTCCTGAATAAAGGTGTGTGCCATCATCACCTGGCTTAGGTCATGTTTTTATCACAGCAAGGAAAACATTAACTAAGACACCCACCAGTGCCCTCTGGGTTTAAACGTCTATACACCATCATCCAAACGACACCTTACCTTCCTAGTTGGCAAAGCAAACAGCCCCACAAGAACTTCGGCTCCTCATCCTCCTGCCCTGGCCTCACAAGGGCTGGGGTCACAGGTATGAGCCACACCTAGCCATCCCATTCTCTTTGGTCTGCCTCTGGAAACACGGAAGGGAAAAGCTGGCTTATCTTCTCTGTCATCAGCACTCTCCCTCTCTCTAACTAGTGGAGAACACTGTGGGGAAGGTGGTTGATAAGTTTTAGGCCTCCTGAAGGCCTCTCCACCAACACAGCAAACAGAATCAGACTGAATCAGGAAAAGCCCAGGTTTAATGGGTAAAACGTTCACAGGTGATTCCCAGCCCCTCAGAGAGGAGACAGGGCCGAGAGACGGGAAGAACCACAAGTCTGTTTTCTGCGATGCAGCTTATATACCCTGTGGGAGTGGTCTTGAGCCTCTCTGGGGGAGGAGCTGAGTTTGGCGGGCTTTGGGGAAAGAAATGTGGGAGGGGAGTGGAGGTGGTTCTTCCACCAGACTCCTTCCAAACAGTGGTTTAGTTACTGAATTACACATCTGAGTTACACACTCAGTGAAGAAACAGCCACCACGCTGGCAAGTGGGGAGTGGGAACCGGAAGCCCAGAGCTAAGTCTGTAGTTGTTTGTTTACTCTGGGGGTCCGCCATCCAGCTCCCAAATAAATACACGGAGACTTATTCTTACTTATGAATGCCCGGCCTTAGCTTGGCTTGTTTCTAGCCAGCTTTTCTAACTTAAATTATCCCATTTCTCTTTAACTATGTTTTGTCTCTGGGCTTTTACCTTTCTTTATTCTATACATCTTTCTTTCCTTCTTATTCCATGGCTGGCTGTGGCTGGCCCCTGATGTCCTCTCTCCTGCTCCTCACTCTTCCCCAGATTTCTCCTTCTGTTTAATCTCTCTGCATGCCAACCCCGCCCATCCTTTCTCCTGTCTAGCTATTGACTGTTCAGGTCTTTATTAGACCATCAGGTGTTTTAGGCAGGCAAAGTAACGGCTTCACAGAGTTAAACAAATGCAACATAAAAGAACGCAACACATCTTCACATCACTAAAAAAATATCCCACAGCATAAATGGATGTAAGACATCTTTAATGTTCCACAACGTAAGTCCCTATGGATTGGTCTTTCCCTGGTAGCTGGAGAGAACAGGCTCCTAGGTAAGCTGCTTTCTTTCAGTCTTTGAAGTTCAGCCTCACCATAGGGCCGTCCACAGCAACTGTGGGCTGAAACCTCAAAAACTGACACAAGAAAAAATCTTCCCTGGCGGTGGGGGTGGAGGGGGACAGGGAGAGAGGGAAACAGTGCCTCGGGCCAGGCTTGGGGGTCTAAAACTATCTGCTCCACTCGGCAGTCTGGGACTGGTGTGTGGTGAAGGCAAAAGAAAAGGAAAAAAAAATAAAAAATAAAAAAAAACCAGCAGCAGGGCTGGAGTCAGACAATGGAAGACTTTCTCAAGCAGCTTCTAGCTTTGGGACTTTATCTCAAGAGCAGTAGGCAGCCATTAACAGTGTTAAATAAAAAGAAAAGAAACTGGGCATGGCCCACCTCCTAACTCCAGCAGTCAAGGGGGTGAGACAGGAAGAGTCATTCAAGGGCAGCCTGGGCACTGAGAAATACAACATTTTTATAACGGGGGCCAGTAGATGGTTCGGCTGGTAAAGGTATTTGCTATGAAGCCAAACCACCTGATCAATCCCAGGACCCATGTGACTCCCATCCCGTCCTCCACATGTACAAAATGATGCGTGAGTGTGCACACACAATTAAATGTAATTTTTAAAACACAGTTAAGAGTTAGGGATGTTGCTCAGTGGTAAAGCAGTTGCTTAACACAAAGTCTTGACTATAATTCTCCCAAACCCCTCCCCACACCAAAAGGGCAAACCCACAACTGGGCTGGGCAACTCCTCGGTGGTAGAATGTTTGCCCAGCAGATGCAAATCCCTGGGTCCACTCCACTGCAGAGAGAGGGCAACACTAGCTGGACTTGATGGGGGGGGGGTGTCAAATTTGGGTGGGGAGGGAATAAGGCTGGCTATGAGAGGCATTGGAGAAGGGAAATGAATATAACTAAAATATATTGTATGAAATCCTCAATTAATTAATGTTTTTTTTTTTTTTGGTTTTTCGAGACAGGGTTTCTCTGTGTAGCTTTGCGCCTTTCCTGGGACTCACTTGGTAGCCCAGGCTGGCCTCGAACTCACAGAGATCCACCTGGCTCTGCCTCCCGAGTGCTGGGATGAAAGGCGTGCGCCACCACCGCCCGGCTAATGTTTTTTTTTTTTAAAGTCCTGGGTTCCATCTCTTGCATCACATTCAAGAATAAAAATACTGGACTGTAGGGGAAAACCAGTAAAATCCAAATAAAACATGAAGCCTAGGTAATAGTAACCTGCCATCCATCCAAACAACAAAGAACAAAGTACTGGGGCTGCCGTGGTGGCGGAGCAAGCCTTGGTCTACAGAGTGAGTTCCAGGCTAGCCAGAGCTACACAGAAAAGCCCATCCAAAAATAAATAAATAAAGTTACATACTACACCACGCATAAACTCTAAAAACAGGTATAAAAAGCGAGAGAGAAGAGATCATACACTGTATGGTTCCAATTATCCAAAACACCCACAAATCTAGTGACGGTGTTGGCGGAGGCCGCCAGGGCTAGAGAAGGAGTCGTCAGCTAAGGTCAAACAGCTCAGTTGTTTTAATTAAACAGTTTCTTTAATATTATGTGTATGGGTGATTTGCCTACATGTTGTCTGTACCACATATGTGCCTCATGCCTGCAGAAGCTAGAGAGCATGACATTCCCTGGAACCCACGTTAGACGACTGTGAGCCAATGTGTAAGTACTGAGCATCAAACCTTGGTCCTTTTAACTGCCCAGGCATCTCTCTAGCCCTTTTTTTTTTTTAATTACATTGTAGTTTTATTATTGGGGAGGGAGGGAATTTACCTAGCACTTGGGAAGCAGAGACAGGAGAACACTCTGTAAGTTCAAGACTAACCTGTCTACATAGTGAAATCCAGGACAGCCAGAGTATAGAGAGACCCTGTCTCAAAAAACTAAACACCACAAAACCAAAACCCACTCAATTACTGGCTTCGTGCTGAGCGAGTCCATGGTCATACCACTTTGACTGTTGTGTCCAATCCCAAAGCTAAGCAGGGCTGGGCCTGCCTGGTGCTTAGATGGGAGAACTACAAAGACCTCTGTGGTGAGGCACTAATAGGATTCCAAGGTGGTCGCGGCTCCCCCAAGTAGGTGTGTATTCATTTCCCACTGGTGCTTTATCAAATGACCACAACTCAAGTGGCTTACCACAGATTTATTATCTTACAATTCTGGAGGTTACAAGTCCAAAGTTGGTTTATCACTGCTGCACTGCACTCGTCTGAGAAGAACCCATCTTCTGTATTTTCCGTTTCTCCACCCTGACACATACTCCTCTCTTCCACCTTTCAGACATAGTCCTCTGCTCTTTTGCTGGGAGTCTCTCAGTTCCTTTTCCAGTATAAGGACCCAGTGACTACAATGGTCCCAACCCAATAATCAAAGGTAATCTCCTGGTTTCAAAGATTCTCAATTTTGTTCAGCCTGTGGCTCACACCTTTAATCTCAACACTTAGTAGGTGGAGGCAGGTAGATCTCTTGTGAGTTCCAGGTCAGCCAGGGCTACACAGTGAGACCCCCATCTCAAAAAATTTAAGGAAAAAAAAAAATCAACTTCACCAAACCTGCACAGCCCCCTTCCCTCTGCCACATAAAGTGTAACGTAATATTCACAGGGTCTGGGGTCAGGAGTGGGTATCTTTAGGGATTGATATTCTGCCCCCTCATGGATGTCAACAGCGAATGCACTCAGAAAGCAGTTAAGGGGAAGAAATCAGCTCCAGACGGGTCAAATCTGAGGAACCTGGAGGACACCTAGGGGAAGCACTTGGTGTCCATCTCACCAAACACTTGTGAACTCACTCGGGCTACGGACACGGCAGGATTTCACCCATCCCTAGACACCAGCTTTTCCCTTCTACTATCCCCGAAAGCAAGTCCATCCTTTAACCAGTAACACCTTACACTAACATTAAGAGATGTCTCACCACTAATGGGCTCCTCGAAGTCAAAGACACCGTGGTCTAGGCTGGCAGTACACAGGGCCTAATTGTTACAGAAGTCGGAGGTCTCTGCATCAAGCAGCCCCAACCAAGCCAAAGCCCCTATTCTCCAAGTTCCTAGCCTGGTCCTGCTAGTCTGTAGCTCTCAGGGTACCTCTCGTGTACAGGGGAGGTGGGCACAGAGCACCCTGGGTGTGCGTGTGTGTGAAGTACTGTTGTTAGGTCCCTGTCTGTCCCACAGCCCTCCACTGCACTCGGCTTCCTGGCAGGGGAAGAGTCCAGGGATGTTTCCTCAAGGCACCAGCCATACGCCAGAGATGTGGGAGCCCAGAAAATGTAAGCTGCAGGGCCTGAGAGGCCAAGGAAGCAAAGCTTTCTGCCAAGAAAGGTCAGGGGAGGCAGCTCACTGGGTCTGGGCCAGCTCCCTAATTTACTCTGTGACCTCCAGGAAGTCACTGGCCCTCTGTGCATGGGGGCCCAAGTGGCTCTGGAGGACTACTAAGTTCACACTTTACCTACGAGCTACGGGAACTACTGCAAGGGCCACAAAGATCAGACTGGGGAGAGGAGAATCCGTGTTTAAGAGGCTCCTGTGCACTGCCAATAGGATCCCAAACTCTCTCAAATGTTCCAGTTATGAGCAAGGGGGCCGCCAGGCCAGAGAATCGGAGGTCCTAAAGGCCAAAGATCAGCAGACCAAGGACTTGCAGGGGAGGCGGGAGAACAGAGTGAAGGGAATTTAACATGGCAAGTCACAGGGCACCACACGGGCCCTACCACTGCCAAGGGGGGAAAACATCTGAGGTGGTCCAAGACACCAGAGAAGCACCTGAGGCAGTCTCTTGGGAGGAAACACTCAGGACCAGGTGAGGCCAACAGGAGCTATGAAGAGCCCCGGCTTCTGGCTACCAGCACAGTCCAGGCCCTGATGCACACTCAGGCTTTTATTGGGAAAGGGAAACTGGCTGAAAAGTAGCTTCCAAGATCCTCACTCCCCAGGGCAGCTGGAGCCTCCTCTGGCAAGTCCGAGAAAGAGAGGGCTGCCACGCTGGGCCCTTAGGAGGCTCATGTGTAGAGATCAAAATCAATGCGTTTGGAATTGTAGAACTGACCGCCTGGAGGGTCCAGCTTCCGGCAATAGACACCATCCGGGAAGTAGCCTTCACTCACCCAAGTCTGCAGGAAGAGAGGACCAAGCTGAGGAAAGGTGACAGGCGAGGGGGAGGGTGGAGAGGGAGGAGGACGGAGGAGGAGGAGGAACGGAGAAGGGGAAGGCAGAGCAGGAGGAGGACGGAGGAGGAGGGACCTACCTGCATCTGGGCGCTGGTGAACGGTCCGTACAGCTCTGCGTCCCCTGTATTCTCCCACTTATACTCCCACATCACATCCATCAGACCATCTCCCACCGACTCTGCTTCTAAAACAAAGGTACTTGGGCCTCAGGCGCCCGGTCTCCTGACCACACCGCCCCTCCTGTGCCCGCCAGACTTACCTCCTTTATGGGCAGGGGTTGGGGTTTCCAGCTCCCCCTCGGTCACTTCCTCGGCAAACATGTCCAGGGAGGGTGGAGGCGTGGGGTCGTGGGAGCCCTGGGTCCGACACCCCAAGCCCTTCAGTCGCATGGCCAGCCGTTCCCTTGTCTCCTGGTATACACCGAGGTTGCCTCGGGCCACCATCTGATCGGCCAACCCTGAGAGCCGGTCCAGGCGCTGTGGGGAGCTGGGCCGCCCGGTCCCCTTGCTGTCCCCTTTGCCCCCTCCTCGGGCCCCCAGGCGTCTAAGAGCTCCGGCTACTGTCTCTCTTGGCAACAGCAGCTCCAACAGTCCCTCCAGGAGGGCCTGGGCACTCATTGGAGTCTGACCCAGGCTGTCTTCCTCCTCCGAGTCTGACACCTGGTGCTTGTCAGGTGGCCGTTCCTTGATCCTCACCTACAAGGGAAAGATAATTAGTATTTCCCACAAAACTTCCACCAGGGCCCAGGCCCGGCACCTCCAGTTCCCAGCCCAGCCAGGACCGCTCCTGGGCCACACCCAGTCAATGTTGTCCAACCAGCTGTCTCGGATCTGCGCATCCTGGTTCAGGAAGTAGTTGCCGTCAGCGTCAAAGTGGCCTTCCTCCATCTCTTCCTGTAGGTTGAAGGGTGTGATCCTCACACCTCCCTCACTAGGGAGAGTAGCTGCTTCCTGACCTGCACCAAAGACATGGGGACCCCATGCTAGGCAGTCAAAAAAGAAACAGGCCCGCCTCCCACCTCCAATATTCAGACTTGCCCTCCAGCACAGCTAACGCTTTGGGAACAGCTCACCTTCTACATCCTCGGAGGCCAGGATATCGTACTTGCTGGACCCCTCCTCATCATCATCCTCCTCGTCACTGTCCAAAGAGTGTTTGCCTTTGAAGCGGCTCCCAGGACCCCCTGCTCCAGCCACAGGGTCCACCAGCTGTGAGGAGGAAGCAGCAAATGAGAAATTCAATCGACTGGCTAGTTTCCCAAATATTCCAGGATCGGTATCCAGGCTGGAAACCTCCCAAACCCAGTGCACCCGGGAAAACTAACCCTCTATTTCCTCTCGAGGCTTTCCTCCCAGCAGACTCCTCCCTCTTATTTCCCCTCAGTCCTCCACAGAACTTAGGAGCCTGACCATCTCACCTTCTTTTTGGGGACACTGATTTCATCTTCATCATCCTCATCTCCCACACCTTGGAAAGTCACTTTCCTCTTTGGCATGACTGACAGAACCCTTCCTCCAGCGGGACCTCGGATAAAGATACGGATGGAGTCAGGAACCTAGGTGAGGAGAGTCGGCCGCGAGAGCGCCTAGGCACCAAAAACTCTTCTCTTGGTAAGCGCCAGGTCCCGTTCGAGAGGAAGGACCACCAAACCACCTGAAAGGAGAGCTGCAGGCAGGGCGTCTGGAACCGGTGTGGCAATTCAGAGCCGCGCAAAGGAGGGGACGCGAAGGATCCCCGCCCCGCGTGGACCCCGTGGGTACGCCCACCCAGGAGAGAGGGCCAGGCTCCCCCGGCGTCACCACTCCCCACCCGTCCGGAGTCCAGAACTCGGCCAGCTCGCCCACCCGAGTGCCCTCAGAGGCCGGGCGGACCCAAGAGCTGGCGCCCCAGGTGCTTCGAGCCCTCAATTCCACGCGGCGACTGCTCGACCATGTTGGATTGGGCGTACAGATTAAGGAGGGCGCAAATCCGCAGGGATTCAAACAGTCTTGCCGACTAGTGCTCACCTAGGAACCCAGGGTCAGGCGGGGAAGAAAAGGAAAGATGCTTTCGCCAGTACTACATCCGGGGCGCTCGCCTCCACCACCCGGAAGGAGATTGTGGAGGACGCCATGAGGGCCGGAAGTGGCTTCACTCCTATCCAAAAGACTGTCGGAGCGGGCGGATGTATACCTTTAGCCGGGGCAGTCTCCGCAGGAAGTGACGTAAGGTCGAAAAAAGACTCGCGTGAACTCTTGTATACCGGCTTCCCGGGGCTTTGAGGATGGCGGGAAGTGTTTGTTATTCCTCTACAGTGCAGGCTCTGGTGAGGACGTGGCGTTCTGTCTGCTTAAAGAGGTGGCCAAGGCCTGGGGGGCAGGACCAAGGCCGAGCCGAGGCTGTGGCTCCAGTTTGACATTATAGGTAGGGTTCTTTGCGCCCAGCGGCGATCAGGAGAAACCCGGCTTTGCAAGCTTGACACAATCCCAGCCCTCGGGAAAGAGAGGCAGCATTGATTGTCGCGAGATTGAGCCCAATGGGGACACAACGTGAGACTCTTAAAAAAAAAAAATCCTTTTCTTCTTGCGTCCTGTTTCTGATTGTCAGCCCTTGGGCATTTTCCAGACCCAGCTCCTTTTAGGACCCAGGAAGTCATTTGCTGCAGGTCTGTTCCCTACTCAATTCCTGGTTTCTGCAGCAAAACAGCCATCACAAGAGGTGGCACTGACACTGGTGCCCTGCACTCAGCCAGAAACCCAATGTCCTGCTCTCAGGTACACCCAGAAAAGCTCTTGAACTAATTGCAAAGTGAAGCCTACCCCACCCTTTAGCAAACTGCGAGGTGATGGAATCCGGCTCCGGCAGAGGTGGAGCCAGGTGAGGTCTTCCCCGTATAGTGAGGTCTAGATATGGAGCTCTTGGGAACGACTCAGCCAGAACACCTCCACCCCCAGGCTAGCTAGCTCAGGTGATCCTGCAGGAGCTGGATGAGGGTGGCCAGACGGACCACACCTTTCTCCTCCAGGATTTTCTCCATTCTGAATCACCATGAAATTTCACTGGAAATGTGTCCTCAGTTTCTTGCATGAGCACAGAACACAGGTCCTCGACCAGGAGGACATCTTGCTAAGGAGCCTGAAACACCAGCTCTCAGCACTGCTGGTTCATCCGGGAGGGAACTTCCTCTTCCACCTACCTGGAGACCACACACCCGGGCCTCATCCTGCTGAAGAACTGCCACCTTAGGGCCACAGAACCCCATGCCGTTACTATCCTGACCCCTGGGCAGAAGGGGGGGGGGCACAAGGTACCCACAAAAAGCACCTGCTGAGATGAACTGAAGGCAGCTAGTCCACCCTAATTTCTAATGCAGTACCAGGAACTGTGCCAAGCCGCTGACCAGGAGCTTAGCGCAGTCTGAAGACTGGTTTGCAGCCCCCTTCAGCTTCTAGGAGTTGCACAAGCATGTCGGAAAGGAGATCCCAGTGCTTTGAGCTGTCCCAGGAAACCAGTGATAGTTGAGGCAGCAGATCTCAAGCAAAGCTGAGGCAGGAGGTGCACCACTATGCTTGTCGATCAGAGATGGAGCAAGGGTCCAGATGTACCTGCTAAGGTCAGCAGACTGCACTTATGGAGACTCAGACTTTCTTCCTGGCTCCCCTTACCCCAAAGCCCTCTTTAAATAACAAGGCAGGAGACAGTTCCAGGTATAACAGCAGGTTCTTTTTCCGGTTCCTCAAAGCGCCACAAAACCACCACTGGGATGGGACCAAGACAGAAGAGAATGTAAACATTGGGTTCCACCCCTGGACTCAAGGGAAGACCCTTACTCAGAGAGGGGCTTGATGGCTGGAAAGGAACAAAATGAGACAGGCTTCCTGATGAGGCAGCAGAGAGGCCTGAGCATACAAAGCAAGTGGATTAGGAGGAGAGCAGGACACAGGTGGAAAGGAAATGGAGGACATTTCCTTGCATGTCCCCTTAAATAAACTGGAGTACAGGAGCACTGTGGAACACAGGTCAGAGCACTCCACCCCAGGCCAACCTGACCTTCTGTACATAATTACAACACAAGGATATCCAGGAGAGAGAAAACAGCCTTGGCCCCCAGAAAGACAGTGGGGTGACAGGCAGGGCCCCAAGACAGGAAAAGGAACCTAGCTCCACCATCTAAGGGAAGCCACTGGAGTGTAAGAATCCGCAACTGCTAACTGTCATTGCCAAGAGTCACCCTGTGACAAACGGCAAATGAAGACAGCACCCCAGAAGGAATTCGTAGGCCTGACAGAGACCCAAGCTGGGCCTAAGTGGACGAAGAGTCTCCAGACTTGGTCACTGCTACCTAGGAAATATAACTGTCCATGCACTGTGGCTGTCCTGGCCATGTAGGATCAGCAGCTGGCAAGGAGTCAGGGGGAATCAAGCCACTTTCCTCAGAAAAAGGAAGAGCCTGCCAAGGGAGCTGGGAGAACACCCCTGCCAGGCCATGTCATCCCGACCCAGCAAGAGGTCAGAAGTAAGCATCCTGCCGGGCTTCAGACGAAGACTTGTCCCCACCATCATGGGGTGCAGGAGGGCCATCTGCCTTTCGACGCAAGGAAAGTTTCCGGCCTTGGCCCTTCTTCTCCTGTTTCTGCCGCTCCTTCTCCTCCTGTTTCTGCCGCTCCTTCTCCTGCTTCTGCTGCTCCTTCTCCTGCTCCTTTTCCCATTTCTGCCGCTCCTTCTCCTGACGCTGACGCTCCTTCTCTCGCTCTTTCTCCTGTTTCTGCCGCTCTTTCTCCTGCCGCCGTGCCTCCTTGCTGGTGCCTAGTGGGGTGCTGTTGCCAGTGGGCGAAGGAAGTGACGGATGCAGTCCCTCAGCAGTGACGACGGCCCCAGGGACGGGGCCGGCACTCGCCCTGCGGACAGGAGGTGGTGGGGAAGGAGCCCCTCCAGCTGCCCGGGAGCCTCTGCTCTTAAGACTAGGGAGGCTGAGGAGGCTGGAGGAAGGGCCCAGGGGTGGCTGCTGCCGCCTGCGCTCCTCATGGATGGCTCGGGAGCCGTGCAGTCGCCGTGAGGGCCGGTACTGTAGTTCTCCCCTGGTCTCCCGCCACTTCTTCAGCTGGGCTGCATTCTCTCGCTCAATCAATGTTTCTGTCACTGGGAGGTTGGTTACCTAGACAGAAGACATGGGAGCCAGAGTATAGATGGGTATGGGTATGGGCTGAGGCGGATCAAGGGGTGCTGAGGCTCAAGGCCTACCTCATGCACCAGGAAGTCCTCCTGCATACACTGTTGTGGCAGGTTTCGAAGCTGCTCCATGGTTTCATACATGCCTTGACAGGAACGAAGCTTCTCCACAGTACCCAATGTGTGTCGCAGCAAGACCAGAGCCACTCGGAAGATGATCTTAACGCCTACAGGGTCAGAGGGGCGCAAAGAGAGATCAGGTCCAGGACCTCAGCCTGTCTCATGTAGAGAAGACAGTCCCTGCTGCTGTTCACTGCCCGCCTTACAGGTGAAGGAAGCTGCTACAGGTTGCAGGTTTCTAGAAGGCAAGCAGACTCTAGGCTGGAGGCTTGAATCAAGACGGGTCCTGTTTTTCCTGCCTGCAGACTGCGTATTCTGAAGCTTGGGCCCAACAATACTTTTGTCCATGGGCTACCAATAAAGTGACAAATCCTAGCCCCCCTCAGCCTAGGAGGCCACTGAAATACCTTCACAGAAAAACATGTCCCAGACACGCAGCACTGAAGCCCAGGGGAGGGTGCGGGCAAAGATGCACATGAACCATTCTGTCATGTAGAGCACGGGGTCAATGCGCTGCCGCCGAAGATGCCGATGTGCCAGCGGGGAAGCCCGGCGCAGGAGCGCAAAAAAGATTTCTCCATCCAACTGAATGGCCTCCTAGAAGTGGTGGGAAGAGCAATGAGAAACATCTTGCTAAGTTCCCTGGGGGCACAATGAAACCTAAGAGGGTGGCTGAGCCTCAGTGGTGGAGGAACAGGACAAATGAGGCAAGGCAAGGCCCTAGGGCAGCCGTGGGGAGTCACAGCCCAGCGCACCCAGCTTCCCGACACTCACCAGCCCCGCACTGTAGTAACCTGGGAGGTACTTGTCGCAGATCTGTACCAGGCACCAAAAGGCTTGCTGCGAAGGGCAAGAACAAGGAGGCAGGGATGGGGCCTGAGAAGCGGGGAGGAGGCAGCCCTCCCATCCCCACCCCCACCCCCCAGGTCCAGACGCTGACCTCAGCAGGCATGTGCATGAGCAGGACTGCGGCCACGGGGGCCTGGGCCTGGCAGTAGCCCTCGTCAGGCCTGTAGATGGTGTAGGCCTTCAGGATGCGGTACAGGTCCTGTTGCCTAAGTGAGTGATGAGATGGCAGTCGTCATACCCGCCCCAAACTGGACCCGAACCCTCACAGCAAGTCCCCAGCTAGTCTATCGAGCTTGACCACCACTTAGCCGGCTGTCTTCCCGGACCTGCCCACCACTCTAGGCCCTAGCCTTTCACCCTGGGCTGCACACCCATAAACTTCCTACCCATTTCCTTCTCCACTGCACCCACCCCCAAAGCAATCACAGTCACTTTCTCCAGGGACCTGTCAATAGTCACAGTATCAGCCCTTCTCTGGAACCACGTGTTTTTATACCCCAGGGCAGACAATCAACAGGGTTGTCTGTTTCACTGGATTTCATCAGACCTCCCAGCATGTCAGAGAATCCTGGTTCTTGGTGAAGGCCAGGAAACCAGCTGGACTTCACATCTTCTCTTATCTCTGTACTGAACCAGATCTGTGCTCCAGCCCTTCTTTCCTCTGCTGAGTTCCATCATATCCGATAGTTCCATCTACTCCAAAGCAGCTTCCCAGAGGGCAGCTACCAAGTCTGAGCCATACTGTATCCTGAACTTCAGTGACATCTGTTCTCTTCCCCTCCATAGCTTCTTCCTTCTCTGACTTCTATCTCAAAGTCAAAATATCTATGGACCTCCCAGATCTCCCTGCTTCCAGTCATAATGCTAATACTGCTTATATTAGCACCACCCCAGATCCAGTCTTTTATGTCTTATCTGCAACTACATCACTATTACTTTAAAAATTTTTTGAGGTGGGGTTTCACGTAGCCCTTGCTGGGTTCTAATCCTTTGTACCCAAAAATGGCCCTGAATCCTGATCCTCCTGCCTCCATCTCTCTAGTACCAGGATTAAAGATAGGAACCATCACACTTAGTTTTCTGTGGTGCTGAAAATCACTCAGAGCTTCATACATGCTAGATAAGCACTCTACTGGATGAGCTACATTCCCGCTCTATTTACTTACTTTGTATTTACTTCGCAAAAGTTCTAATGAAATAACATATTTGATGATGCTGATTATTTTACCTAATACATAGTAAAAGTAATCTATGCCAAACTAACACTAACAAAATACTGTAGTTAGAGAGAGGGCTCAGTAGTTAAAAAGCACTTTTTGCTCTTGCAGAGGACCCAAGTTCAGCTCCCAGTACCCACATCCATGGTGACTCACAACCATCTGTAATTCCAGTTCCAGATGATCCCACACCTCTTCTGACATCCTCTGGCACCAAACATACACAAATGTAGCCTCCACCATATGCACCCTTCTGCCTATGACTAGATCCCAGCCTTCCTTTCTGCTGTGAGTGTGCCCTCTTTTCTGCTTCATCCATTTTTCTATTAAATCATTCCCATCAGCATAGTAGTAATCTGCTTTTCAAATTATTTCTTCTGCAGCTCTAGGTTTGAACCCAGGGCTTTGTGCATGCTAGGCAAGCATTCAATCACTGAGATACATGTCCAGGCCTGCTGTTTCTTTTTTTTTTTTTCTTACTGAGGTTGTCAGGCTTGTAAATCAAGTGCCTTTATCCACTCAACCTCCTCACTGACCCTCACTCTTGTGTCCCTTCATCCCACTCTCCCCCCAAGGAACACACTTCCTCTCCTTACCTAGTCAGCCAAGCAGCTCTAGGAACTACACTCACTGTCCTGTGTCCTTCTCCTCCTGTACTTTCCGCAGGCACTCGCCTACTGCTCCCCAAAAGTTTCTTTATCAAATCATTAAGAAGCCAGCTGGAGTGGCTCACACCTTTAACTCTAGGACTCAAGAGGCTGAGGCAGGCTGAAGATTTCTGGAACTATGAGGCTAGCTCAGCTATAAATGCAAGACTGTCTCAAAAAACAGTCACTAATGACTTATATAGTGTTACGTCCAAACTAATTGACTAATTCTCAGATTTGATGTCCTCATCCCTCAGCACCGTTTCCTGAAGTGGGTCCTTGAGGCTCTTCTTCACTTTCTTTCAGAAGTCAGACTCTCCCTCCTACCTCGATACTTCTGGCCCTGGTGTCCTCTGTCATTTTGTTCATCGTCTCACCCCCAAAGCATTAGTACTTCAGGGCTCAAGCTTGCTTGCTTACCTTCCTTTTTTTTTTTTTTTTTTTTTTTGAGACAGGTCTCGCTATGCATGCCTGGCTGGCCTAAGACTCACTATGTTATAGACTGGATCCACCTGCCTTTGCCTACCCAGTACTGGAATTAGAAGGTGTGCCCACCACACCAGGTCACATCTTCCTTTTGAGTCTATACTTGTGGCTCTGTGACCTCATCTTGTTCCATGGGAGAGTCGAATCCCTCCATAATCACACTTTCAATTCCCAATTTACTGCCAATTTAAACTATTTTCCTGAAATTCAGACTTATAATTTATTGGGTACCTGGATTTTGGTACATGCCCTGGATGTCCAATAAGCAACCCCCCTCCTAGTTTGAGACAGAATCTTACTCTAGCCAAACAGTCCTGGAACTCAAGATGTAAGACTGGCCTTAAATTCATGGCAATCTTCCTGCCTCGGCTTCCTAAGTGTTGATTTGATATCCAACTCCCACCCCAACACATAAAAGTCTACCTAAGTACCTGAGACTACAGGCATGAGCTAACAGGTCTGACTCTTAAACTACTGACGTAACCCCAAACCTACCTGTCCCCACAATTCTCTGATCTTGACTAGCAAGTAGCAAGTCTCTCACACTGACTGTTCTTGTAACCCACACCATCTCCATCCTCCTTCAGTACTTCAGACCCCTCTCCACTACTTCTCTCTCTCTCTCTCTCTCTCTCTCTCTCTCTCTCTCTCTCTCTCTCTCTCACACACACACACACACACACACACACACACACACACACACACACACACGCTCCCCTTCATCTGGGACTGTCTATTCCCACACAAAGGGATTTGGGGTTTTAGCCCATCGCTGTCATCTGTGACTGGAATAGTGCTTGGCAGAAGTAGGTACTCAACTGTTATTTGTTAAAAGATGACCGTATATTTCAGCTAGGCATGGTGGTACATATCTATAATCCTAGCACTTGGGAGACTGCAGCAGAACATGAGTTCAGATCACTCTGGGCTACCCAGCAAGTTCAAGGTCATTCTAATTAAAAAAACAAAAAAAACTTCACACTGTCTATGGTAGTGGTGGCATGCTTTTTAATCTTAGCACTTGGGAGGCAGAGATAGATATGATTTTGAAGCCAGTATGGTCTACATAGTCAGACCCTGTCTCAAAGAAAAAACAAACAATACATACACATTGTTTTTTATATTACATAAAGAAAGAAAAATGTTCATCTAGGGCTGAGAACATAGCTCAGAGGTAGAAGACTTGCCTAGCATATGAGAGGCCCTAAGTATGAGCTCCAACACAACAGAAAGGCCATATAACAACCTACGATCACCTTGTATACTAATAAGGAGTGGTACCTATATTTCATCTTGAGGAAGCTTAACCTACAGAACAAAAATCCAAGTGCTTTGGCTCTTAGTGAACTGACCCAAACTTCCAGATTCAGCACTATAAAACCCCACTGTCCAGACACTGCTTATGGAACTTCTCATGGAAGAAAATCCTACCCTGTCCTAGACCCAACTATCTTTTAAAAGCCAGCACAAATACAACCTCAATAGTCCTTCATGTGCTACACAAAGGCCACATTAGAATCTCCCTAGACACTTAACACTACTTGACACTCAACCGATTAACAATCAGTCTTATAAGAACCCTAGAGGGCAAGAATTGCTTGGACCAAGCCCTGTATCTACCTGTGTCTACCCAGAACCTTCACAGACGTTTGCTAACTGACCCACACAGTCAGGCTCTTACCCATGCCCTCCTCGAGCAGCAAACATTTCATGGAAAGGGAATTGGCGATGCAAGTCCTTCTCAATCACATCCAGCCACTTGGGGTCCCCAGGGGCCCGTTCCAGCTCCTACAATAGGAGAGCAGGGATTACCTCAGGATCTGGAAGAACTGATTTCTCCTACAGAGACAGTGCCATGTGTCCCCACACCTTGGAGTTGCACAAACCTCAAACTTGCCCGGGTTCTGCTCCAAAAGCTCCTTGCTATTAGACAGGTACTGCCAGGCCTTGGCTCTGAGAGATGAGGGGATCCCTTTCCGGCAGCGAAGTTTTACCTAAGGCAGAGTAGCACCAAGGGTGACAGCTTCATGGCTGGAACATTCTCCAAGCTTTCCCCACCAGCCATTAGGCTCCCAGAGACACTCCTCCCACATGCCAGATGCGACAAAGCTGGACCTGGCCTGGCTACAGTTTAAAGCTCCTCCTTCCAAGGCCTAAAGCACCACTGATCTTCAATGTGTTAGGAGGGCCGAGTTTCCTAGGCTTTCCAGCACTGCCCCTCCCCCACCCTTGCACATTGCCCAACCCACCATACAGCCCTCAAACCTTCTGGAAACGCCGTGACAGCCACTTATCCCAGTTACTGAACATTTCCAGCCATTTGAGCTCCCTCTGCCGAGCCACATCCACAGGAATAGAGCTCTCTCTGCAGAATCAGAATCAGAGTAAGTATGGAAGAGGTCAGTGGCAGTAGTACAGAGCCCAGGCTACTGGGGAAACTGAGCCAGCCAGTTCCCTCAGGCTCAACTGAAAAACTAGAAATTGTGTGAGATCAAAAGTCTGAATATTTGGCCATCTAAAGCCTTGTCCACCACATTATAAAGGCTTCCTTTTCTACTGGATCTTTACACACAAAATTCAAATCCCATTTCTAAACTATCCAATTTTGGTAAATACTGACAAGATACATTCTGGCTAGCGACGTAGCTCAGTGGTACTGTGCTTGTCTTGCATGTGAAGGGCCCTGAATTCAGTCCCAGCACTGCAAAAATAATAATAATTAAATGTAAGTCACATTTTGTATTAAATCTGGATCTAAGTCCTAGTTTTACCATTTATCCATTGCGTGACCTTGAACAAATCACTTAACTTCTCTAGGCCTCAGTTTCCTCATTTGTAAGGTAGAGAAAAACAACAATATCTACCCGAAAGGACTTCTCAATTGCCTATAGTGGGGGCTCACTTAGTACACGTAGTGACCCCCCGTTTTTAGCCTATGAGACACGAGATTTCTTGGACCATCTGTGATTCCTCTCCCCCCCTTTGCAACCTTCCCAGATTCCCAAGCAAATGAATGCTCCTGCCCTGATACTGTTCTGTCAGCTCCATCTGTCTGGAATGGTTGGTTACTTACAGGAACCAGTTCCAGGAGACAAAATGGAAAAGCGAGCGAGCACGGGTTTTAGAAATTCCACAAACTAAGTCAAAACCCAGTTCTGCCCCTTAGAAGCTAGGAAGTCTTGACATGTGAGTGACCTCGGTGTTGTCCTCGGCTATAAACAGGATGCCACTACCTATACTCACCAGGACTGTAAGAAAAATGCATAAACTGGGTGGTGGTGGCACACACCTTTAATCCCAGCACTGGGGAGGCAGAGGCAGGTGGACCTCTGTGAGTTTGAGGCCAGCCTGGTCTACAAAGAGAGTTCCAGGACAGCCAGGGCTACTACAGAGAAATCCTGTCTCAAAAAACAAAGCCAACCAACCAACCAAGCAAAGAGCATAAAAAGACTGTTAAATATGAGCTCATCATGTATTAATTTACTTTGTGCTAGACACTCCCTAAACAGAGACATCATCTCTCATTTCTGTCAGAAATCAGCTCCACACTCTCAGAGCTGGGAAGAGTAAGTGGCCTTTCCTGCCCTTAGGAATACTAGCACTTACAAAGGGAGGGAAGGACTGGAGAGATGGCCCAGCTTGAACAGCACTGGATGGTCTGGGAGAACCAGGATTCAGTTCCCAGCACTCACATGGCAGCTAACCAAGGTCCAGAAAAAAACTGCAGTTCCAGAGGATCTGAAGCTCTCTTTGCCTCCTTGGGTACTGCACGCACATGGTGCACAGACATGAGTACAGGCCAAACACCCATCTACACAAGAACTTTGATAAATCTTACAAACAGGGGCTGGAGAGATGGCTCAGAGGTTAAGAGCACCGACTGCTCTTCCAGAGGTCCTGAGTTCAATTCCCAGCAACCACATGGTGGCTCACAACCATCTGTAATCAGATCTGGAGCCCTCTTCTGTATACATGATAAATCTTACAAACAGAATGGGTGTGCACGTCCACTAGGACACGAAAAGTGCAGTGACATGAGAGATGGTTATTACGAGGACGGCAGTATCAGGGAAGGCTTCCTGGAGGAAAGGACATCAGCAGTGTACCAAAAGGAGTGAAGAGAAACTAGGAGGCAGAGGAGGGAAGAAGGGCACTCCTGGCAGGTGGATAGGCCTGAATAATCCACTACTGATTTAGAACAGAGCCTGACACACAAAGCTTGGACTTTGCCCTGTAAGAGGAAGAGTGTTCTCGCTGGTATATTACCATCAGCCTTGTCTCGGAGGTTGTTCCTCTGCATGGAAGACAGATTCTGAAGTGACAGTTAGAGAGAGAGAAACGGCACCCAGCACCGCGCCTGACACAGGAGCAATATTCTAAAACTGAATTTGACCACGTTCCTCTGACTAGTACTGAGAAGTGTCCACTGGTCACACAGAGCCACGTTATTTGAGGGAGGCAACTCAAGGGTGCTAGTTTTGTTTCTTATAAGCTGAAAAAGGTGCAGGAGAAAGGACCAGGGCCAAACTTCAGTCAGTCAGAGTTCTGACGGTGAGTGCTGGTGCCCAATCAAGTTTTCTGAGTTTTGCTAGCTTATAAGCCCTGCCTGTATTACTCCCACCCACCTTCCTGATTGACAGCCTCTTCAGCAGAATTCTCACATCCAGGTGCTCACAAAACCCTCTGATCTCTAGGCTAACCCCAACCAACTATATTGAAACTAACTGTTGAGGCATTCCCTCCAGAAGAACTCCCTGAAAGTACTACTTCGGTCGTGCTCAGTACAGGCCTGGCTGCGGTGTCCTTGGGCGATGCTCTAGGCTGAACTAACCAGGTTACTGACTAGGGAGCAGGTTAAGAGAGCACAGGAACAATGGTCAGGATCCAGAGAGGGGGAAGGAAGAAGTCAGAGCGATCACACCCCCACCTCAGGAGTGACTCAGGCCCCTCCCTGGAAGGAACTAGGAAAGTTCGACTAGGGCAGGGGAGATGAGGAAATGGGGAAGAGGCCACCCCATCCCTTTCCTTCAGTGAAAATACAAGGCTGCTCTCTCACAGAAGCCCTGCCTTGGGGCCTCTCCTCCATCAGCCAGACTTCCTCCCCCGACCCTTCTGCCTACTGCCTTTTTGAAGGTGCCTGCATCCTTCTGACCCTCAGGGACCCAGGGTGTCTCCCAGAACCCTGGTCCAACCCACCTTCCAGAATATTTGGCCTTTTGTTAACAAGAGTTTCATACCAAGCAGCTAGCATCTCAGCTGCTTAGCAGGTATCATCTCATTCAACCCTTCAATCCACAGGGGAAACTGAGGCACGGGAACAGGGACAGCACTAGCTCAAGGACACAGACCTAGGCAAGGTCTAGGCTTAAACCCAGATAACTGCCTTGATCCCTGATTCCCCAACTCGGAAGTCACAGAAGCCCCAGGATGCTCTGAGCACTACAGATCCTGCTAATGACTCCCTGGGTCAGGACTGGCCAGGCGCATCACCTCGCCTCCCCCCACCCCAGCTTCCGCAGGCGGCCCCACGGGGGGGGGTGTCCACGGTGTACTCACAGGCTGCCTGAGTACTGGCTGCCCCCAAGGAAACCATACTTGTCCGTCTTGCGCAGGGCCAGTCCATTTATCTCCGAGTCCGAACCCATGGAGCTCACATCATCCGCCAAGGACTCCAAGGTCCCGGACATGAGGCTCACGGAGTCCAGGTAGCTCAGGGTGTCCGGGGCTTGCCCTCGAGGCCCAGAGATGCCAGGTCCGAGGCTGGACGTGGAGCCCAGGTCTTGAAAGTTTTCAACAGGCTCCGGGGCTGGGGTCACCGTCACCACAGCCACCGGAGCCTCACACGTCCCGGGGGGGCCTGCGACAGGCCCCGAGGGGTCCTCCGGCGCGGGCCCGGCCGAGGCCGATGTAGCAGCTCCATGTCCACCTGTCACCTGTCCCGCTCCGCCCCGAGCAGTCACTCCTGAAACCACTGTGGTTCCCGGCTTGGGGGCAACCGGGGGTTTGGCAGTCAGGGCTCCAGGCGCCGTTCTGGAAGGGGTCCGAGTGGGGGTCCCTGGTCCTGGGGTGGGCGAGGCTCGAGCCTCTTCCGTCTTCGGAGCGTCTGCCCCCGAAGCCAAGGCCGCCGCCGGTGCAGGGGACTCTTGCGTCTTGGCGGCTTCGGCTTCGGCCTCCAGGGTCAGCACCACCACCGTGCTGCCCGCGGCCGCCGCTGTCGTCGCCGCCGCCGCCGCCGCCGCAGCCGTCGTGGCCGTAGTCGGTGCCGCTCCTGGAACCCAGGCGGGCTGAGCTTCCCCGGGGACCACCAGGTTGACGGGGGCAGACGTGGCCGTGGTCACCGGCGGTCCCGGGGCCACCACTAGGATCGGCCCAGCCCGGGAACCCCGGGGCGGGGGCGAAGGGGCAGCAGCGGAGGCGCCGTGCCGGCGCGGCGGGGCCACCAGGGGCGCCGGGCCCGTCTCCATAGCGGTGGGCCGCCCCTCACATCCCCCCCGCCGCGGAGGCCGCAGAAGGCGCCGCCCCTCAGGCCGCCCGGAGCAGCCCGGCCGGGCTGCAGAGAGGGCGAAGGGCGCGGCCCGGCGCGCGCCGGGGCGGGGCGGGGCGGGGCGGGACCGGGCGGCGGGCGGCGGGCGGCGGGCGGCGCGCGCAGGCGGCCCAGGGGTCGGGGGCGCTGGCGCCGGGGTCTCCCGGCCTCTCGACCCTGCTCGCGCGCTCGCGCCGCCCCCTCCCAGCGAGGGGCCGGCTGCCGACGTCGCGCCTGCGCAGACGCCGAGGAGCCGCCGGAGTCCGGGCGGACTACGCCTGCGCGAGGGAAGGCCCGCCCCCCCCCCTTTTTTTTTTCTCCTCCCGCCCTCTCCAGAGGACCTGGACTGATAATAGGAGAGAGAAAACAGGGTTCCTGCCAATCGATGGAAGGGTGGGTGGGGTTGGAGGCGGGAAGAGGGCGGGCAGTCTAGAAAGAGGAAATGAGGAGGGCGGAGACAGGACGAAGAAAACAGGCAATAGGAAAGAGGGACCCTGAGCCTCCTGGCCAATAAACACGGAGGAAGCGTGAGTGATCGCGGAAGGGCGGGGAAGGAGGCCGGGGCTGGGCCGTAAGAGGCGGGGCCTAGGACCGCTCAGCCAATAGCAACGGAGAAAAGGGAACCAATGAAACAGGGTCTAGGCGGTCAGCTTGCCCGGCCGGCACGTCTATTCATGTGATGACAGCATCAGCAGTCAATAGAAAGAGCGGAAGAATTCTTAGACTTCCTGAGAAGGTCAGGAAGGAGTGACAGCTAGAGCGAGGCGGGCTGAACCTGCCCTTAACTTATCAGCCAATGACGGTCTTTCTTCACTTCGCCAAAGGGCAGGAAGATAGATAACACTCTCAGCAAATGGTAGCTTCGAGGGGCAGGGATGCTGCCAGCAGGCGGTGCCAGAGCAAGAATAGTCAGTGACAACCAGAGACAAGCGCGAGAGGAGGTGACAGCTGGGGACATCACTGAGAAGGGGCCTGGAGCATCGCTGCGGCTCCTAGCCAATAAGAGTTTCATGCTGGCCTTCTTGGGTTTCCAAAAGGGCCCCCATTCATTCAGCTCCTGAGCTGCACCACAAACCCAGTGCCCTCACCCGGTACTCGCCACCTCGGTGCCTCTAGTTAGACTACAGTCAGAGTCTTCTAAAAGGCTCATCTCTCTGAAGTCCCTGTTTCAGGCAGGAAACTCAGACCAGGTTTCTCTAAATTCTCATACATAAATTGAGCTTCTCCTCCGAACGCTGCGATTTTTCAAACTTTATCCCTCTCATTCTCGAGGGTTCCATCTCAGAACCCAAATCTAATGAATCCCCAATACCATGAACCCTCCATATCTGTATTCCTGTTCTTTGGAGGATCCCAGAACCAAGCCCTATCGTTATGACATCTCTTCAGTACTCATTATCTACTAACCTAGACTCCAATTTCATGAGCCCTCAAGGTTGCCCTCAGGCCAAAATCATAAAGACCAGACCTTATGGGAGCTAACCTAGCCTCGACACACCACTTCCTCTGTTCTCTGTTCTCTTGAGCCCCAGGATTAGTGGGCCCCAAAATGCATACAGCATCTGCCACTCTCGAATTCTAGTGAGACCCAGCTCTCAGCTTCCCGGTTCCCCACTGGCTTTTGAGTTTTGTTGCCTCACTCCCCCGCTCCCAACTCAAACCCAACCTGGACCCTGCAATGACCTGTCAGATCTTCTTTTCAACGTGCCCACTTTCCATCGGATTCAAGTTTACTGAGCATCCCCCCAATTCCATTCCCTTTCTGGAGTCTTTCTCACCTCCCAGAACCCACTAACGAGTGGGTTCCTTCATGACGTAGCCCCCCATGGTACCCATATAAGGCAAAGCAGCCGCCAACTGAGGCAGGGAGGGGCTGTGCAGGAGGCCAAGAGCAGCTGCTAAGTTTAGGGTGGCTCCTTCTCTCTTCTTAGAGACAACAGGTGGCTGGGCCCCAGTGCCCAGAAAAGAAAATGTCTTAGTGGCATTGGCATGGACTGGAGGAGGGGAAGGGAGGAGACACATTCCTCAGGACATCAGGTCCTAAAGGGAGCAGGAGGAGATGGGTGTCCTTACCAACCTAGGGGTTCCTCTGCTGCTAGTTCCCTAGACTTCTGCTGCATGGATGAGAATGTGGCACTGAGGCCCAGAACGTGATGAGAGAATACCTAAAAGTCCCAAAGTCAGCCGAGCCGGTCCCTTCCCAGGAAGGACAAGTCACTCCTAGGCTATGCTACCTAGGAGAAGGTGACAGCTAGCACTCCCCTCTGGGTGTCTTTGTCTCTTCTCTTCTGAGGTCCAGCCTTGATTCCCACTGGACCTCTTTTGTGTCAACCCTTCCCAAGTTCACCAGCATCTCTGCTTGTCCTTGAACAACCCCCAGTATCTGCTCACCAACCCTTAACATCCAGCCCCGTCACAAGTCTGGCAAACCTAACAGCCGACCTTTCACCTTTCCGGCCTCTGCCCACGTGCTGTGCCTTCTGCCTTGCGTCTCTGCCCATCACCCTCCCCTGCATCACTTGCCTACTTCCCACTGAGTCTGCTATTGGCATCCCTTGCCTACTTGCTAAAGCAAACCCGCAAAATCAAGCACATCGTAGGTCTGCGACACACGCTTTCTGAGTTTAGATCTGGGGTTCAAAGGTCTGGTTCATCTCTCCCAGAACTATGGGTTGGCTGGGGCCCCCCTGATTTCTGGCACAACCCAGTCCCCTTTTGGGAGAGAGAACACCCCTTCCTGCCTACCCTAATGAAACTCGCATCCCAAGACTTACTCCCTCCTCCCTTTCTGTGCTCCAGCTGCTGCAGGCCTCCAAGAAAGGAGAGGCCCCTGAGCCGGGCTATTTTAGTATCTGGGGTGGGTATCCGCAGGGCTAAGGTTACCATGGTATATTACGGGCTGTGAGGGCAGGACTATATAACCCCAGAAGAGCTGCCCCAAGCAGAGTCTCTGCCTTTTCCAGCTGGAGCCTCTGCCTTGCCCCCAGGAGATCTGAGACATGGTGAGTGAGAATCCCCAGCTGCAGTCCAAACTATTAGCTCAGGGTAGCCTCGCCCTTCAGGAAAAAAAAAAAAAAGTTGGTGATTCTCATTCTAAGTACAGGTAAGATATGAATCCTCTTTCAGCACCAGAACGGGGCCAGAGGATAGGGTGGTGGGCTGACTCAGTCAAGGACAGTGTGCTTGGATGTCAACCATGGGGAGGGCGTTAGACCTGCTCAAAGTCTGTGCCATCCCTTTCTGTCCTCTCTCTAAAGTCCTTGGACCAGTGAGATGATCCCACTCTCATTTTATAAGTGATAATTAGAGGTTCAGATAGGGTCAGTGAGTGGATTAAGCTAGCAGGTATGGGCGCCAAGTTAGCGGGCCAAGGATCCTGAGAAGGGCACTGGTCAGACAGGATGGGGGGACCCGGGAGCTATAGCTGGAACATAAGAGAGGCAGCCAAAAGAAGCCCCCTTAGCCAGATGGAAAAAGTTACTTTAGAAGAAGGGACTCAAAGAACGCTGATCTGATCAGGCATGGTCGTGATGTATGCCCATAATTTCAACTGCTTTTAAGCCTGAGGGGTAGGATCACTGGAGCCCAGGGGTTCAAGACCAGCCTGAGCAATATAATGAGAACTGGTCTCAAAAAGAAAAAGAAAAAAAAAAAAAAAGAAGAAGAAAGAGGAGCTAGGGATGATGATGATGAATGTCTTTAATTCCAGTACTCAGGAGCTTAATTCCAGCATCTCTGTGACATCAAGGAAAGCCAAGGTCTAAATAATGAGTTCCAAGACTAACTAGTGAGACCATGTCTATTTTTTTCCTTGTGTTTTTTGAGACAGGGCTTCTCTGTGTCAACAGTCCTGGCTGTCCTGAAACTCACTTTGTAGGCCAGGCTGGCCTCAAACTCACTGCGATTTGTCTGCCTCTGCCTCCTGAGTGCTGGGATTAGCCCACACCTGGCTGAGAGACCACGTCTTAAGAAGAAAAAAAAAAAAAAAAAGAGGGTTTGGGGATGTAACTCAGTTGCCTAGCACGTACAAGCAACCAAATAAAATCGGATGTAGCAGCTTAAGAGGATGACCCTGGTAACAGTACTTGGAGGTAGAGATGCAGGCAAGAGATCAGATGATCAAGGTCATCCTCAGCTAAGTAGCAAGTCTGGGGGGCTATAGAGACCTTGTTTTTAACAACAACACAAGTCTGGTTTATCCGAGGAGGGGGGTCCAGGAACTGGCCTGTGGACGCTTCTTCTCAACCTCCACCCTCACAGGCACCCAAGAAGGCCAAGAGAAGGGCGGCAGCCGAAGGGGGGAGCTCCAACGTCTTCTCCATGTTTGACCAGACTCAGATCCAGGAGTTCAAGGAGGTGAGCGAGGGAAGCTAAGGAAAGCCTCCCCCCACCCACCCCCACCCCCGCCCCTGGAAAGTGCACCTGTTGAGGGAGGAGAGGGTTTAGAATTCCTCCTCCACTCCTCTGAAGGGTGGAGGGGGTCAGCTGGCGGAGAGCCAGAATCTGATCTGCCTGGGGCAGTAATGCTGAAGCCATGGGCCCATCCTGGCTTCATCTGTCCCCACCCCCGCTCCCCACAGGCTTTTACCGTCATTGACCAGAACCGGGATGGCATTATTGACAAGGAGGATCTCCGGGACACCTTTGCAGCCATGGGTGAGTCCTTCCTTACTCCCATCCACAAACAGTGAAAGCTATGGGCGCTGAGGGGAGTCCAGCGGCTTTGGGCTTCAGTCTGCCCACAGGAAAAGGGAATGAGCTGGTGGTATATGTCTAGGGGAGGCATCGCTCTGGCCCCCGGCACCCAACTCCAACCCCTGTTTCTCGCCCCATTCAGGCCGTCTCAACGTGAAGAATGAGGAACTCGATGCCATGATGAAGGAAGCCAGTGGGCCCATCAACTTCACTGTCTTCCTCACCATGTTTGGGGAAAAGCTTAAGGGTGGGTAAAATGTCCTCCGCCCAAGGCCCTGGATGCCTCTTCCTCGGCCTTGGGGGGCTTGCTGAGCTCACGTGTACTCTGACCCTGCAGGTGCGGACCCTGAGGATGTGATCACTGGAGCCTTCAAGGTCCTGGACCCAGAGGGGAAGGGCACCATCAAGAAGCAGTTGTGAGTGTCCCCCACCCCACCCCATAGCTCCACTAGGGTCTCCCTAAGTCCCTAGGTCAGGGTCCGAGGTTGACAGAATGAGTGAGCAGGGTCTGAGCCCCAGGGTTCCATTTTCACAGCAAGTTAAGGAGAGAAACTTGAGACAGGAGGCCCCAGCGTTGGCGAGATGAGCCAAACTAAAAGGAGCCACCCTGGTTTCGGGGGAAGAATGGGGGGGTTGGTGGCAAGGAGAGGGGACAGGACTCATGAACCCAACCTCACCTCCCCGAATGTCACCTTCTCAGCCTGGAGGAGCTGCTTACCACACAGTGTGACAGATTTTCCCAGGAGGAGGTGAGTTGGGGAGGGCCTGGGAAGGGGAAGGACTCGAGCAATAGGAGTTCGAGGACCGGTCCTAGCCCTACTCCTGTACCTTCCCACAGATCAAGAACATGTGGGCAGCCTTCCCTCCAGACGTGGGCGGCAACGTAGACTACAAGAACATCTGCTATGTCATCACGCACGGTGACGCTAAGGACCAGGAATAGGGGACCCAAGGTCTCAGAAGACCTAGATAGGCATCCAGCCTCCCCAACTCTCACCCGACCCCCAATAAAACTCAACTGGTCTTTGTTTCTAATTGGTGGCTACTTCAGTATGTTTATGCGCGAACTCAGGCAGGAGGCTGCCCAGCAAGGCAGGAGTGGAATGACTAGTGGCCGGGAGATCCACCAACCGGCAGCTCCATTCCTGCTGGGAAGAAGACTCGGGCAGCTCGGGGTGGGTGGGGGAAGCAGTTTTTATTATATGGAGAACTTAGAGGTACAGGGATACCCTACGTGGACCGTGCCTTCAGGAGTCGGAGGGCGGTCCTCTCAGAACAGCATGAAAGGTAGATTTGGGTGGGGCTACAAACTTCCGGATTGGAGGGAACCTGTTTCAAATACAAGGGCGGGCCTACCCTCTGGGTCTCCGGATTGGACGCTGGACAGTTTAGAGCAGGGGTGGGACCGGAGATTGGCGGTGAGCAGACAGGCGGCGGTGAGGGTCTCACAGTGAGTCTGACTGCTCACCCTGGGTCTGGCTCTGCTGCATCTGAGCTTGCATCTTCTCCAACATTTCTTGCATGCGGCGCAGCTGTGAGGAGCAAGATTGCAAGCAATGGGACCGGGCAAGGCCGGAATGGGATCTAGGGAGCTGATTAGAGGGAAAGAGATGTGCTTGCTCACCTCTTCGTCTTTCTCGCGAATCAACTTCTCAGTGTCAGCCAGAGGCAGCATGGGCAGCGGGATCTCTGTGGCACTCTGCCGGGAAAGCTTGCTAGAAGTGGAGGGGGGTGGGTCAGAAAACAAGGACGGGGTCTGAAGTTGTGGGTCTAGCCGTGGGGCGAATTCTGGGTGTAGGAGGCGGGACCTCGTCCCTGAGGTTAGGGATGAGTGGGGGAGCCTTAGTTGGACCTGGGAGACGGGGTTAAGCCTGGTAGCAGGAGCAGTCAGGAAGGCTTGCCCAAAGAGTGGCGCCATGGAAGCGCCAAAGTAGCCCGGCTCTCACCTGCGGCTGGCTCGATCCCGAGCCCCAGGTCGAGCCAGACTCTGTAGGCAGCGAGCCCGATAGCCCTCGTAGAGCAGATCGTGGGTCACTTCTTTCAAGTCCTGAAGATGGGTCTGTACCAGCATCCGCCTCAGGTTTAGGAAATCGCAGTGATGTGGGTTCTCCACTAGAGGGCGGACCAGGTGGCTTTCCGTCAAACTCCAACCTTAGACTATGCCCTCTGGGACTATCTCGCTGTTGCCGCCCGAGGATCGATCCCAGGAACTCCCAGGACTTGAGCCCACCTCCAGTTTCACATAGGATGCAGACTGAGCTCTCAGCGCACGCCTGGCCTTACCTTCCACGGTACCCCAGGAGTAGCGGCGTCCCCTCACTGGCCGGGTTCCGCCATCCCGCACCACTTCACAGGAACCAACGACCGCGAAAGGGATGCTTCCCTACAGGGTCGGAATCAGGGGTCACGTTGGCTCCTCCTGGGCATACACCTCTTCCTTAACGCTTTCACTTCCACTCCTACTTTCTGCCTCCCTGCCCCTTCCACGTCCGAACCTTCATCTCTTCATTCTGCTTCTTGAACTCTTCATCCTCATCAGAGTCACATTCTGGGAACTGGTAGATGTTGATCTCCTCCTCCTTCAACTGGTCCCGGATCTCAGAGCGGACAGAGGGAGAAACTGAGGTGTGACCAACCGACATTGCATGGCCAGAAACAGTGAGGTACAGAGATACTGAGCAGTCCGAGAGAAAGAAAGATGTGAAGAACAGACTGTGAGAGGTGGCCACAGAAAATGACCCAAACCAAATCCTCAGAGACGTGATGGTGAGAAATGCAGAAAGACAGGACAGACGTCAAAATACCCGGAAGTGGGACAGGGGAAAGCACTCTAAAGACAGCGGGGCAGGGAGTCATCACCATCACTGGACCAAAGAGATGCCAGGAGTTGTGGTGGCCATCCTCTTTTCCTCAGACCGGCCCTAGCCAAGCATCGAGTTCCAGGACTGTATAGTCATTCTGTTCAGAGCTGTTACAGGCATGGCTGCAGGTTCACACACCCTTTCCTCATACCACCCACCCCCCAGTCTAGCCTAGAAACTCCTGCTCTAAAAAAGGCCACCTCAAGATTTAAAAAAAAAAAACATCCGCCGGGCGTTAGTGGCGCACGCCTTTAATCCCAGCACTCGGGAGGCAGAGCCAGGCGGATCTCTGTGAGTTCGAGGCCAGCCTGGGCTACCAAGTGAGCTCCAGGAAAGGCGCAAAGCTACACAGAGAAACCCTGTCTCGAAAAACCAAAAAAAAAAAAAAACATCCAAGCCGAGGTAAGGTTCAGTGCTGAAAGTCAGGTATCACCCATACCTTCTGCTTGAGGACCTGAGTTTCCCGAGGCATCAGGGCATCTGCTTTGCCGATGACTGGGATAATATTGACCTTTTCGTGCACTGCCCGGAGGAAAGCCACGTCCAGGGGCCGGAGCCTGCAGCAGGAATAGATCAGGGCTCGGCTCCAGAGTACAGAGGTTTATCCAGCCTCCCCAGTCCCTCGACCCCCAGGTGCCCTCCAGACCCTCTGCCGAAGGGCGAGATGAAGTAGAGGCAACAGTGGACTCTGGAGTCCTGGATGTTCTTCCGGTTGAGGCCACTCTCGTCCCTGAGGTATTGCTCAAATTGCTCCTCGATGAATCGGACCACTGGCAGCCAGCTGGAGTGTGAGGAGAGGTCTAGTCTAAGATCACAGGGCAAGGGACAGAGTGGAGCTAGCCAGGCCTGTGGGTGGGAAGAAAGTTCTTTGCTTCCAACCAAAGTCATCAGGGGCAACTGGAAAGGGCATGGGTGAGACATCAAGACGTGAGCTGGGTCCACACCTGTAATCCCAGCACCCAGGAAGCGAGTCCCAAAAAGCAAAAACAAGCAACTGGAAAAAAAAAAAAAAAAAAAAAAAAAAGCACTGAACCAGCCATGGCATAGGTCTGTAATCCTGGAAGTGGACTCTGGAGTTCTGGATGTTCTTCCTGTTTGAGTCTAAGGCCAGTTTGGGTTACAGAATGAATTTGAGGCCCCTGAGCTACACAGAGACACCTTTTTTCTCAAAAGAAAAGCACTGGACACTTTGGGCCAGACTGTTTCTAGAAACAGGTGCCTCCTCCTTCCAGGCCAAGGAGCCATGACAACCCAGGCCACAATGGACCCTTGGTCTTCCATAGTGGGAGAGCGGCTTAGCTCTTATCCATGCCCGCCTCACCAGTCGGAGCAGTCCACGGAGTCCCCGAAGCCAGGCGTGTCCACCAAGGTCAGCTTCACCTTGATACCTCCTTCCTCGATGTCCACGCCTCGGCGCTCAATGGTCAGAGTCTGTGTGGTACGAGCTGTGGGTGTGGAGAAGCTGGCTGTGTAGGGCTCTGAAGCAGGGCTCCGGTCCAGCGGAGGAAACCGTCTCAGAGAAAACCAGTGGCCACCCAAGGCCCCAGACCAAAAGAAAAAGAATACAGTCTGGTGACACAGGAAGAGGCCAGGGACACCACAGAGAGAAGACCAGGACAGCAGCAGGGTGGGGAGCCTGTAGGGGTGAGGAGCCTGTAGGGGTGGGGAGCCTGTAAGGGTGGGGAGCCTGTGGGAGTGGGGAGCCTGTAGGAGTGGGGAGCCTGTAGGAGTGGGGAGCCTGTAGGAGTGGGGAGCCTGTAGGGGTGGAGGTGGGCAGATCTTACCACTGGCATCTGGCACCTGCCGGTCCTCGTAGAGGTTGGTGAGGAACAAGCTGTTGATGAGGGTGGATTTCCCGAGGCCTGACTCCCCTGTGAACAGGACAGGCCTACTCGTCAGCTGGGAGGATGGCCAGGGCCTCCGGAGTACACCCCGACATCTCCCCAGAGCCCACAGACCTGCCACCATGAGTGTGAAGTCAAATCCCTTCTTGACAGACTTGCGGTGTAACTGGTTGGGGAGCGCAGCAAAGCCCACGTATTCCTTGTCCTGGGGGTTCAGGAAGACAGTAGGGAGGCTCCCGGGCATGGCAAGGAGTGCCCGGCATCACCTGAGCCCCAAAGCTGGGAAGTCGCTGACTGTGGGTTCACTTTGACTTGGGGACCCTCGGGGGAGAGGGCTGGGCCCCGGATGCCTAGATTCGGGGGCCCCAGAACTCACCATGGCTCTGCTGGTTGTCGCTGCACCTGGTGTTGCTCCCCACTTCCTCTGGTGGGGCAGGAAGTTGAATATATCAACCAGGGCTGGGGGTGGGGTGAGGCTGGGGGGCAGTGCAGGAAGCCGAGCTGCTCAAAGAGAGGTGAGAAACCCATACTACGTTCCCTTTCTTTTAATTCAAAGATTTTATTTTTAATCATTTGGGGATGGGGATAGGTGCCCATGAGTGCCCCAGAGCAGGGCATTGGATGCCCTGGACCTGGAGTCACAGGTAGTTGTGAACTGCCTGTAGATATTGGAAACTGAGTCCATGCTGTCCACTGCTGAGCCACCTCTACAGCCCCGAGCATCTTTTTCCTTCTCTCCCGACAGATAGCTTCAGCCCTTTCATTTTCCACAGGTCTCTATGCCAAGCCTCAGTATGGCCCCATCGTCATGGTGAGAGGTGGGGTATGAGCAGAAAGAAAGGAAGCAAGATGTTCTCCTTAGCAAGTCTGGTAAGGGATTAGCAAGATGAGCCAAAGAAAAAAGAAAAACTTCCCAGGGTGTTTGTGAACAACAACAACATTAGGATTGGAGGAAGCAGGGGCGAACAGTTCCCCAGCTCAGGCAATGGACTCTTTTCCAGGGGTGGCAATGCTGGATTGAACTCAAGTCTTGGGAACTGCTAAGCTCCATTCCCGATATACCCCCAGCTCCCTGGATTTGGGATATTTCGAGACAGAGTCTCGCCATCTATCCAGGCTGGCCTTGAATTTTCAGGCCTACCACCTTGACACCCTAAGTGTTAGGATTACAGGCCTTGATTGCCCTTATGTTGCTTGGTTTTTGAGACTGGGTCTCATGTAGACCAGGCTAGCCTCAAACTATTTGACCAAGAGTATCTTACAGAAGAAAGGATTTTTATTTTGACGTATGGTTCCAGAAGGATAAGAGTCCGTCATTAAGGGTATGGTAGCAGACACCCAGAGCAAGAAGCTAAGAAATCACACCTTCAGCCAGGGGTGGGGGTGGGGTGGGGGGATACAGGGACAGGGATGGTCACAGCAGGGATGGCACACCTCTTTAATCCCAGAACTCGGGAGGCAGAGGCAGAGGCAGGCAGATCTCTGAGTCTACAGAGTGAGTTTCAGGACAGCCAGGGCTACATAAAAAGACCTTGTCTGGAAAAAAAAAAAAAGCTGAGGGGGGAAACGATGGGGGAGGGGGAACAACTGGAAGTTGGGCCAGGCAGCAAACACTGAAAGCCCCCCTCAGGTGATATGCTTCCTCCAGCAAGGCTGGCCCACCTTCCCAAACAGTCAGCTGGGGGCCAAATCTTCAAATACGCAAGCTTATGGGTGACATTTTGTGTGTGTGTGTGTGTGTGTGTGTGTGTGTGTGTGTGTGTGTAACCCTGGTTGTCCTGGATCTCACTCTGTAGACCAGGCTGGCCTTGAACTCACAGAGATCCACCTGCCTCTGCCTCCCGAGTGCTGGGGTTAAAGGCGTGCGCCGCCGCCGCCACCACCACCTGGCATGGGTGACATTCATATTCAAACCACCACAAAGACAAGTACCCCACCACTGACCTATACAACCAGCCCTGACACTTTCTTTTCTGCACCAGGTGAACAGTCCTTCAGGGCAATCTTCCTCCGTTGTTTCTATTTTAAATTACCTGGAACCTTTCTCAGTCCCCCCCCCCCAATGCCCACATTTGCTTACCTGTGTCTGATGCCCTGGCAGAACTCTGGGGGCAGGGACTATGTCTTCCTAATTTCTACATTCTACATGCTTCATAACACTTGATCTGTTAGATGCATGTGTGCGCGCACACGCGAAAACACACACACACACACACACACACACACACAAAGAGTAAATGAGACTGGAGAGACGTCCCAGGGATTAAGAGAACTGGCTGCTCTTCCAGAGGACCTAGATTCAAGTAGGTTCAGTACCTACAAGGCAGCCTGTAACTCCTGTTCCAGAGAATCCAACACCCTCACACAGACATACATGCAGGCAATACAGAAAATAAATGCACATAAAATAAAAATAAATTTTAAAAATGAGCAAAGAAGTTAGGCAGAATAAAGGCCGGAAGTCTGCAGAACATAAACAGAGAAAGATCCTTGGTTTGGGGTTAGAAAGAGGCCCCCACAAAATCTAGATCCACCACAGACTTGCTTTGTGACCTTAGGAAGTCATTTGACCTCTCTCGACCCCAGCTTCCTCAAGGTAAAAGGAAGTACACCTATCCAGCATATCATCAGGACCATTCTGAGTTTTCTATGACCTGGACTTTCGATCCCATGAGCTAGAACAGACAAACTTTGTAACATTGAGCTGGGTGACTTGGGGTGTGTGAATGAACTCTTCTGGACCTTTAAAACTATCGGTCTCATAGTCTACATTTGCCTGTTTGATCTAGACCCTGCTCACTCTCCACTTTAACCCCATTTTAGGGTCTCCCTCTATAGCCCCAAATGGCCTAGAACTTTCCATCTTGTCTCGATCTCCCAGTGTTGGGATTACAGGCCGGGGCAGTCTAGCCTGGCTTCTCTGTTTCTTTTGATTTTACTTACTCTAGCCTTTTAGTCTCTACTATGAACTGAACTTTATGACTGTGCTCCCCTCCCCCATTTATACGTTGAAGCCCTATGGGACTCTATTGGCATATAGAGCCTGGAAGGAGGTAATTAAGTTTGGCTTAATCCTCCTTGTAAGAGGGAAAAGACCACTCCTCCCACCCCAGGTACAGGGAAAACGCGTGGTAAGGATACATCGGGCAGGTGACTCTGCAACCCAAGAGAGGACCTCGCTGCTGTTTTTCATTTAAATACAGCTGCTACCCCTTAAGCAACTCCTATGGACAATAGCAAGTCCGCAGCCCCCAGCAGCGGTTCAGCAGCAGCTGTCACAGCCAAAGGAAACTCCATCTAGATCTCTATCCCCCCAGAGAACTCAGGATTCAAAGGTTGAGGTGAAATTCTGCTCACTCAGGCTGAATAGCAAGCAGCTAACCTTTTCTCCTTGCTCGCGTCTCCCCAAATACAGGGCATCCTCCTGCTCACCCCCCACTTAAGAACCCTGGCTATGCTTAGTTCCTCCCTACCACTTCCTGTCAGCTAGTTGCTGACTCAGCCTCCTGACCCCAGGTTAATTTTATTTAATCAAACAAATGCAGCAAGTCTTTGCACCATTAAACAAATATTCCACAGCATAAACGAATGTAACACATCTTAGATTAATATTCCACGGTACCTCACCAGATACCAGCCCTGCTCACACTTGTCCTTAGACTTCCAAACCGCAGAACTGTGAGACTGGAAATGTTTGCTGTTCGTGACGCCCAGTCCATGATATTCTCGTATGACAGTGTAGTGGTTTGAATAAGAATGTCCCCACCATCGGCTTGGATAGTTAAGTCCAAGGTGCTTAGTCATTAGAGAGTGGCACTATTTGAGAAAGATTAGAAAGTGTGGCCTTGTTGGAGGAAATGTGTCACTGATGGTAGGCTTTGAAGTTGAAAAAGCCCACCCCATCTGGATAGTGGTGGTCCATGCCTTTAATCCCAACACTTGGGAGACAGAGGAAGGAGGATCTCTATGAGTTCCAGGCCAGCCTGCTGCAAGCCACAGGAAAATGTAATGGGATTCAGCTACTATCACAAAAGCTACTACTTGGAAAGGTCAAGGACTTTTCGGAAGGTCAAGCCATGGCCTAAGAAGTTTTGGTGATATTTTAGCTTTTGTATATATATTAGCCGATTCCTGCAATGATTTCCTTGTATGCTGTGTATGCTTCCAAGAACTCCTAACAGTATATTTTACCTGAAATAACTACCAAGCATCCAAGGCCAAAAGATATCCTGCATTAAGGTAAACTAAGCTCAGACCCTCCTTTCTTATACAGCCTTAGTGGTATTTATACTAACGCTAAAGACTCCTAACATTTACCTAACCACCTCTAGGAATGTAGTTTGAGCACATAAATTCTCTTTTTCTGATATATTAACTGATTTTAGCTCTTAGTTGACCTCCTCCCTTACCACTCCCCTTTTGGGTTGTAAAAGGAAGCCTGGCAGTCACTGTCTGAGGAAAACTCTTGTCTGCCTTTATGACTCTGTAAGAGTTCAAGCCTGGAGCTGGAGAGACTGCTCAGGGATTAAGAGCATTGGCTGCTCTTCCAGAGGTCCTGAGTTCAATTCCCAGTAACCACATGGTGACTCATGACCATCTATAATAGGATCTGATGCCCTCTTCTGGCATGCAGATGTACATGCAGAGCACTCATACATAAAATATAAATAAATTAAAAAAAAAAAAAAGAATTCAAGCCTGGTGAGCTTGCTTTAGCTAGATCACTGCTATTGCATGGGTATATAACTGTAAAACTCAGAGACTTAGAGAGGATTTTGACTGAAGAACTAGAAGAATGAGATGAGAAAGACCAAGATGGAGCAGAATTAAGATGAGAGAATTGGGCTGGAGAGATGGCTCAGAGGTTAAGAGGACCAACTGCTCTTCCAGAGGTCCTGAGTTCAATTTCCAGCAACCACATGGTGGCTACCAACCATCTGTAATGAGATCTGGTGCCCTCTTCTGGTGTGCAGACATACATACAAACAGAACACTGTATACATAATAAACAAATAAATCTTTAAAAAAAGATGAGAGAATTAAGATAGAACATAGAGGGGACAGCAGATAACTGTAGAGAGAAATCAGGGAAGAAAGGAGCTAGGCGCGAGAACAGAACTGAAACTTTGTAGATAGGATTTTACCCCAGAGGAATAAAGTAGATGGACCAAGAGCTCGATGTACTTAGATTCTTTTCCTGAAAATAATTCTCTATGTTTGTAGCTTCTCTTCTGGGCCCTGGGAAGAAGATAATTAAGGCTGGACCATGATAATAATCGAGACTAGCCAGGTCTACAGAGTGGTTTCTAGGACAGCCACAGCTACACAAAGAAACCCTGACTCAAAAAAAAAAAAAAAAAAAAAAAAAAAACCTAAATAAATAAATAAAACCCATACCAGGCTGAGCTTCACTCTGCCTGTGGATCAGACGTAGCTCTCAGCTACTACTCCAGCACCATGCCTGCCGCCATGCTTCCCGCCAGGATGATAATGGAGTAGCCCTCTGACACTGTAAGCAAGGCCCAGTTACGTGCTTTCTTTGGTTGCCTTGGTCATGGTGTCTCTTCACAGCAACAGAACAGTGACCAAGGCAGTCTGCAGGGAACTGTATACCACGTCGCTCCCTCCTTGCCCTAACCCTGCCTAAGGCAGCTTCAATAACACGTTGAAGTACTCTTTTCATTTGTTGTTTCCATGCATATCGGTGGCTTTGTTTTATTCTGGTATTTTGTTGTTGTTGTTGTTTATTTGAGACAGGGTATCACTATGAACCTCAACTGGCCTTAAACCTGCAGTGATCTTCTACCTCTGCCTCTCAAATTCTGGGATCACAGGTGTGCCCAATACTGTAGGGAATGGAGGGAGCCTTGAATGAACATGTCAAGGACCCAGTGCTTCAGACCTATGGGAATGTCACCATACCAACTCTGGACTGTGGAGACAAGTGGCTACCTTCCAGTTAGTGACAGACCCCGTCTCAAGGCAATATGTGGAGAGTTGTGGAGAAAGACACAAGGTTTGGCCTTGCCTGCCAGGGTCTTATGGTGGCTGGGCAAGTATTCTGGGACAGAATTACATCCTCATCTACCATACACATACCTTATTTTTGCTTCAACCACATATCTGGCACTATTCTCCTTACACAACCTTAGAAAAATCACCTCTGGGCCAGGAGGTGGTGGCGCACGCCTTTAATCCTCACACTCAGGAAGCAGAGGCAGGTGGATCTCTGTGAGTTCCAGGACAGCCAGGGCTACACAGAGAAACCCTGTCTTGAAAAACAACATAAATAAATAAATAAAAATAAATAAATAAATAAATAAAATAAAATAAAGAAAGAAAGAAAAGAAAAGAAAAATCACCCGGGGCGGCAGGTGGCGCAGCAGTAGTGTTGCCATCCTGCTGCTCAGTCATGCTGTGGAGTCCTGGCTGGCTAGAAATCAGTAACCTCCTGCCTCAGCCGCTTGAGTGTTGGGATAGGTGTGTGCTACCACACCAGGCTAATGGTGGGATTTCTTGCTTAGTATTAGTGAGGATCCTAGCTCAGTTCCCAACACGCAGGCGCGCGCGCACACGCACACACACACACACACACACACACACACACACACACACACACACGTGCGCGCGTGCAAAAGGGGAGGAAGAAGAGTGGAAAGCCGTGTCTCTGAGCTTTTCTCCTCCTTACCGATCAAATGGGATTAAAGCTCTTGCCAAATTCAACTCACAAGTTCCGTACTGTGTCCTCGTTTGCTTCCTAGAGCTGTGATAAAGACCAAGATCAAAAGTCACTTGAGGAGGAAAGGATTTGTTTGGCTTGTATGTCTCAACCACAGCCCATTTTTGAGGGAAGTCAAGTCAGGAATCCAAACAGGGCAGGGACCTGGAGGCAGGAACTGAAGCAGAGACCATGGAGGAGTGCTGTTTCTGGCTTGTGCCTCCTGGCTTGCTCAGTTTTTGTTTGTTTGTTTGTTTGTTTTTGAGTTTGAGACAAGGTCTCTCTAGGTAGCCCTAGCTGTCTTGGAACTAAATACGTAGACCGGGCTGATCTTGAACTCACATAAATCCGCCTGCCTCTGCTTCCTGAGTGCTGGGATTAAAGGCTCAACTTGCTCTCTTCTCCACCTGTGGTGGTCTGAATGAGAATGACCCCCATAAGTGCTTATATTTGAAGGTTTGTTCCCCAGTTGGTGGACTGGTTAGGAATGATTAGGAGGTGTGGTCTTCTTGGAGTAGGTTTGGCCCTGTGGGAGAAGGAATGTCACTGAAGGGTGGATTTCAAGGTTTCAGAAGCCCACACCAGGCCAAGTTGCTGCTTGTGGATCAGATATAAACTCTTAGCTACTGCTCCAGAGCCAGGCCTGTCTGCCTGGTGACATGCTACCTGCCATGATGGTCATAGACTAACTTTCTAAAACTGTAAGCAAGACCCCAATTAAATGCTTTCTTTTTTAAGTTACTTTGGTCCTTCTTGTTTTGTTTTGTTTTGCTTTTCGAGACACGGTTTCTCTGTGTAGCTTTGCACCTTTCCTGGAGCTCACTCTGTAGCCCAGGCTGGCCTCGAACTCACAGAGATCCGCCTGGCTCTGCCTCCCGAGTACTGGGATTAAAGGGGTGGCCCTTCTACATTGATCATTAATCAAGAAAATGCCCCCAACAGAATTGCCTACAGGCCAATCTGATGAAGGCAAATCCTCAACTAAGGATCTCTCTTCCCAAATGACTCCAAACTGTCAAGTTGACAAAAAACTAACCAGCACAGCTGTCCATATGACTCTAGAGACAGATGGTCATTCAGGGCTGTGTGATCTTGTGGGCTCTTCCTCTAACACCTCGGTGATTCTGTTTTGTTATCTGTTCAATAGCTTCATTGATAATTTCACTTCATAAAGACATAATGAAAGCCAGTTGGTGGTGTCGCACAACTTTAATCCCAGCACTGGGAGGCAGAGGCAGGAGGATCTCTGTGAGTTCGAGGCCAGCTTGGTCTACAAAATAAGTTCCAGGACAGTCATGGCTACACAGAGAAACCCTGTTTCAAAAAAACAAACAAACAAAATAAGCAAACAAACAGACATAATGAAGATGCTAGCATGTGGGTAGTGCACACACGTAAAGCTTTCAGAATAACGTGCCTAGGGTATGCTGTGAGCGTGTGGAGAAGTTGCTCGTTCTCTCAGAAGCGCTGCAGTACAGCGGGGGCGGGGGGGGGGGGGGAGTGTCAGCTGAAGCTAGAGACTGCTCTTCTGTAGGGACCTCCTGTTGGTTTTAAATATGGCGCTTGTGACCATTCGAGAAAGGTCACAAGGCACGACGAAACCCAGTATCAGGGGGCTGGAGCGATGGCTCAGAGGTTAAGAGCACTGGCTGCTCTTCCAAAGGTCCTGAGTTCAATTCCCAGCAACCACATGGTGGCTCACAACCATCTGTAATGAGATCTGGTGCCCTCTTCTGGCCTGCAAGCACACATGCAGACAGAACACTGTATACATAATAAATAAATAAACCTTTAAAAAAACAAAACAAAACACCCAGTATCAGAGCTTTATTGGGGGGCGGGCAGAAGAGAGTGACCAGGCCTGTGAAAGACATGTGCAGGGAGAGAGGGGGGTGGGGAAGAGAGAGAGGGGAGAGGAGGCTTTTTAAGGATTCTCCTGCACATGTGCCTGTGGGCTTACACACACATGCGCAGATTGCATGACCACACATTAGTAACCATGCAGCACGCGCATGACGTAAGACCCCTTGCTTAGCTACTGAATTGCGCATGTGCAGTCATGTAGCTGGAGGAGTGGCAGAATCCTAACACCTCTGACAACCCAGACAGGGAGAATTAGGTTAGCATCCATGGAGGAGAAAGAAAGTTATGAGCACAAGTCACAGCACTCACGATAACAGTGTCAGCAGATAAATTATGTTAGATACAAGCAAAAGAAAGATAATTACACCCTTCCTCAGGGTACTGCTGCTCTTCCTCTCTGTTTCTCAACAGGCTGAACAGGCTTGTGGGGAGTTGGAGTGTGAAGTGTGAAACCCTGGATTCTATTCCTGGCTCTGAGAAGGTAGAGACAGAAAAAGAAGCCTATGAATTTCCATCCTTGTATGTAATCCTAACACTTGGGATGCTGAGGCCAGGAAATTTTATGTTCCAGGCCAGTCTGAGCTGAATGTTGAGACTTGTCTTTTTGTTTGTTTGTTTTTATTTTTCAAGACAGGGCTTCTTTGTGTAGCCCTAACTGTCCTGGGACTGGATCTGTAGACCAGACTGGACTTGAATTCACAGAGATCCACCTGCCTCTGCCTCCTGAGTGCTGGGACTAAAGGCGTGTGCCACCACTACCGGGCTGAGACCCGTCTTAAATTAAATTATAGAGAATGAAGAAAGGAAGTAATCCAAACTCTTCTTACTCGAATCCTCCATGAATATATCTAGTTTGTTTCCACATCCCATCTATCCATCATGAGGGATTCATTCATTTCAAAAAGAGCAAAATGCAGTCAGTTGCAGTGTCTTGCACCTATAATCTCAGCACTTGGCAGGCTGAGGCAGGGGGATTGTCCAAAGTCTGAGGCCAGCCTGGGCTACACAGTGAATACCAGACAAGCTGAGGCTACATAGCAACACTGTCTCAAAAAAAAAAAAAAATCAAGAGACTGAAGAAATGAGTCAATGTTAAGAGCATCGGATGTTTCCCAGAGGATCCAGGTTCAATTCCCAGCACCCACATAGAGGCTCACAGCTTTCTGTAACTTCAGTTCCAGGGAATCAGTTAACCTCTTCTGGCCTCTGGCGACACTGAGCAAGCGTTTCACAGACAGGTGTTACAGCCTACGGTGGTGGCGCACGCCTTTAATCCCAGCACTGGGGAGACAGAGCCAGGGGGATCTCTGTGAGTTTGAGGCCAGCCTGGTATACAGAGTGAGATCCAGGACAGGCACCAAAACTACACAGGGAAGCCCTGTCTTGAAAAAAAAAAGCACCCTCCCCCACAAAAAAAAACAAACCAGACAGGTGTTACATATAGGCAAAATACTCATACATGTAAAATAATAATTTTTAAAAAGTGAAAACAAACCAAGAAGTGTAGACTGAAGTTTCTCGGTCCCGCCCAGTCCTGCCTGGGCAGCAGTTGTTTTTATAAAATAAACACACGGAGGCTTATATTAATCACAGACTGTTTGGTATATGGCTCAGGCTTATTACTAGCTAGCTCTTTCTTCTTAAATTAACCTAATTCTATTAATCTATGTTTTGCCACGTGGATTTGTGGCATTACCTGTGTTCCATTAGATCTTGCTCCCCAGCAGAGCTCAGTGTCTTCCCTGACTCTGCCTTCCTTCTCCCGGTATCTTTGCTTGGATTTCCTGCCTGGCTCTATTCTGCCTTGCCATAGGCCATAGCAGCTTCTTTATTAACCAATGGTAGCGACACATATTCACAGCATACAGAAAGACCACAGCAAAGAAGTATGTATATTCATTCATTTGTTTGTTTATACAGTCAACATGTTGTCATAGAAAAATGAGGATGTTAGGGGCTAGAGAGATGGCTCAGTGATTAAGAGCACTGGCTGCTCTTTCTCAGGACCCATATGGCAGTTAACAACTGCTTATAACTCCAGTTCCAGGATATTTGACACCCTCTTCTGGCCTCTTCAGGCACTACATGCGTGTGGTGCAAAAAAACCCCACATCTATAAAATAAAAGTAATTTTATAAAAGAAGAAGAATGAGGAAGTTAAATGAATTGGAGAAACTTAAACTTAATGCATCACTACACTGGTAGAAGCATGTTAATATTTACTCTCCTAGATTTCCCCTTTGCCTAGACATAGGCTTACATGTATTGGAATGGCTACCGTTATGTTGATGGCTCACTCTATGATTAAAAGTTTAAAATTACTGTACTTAAGAGAACTATAAAACAAAATTAGACTTCAGGGCTGTTAAGGGTTGGTTTTTGTAATTGCCTGGTCTTGTATACTTTTAACAAATCTATTGTTTATGCAAGGTCATAAGGTCAACTGCTGTTTCTGCTTCTGTAAACAAACCTTGCTTTGCGCCAAAGGACCTTCTGCTTGCACTTAGACAGACTGTAACTCTGTATTATTTGCCTTTTCAATCCCGACTGAGGTGGCTGGGCACCATACTTTGGAATCCTGAGTCCCAGGAGTAGACCTGGCACCAGTATATGCAATAAAACCTCTTCCTTGTTACAATTTGTTGATGGTCAGACTGGTGAATCTCTGAATGACCCCAGACCCATAACAGTATATTTCTAAAAGTAGTCACAATATGAATTTGTTTGAAAACCTGTTCTGTCACTTTATATGTTCTGTACATAAACTATCTAGCAATAAACCTAACCAAGGAGGAAAGATCTGTATAAGAAAAACTTGAAGACAATGAAAGAAGTTGGAGACTCTAAACCATGGAAAGACCTTCCATGCTCCTGGACCAGCAGCATTATTATGAAGATGGCTTTACTACCAATTTACATGGTGTACAGACATACATGTAGGTGAAGCCCTCATACACATGAGTTAAAATAAAGTAAAATTTAAAGATAAAATAAAACCAGAAACGTTGAAACTATAAATGAAACACCTCAGGATTTAGATATAGGAAAGAAATGTCTGGCTAGAAACCCAGTAGCACAGGAAATAGTCCCAAGAACTAACATGGTATTCTATAAAATTAGCAGGCCTCTCCATGCAAAAGAACCTACGGAGAAAGTGAATAGACAGACTACAGAATGGGAGAAAAATCTTCACCAGCTGTTTCAGCCAAGGCTTCATATCTAGAATATATGAAGAACTGCAGGAGCTGGAGAGATGGCTCAGGGGTTAAGAGCATGTGTTGTTCTGCAGAGGATCTGAATTCAGTTCCCAGCACCCACATCAGCTCACACCTGCCTGCAACTCCAGCTCCAGGAGATCCAATTCCTCAGGCCCCCATGGGCAACTGCACTCCTGAGCATATACCCACATATACACATGCATGATTAAAAACAAATACATCTTTAAAAATATTTATTGTTCCATGCACATATGAACACCTGGTCTTTGACAAAGGAGCCAAAACTATACAATGGAAAAAAGAAAGTATCTTCAACAAATGGTGCTGGCATAACTGGATGTCAATATGTAAAAGATTACAAATAGACCCATATCTGTCACCATGCACAAAACTCAAGTCCAAGTGGATCAAAGACCTGAACATAAATCCAGTTACACTAAACTTAATAGAAAAGAAAGTAGGAAGCACTCTTGAACGCATTGGCACCGGAGACCATTTCCTAAATAAAACACCAACAGCACAGACCCTGAGCACAACAATTAATAAATGGGACCTCTCAAAATTGAGAAGCTTTTGCAGGGCAAAAGACACAGTCAATAAGACAAAAAGACAGCCAACAGAATGGGAAAAGATCTTCACCAACCCCACATCTGACAGAGGATTGATCTCCACAATATATAAAGAACACAAGAAACTAGACATCAAAGTACTGAACAGTCCAATTAAAAAATGGGCTAAAGAGCTAAACAGAGAATTCACAAAACAAGAATCACAAATGGCTGAAAGACATTTAAAGAAATGCTCAACATCCTTAATCATCAGAGAAATGCAAATCAAAATGACTCTGAGATACCACCTTACACCTGTCAGAATGGCTACGATCAAAAACACCAATGACAGTCAATGTTGGAGAGGATGTGGAGCAAAGGGAACACTCCTCCACTGTTGGTGGGAATGTAAACTTGTACAACCACTGTGGAAATCAGTATGGCAGTTTCTCAGAAAATTAGGAATCGAACTACCTCAAGACCCAGCCATCCCACTCTGGGACATATACCCAAGGAATGCTGATTCATACCATAAAGATACATGCTGAGCTATGTTCATAGCAGCACTATTCGTAATAGCCAGAACCTGGAAACAGCCTAGATGCCCATCAATGGAAGAATGGATGAAAAAAATGTGGTACATATACACAATGGAGTACTATTCAGCAGAGAAAAACAATGAAAGCATGAAATTTGCAGGCAAATGGATGGAACTAGAAAAAATAATCCTGAGTGAGGTAACCCAAACCCAGAAAGACAGTCATGGTATGTACTCACTCATAAGTGCATTCTAGATATAAAATAAAGAACAATCAGACCACAACCCATTGAACCATGGAGGCTATATATATAGCATGGAGGTCCCTAGGATGACTGTGGCTTATAATAAATTTCGGTTCTACTCAATTATTGAAAAAAAATAGTCAAATTAATGGAAACACATGAACTATGAACCAAAGGCTGAGGGGCCCCCAGCTGGATCAGACCCTCTGAATAGGTGAGACAGTTGATTGGCTTGATCAGTTTGGGAGGCAACTGGGCAGTGGGACCAAGTCCTGTGGCTCATTGCATGAGTTGGCTGTTTGAAACCTGGAGCTTATGCAGGGACACTTGGCTCAGTCTGGGAGGAAGGGACTGGACCTGCCTGGACTGAGTCTACCAGGTTGATCACAGTCCTCAGGGGAGGATTTGCCCTGGAGGAGGTGGGAATGGGGGGTGGGCTGAGGGTAAGGAGAGGGGGTGGGAGGGGGAGAATAGGGGAACCCGTGGCTGATATGTAGAACTGAATGGTATTGTAAAATAAAATAAAATAAATAAATTAAAAAAAAGAATTCCAGCCAAAAAAAAATTTATTGTTATTTAAGTGTGTGTGCACACCACATGTGTGTATAGGTGTACTTGGAGGCCAGAAGGCGGCATTGGATCCCCCAGAGCTGAAGTTACAGGTGGTTATGAGCTGCCCCTTGAGTCCATAAAATAAATAAACCATAAGATAAAAACCTTGTGCCGGCCGGTGGTGGTGGCGGCGGCGGCGGCGGCGGCGGCGGCGCACGCCTTTAATCCCAGCACTCGGGAGGCAGAGCCAGGCAGATCTCTGAGTTTTTGGCCAGCCTGATCTACATTACAGTGAGAGTTCCAGGATAGTCAGAGCTATACATTGTATAGCTATACAGAGCTATACAATGCCTGGGGGGCGCTCACCAACCTAAGACAGAGCGCCTGTGTGGCCTGGGCAGGCATCTCCATGACGGGTAAGGTGACCTGCTGACGTCCCACGCAACCTAAGTCAGAAGCTCATTTTTTAGTAAAAGGGGGACCTGTAGGGTCCTGCCCCCCCCCTCCCCCGTTTTGGGTAACTGTTGTCTTGCTTTCTGCCCTTGACCTTGATATCCTCACTATGCTAATTCCCTGCCGGGTTCCACCCTCCTGAATGCTTAAGGGAAGTTCCTTGTTTGTGTATCCTGCATAATTAGATGCAAGATTGTAAAACATCAGGTAGTGAACTTCTGCCCTCCGGGGTTCTCCCATTGTGCTGTAAGCCTGTATTTAAGACCTCTTCCCTCCTTCAATAAACAGCATTCGGCATTAAAAATAAATAAATAAATAAAAGAAAAGAAAGAAAGAAACCCAGTCTCAAAAAAAACAAAAGGAAAGAAGAGGAGGAGGAAAAGAAGAACAAGAAGGAGAAGAAGGAAGGAGGAGAAGGAAGAGAAGAAGGAGGAAAAGGAGGATGAAGAAAGGGAGAATTACAAAAACTAGGAACTGGGGGCTGAGGAGAAGGCTCAGTGGTGACGTTTGCTGTGCAGGCAGGAGCACCCGAGTTCAGCGATGTAGCGCTCATGTGCTTTTTGGATTGGCAAGACGGCCGAGTGGGTAAAATCCTACATCACAATACTAGGTGACAACTCACATAGAACCCGGTGCTGCGAAGGGGGGCGGGAGACAGGAGGATCGCTGAGGCTTGCTGGCGGCCAACCTGGCTGCCAAAGGGCAAATCCTAGGGTCAACCAGAGACCTTGTCTCCAAAGAGGAAGGCCACGGGCATCAGAGGAGGAGGAGCATCATCGAGCATGCCCCCACACCGTGTGCACACACACAGAGAGGGCGTGGGTATAAACAAACCAACCTGTCCGCAGCGCACGGGAACAGGTGGTTCTCAAAAGAAGAGATACAGTAGCCAATAAATATTCTTAAATGTGTCTGATATCCCAGCTGTCAGGGAAATGCAGATGAAAACTGCTGGAGAAGGGCTGGAGAGTCGGCCAGGAGGTGAAGATGCTTGGTCACACTGCTCATGACTTGAGTTCAATTCCTGGGACCCACAAGAATGTGGATGGAGAGAGCCAACTCCATAAAGTTGTCCTTTGATTTCCCACTAAGCCTCGGCACATCCTCTCCATCTCATCACACACATACCAACAAATGAACTAAAAATGAACTGTTTCGAGATTCCATCTCACCCCAGTCAGGATGGCTATCATCAAGAAAACACGACAACAGATTCTGGGGAAAATGTGGGGAACGGAGAGCCCTTATCCATTCCTGGCCAGAGTGAGAACTTGTACAGCCACTATGGAAATCAGTGTAGATGTTTCTCTAAAAAACTAAAAGTAGGGCCTGGAGACACTGTTCAGGGGTTCAGAGCACTGGCTGCTCTTGCAGAGGACCTGGGTTCAATTCCCAGCCCCCCGGGTGGCTCACAACCATCACCAACTCTGATTCTAGGGAATCCAGCGCGGTCTTCTGAGAGCAGCACGTATACTAGTGGTGCACAGATGTATAAACACTCACCCAAATAAAATAATAAAGTTAAAAACAACTAAAAAGAGCAGGATGCGGTAACCTATGCCTTTACTCATGGCATTAGGGAGGCAGCGGCAGGTAGATCTCTGTGGATTATAGATTAGCCTGGTCTACATACTGAGCTCCAGACTGGGCCGGACTACATAGACTATGTCATAGAGAGACCCTGTTTTAAAGGAAAACAAAAACAAACAAAAATCTAGACCTACCACATGACCCAGCCGTACCACTCATGGCTCCGTACTGAGAAGCTGGAAGCTCACCACAGGGACACCTGCTCATCCCACACCTATCTTTTCACAACAGCCAGGAAATGAAGACAGATAGTGAGTGGATAATCAAAGTGTGGGGCTTATACATGATGGGGTTTTATTCAGCTCTAAAGAAAATGTAATTAGGAAATTTTCAGGAAAGTGGGATAGACCTGGAAAACATTACATTAAGTGAGGTAACCAGCTTAGAAAGACAAACATACGTTCTCTCATATGCACATCCTGGCTTCGAATTGTTCAATGGTTGTATATGTGGGTAAAGGCCAGGAAAGTAGGAAGGGGTCCATGAGATGTGGGGGAAAGAAGCTTGAAGAGAGGAGGTGGGGTCTGGAGAGGTGGCTTGGCCATTAAGAACACACACTGTTCTTGCAGAGGCACAAGTCTGGTTCTGAGGGTGGCTCACAACCTTCTGTAACTCCAGCTCCAGAGGATCCTACTGTTGTGGACTATCACTTTAATGTGTAAAGGTGTGTTACATTTGTTTATGCTGCATTTGTTTAACTAGGCAAACGTGTTGCTGTTTTGCCCTGCCTGCCTAAGTACCTGATTGATCTTAAAGAAAGCTGAACAGCCAAAGCTAGGCAGAGGAAGGATGGGCGGGGCTGGTGGGCAGAGAGAATAAGTAAGAGGTGGAATCTAGGCTCAGGAGAGAGCAAAGAAAGAGGAAGATAAAGAGGGGGAGACACCTGGAGCTGGGGAGACACCAGGGCCGGGGAGACACCGGCAGCCACTAGCCAGCCAGACGAGGAGGAAGCAGTGCATGTAGGACATAGAGAATGAAAGAAGGTGAACAGGCCTGAGGCAAAACAGATGAAGCTGGGCGGTGGTGGCCGCCCGCCCTTAATCCCAGCACTCGGGAGGCAGAGGCAGGTGGATTTCTGCGAGTTCAAGGCCAGCCTGGTCTCCAAAGCGAGTTCCAGGACAGACTCCAAAGCAACACAGAGGAACCCTGTCTCAAAAAGCCAAGAGAGAGAGAGAGAGAGAGAGAGAGAGAGAGAGAGAGAGAGAGAGAGAGAGATATGAAGAGAAGCAGGTTAAATTAAGTTAAAAAAAAAAAAAAGAGCTATACAAAAACAAGCCTAAACTAAACCAAGGCTGAGCATTCATAATTAATAAGAAGTCTTTGTGTCATAATTTGGAAGCTGGTTAGAGGTCCAAAGAAAGCCTGCTGCATCCCACACCCTCTCCTGGCCTCCATGAACCCTGTATTTATGCGCACAAACCCACACACACCACCGCCACTACCACAACCAACAATAATAATACCTTTTCACCTCGCATGGTGGCGCACACCTTTAATCCCAGCACCCAAGAGGCAGAGGCAGGCGGATATCTGTGAGTTTGATACCAACTTGGTCTATGTTCTGGTGGAAGATCCACCTCCCCTCCCCTCCCCCATCTCTTTCCCCAAACCCGACCCTTCAAAGCTCACCAAACATGGCTCTTCCCCAGAGAGACTCAAGACCACGCCCACAGGGTATTTAAACTTCATGCCAGAAAACAGACACATGGTTTTCTGGTCTCTCATCTCTATCTCCTCTCTGGGGGGCCAGAGAATCAATCAGGAATGCCTTATGCATTAAACCAGGGCCTTTTCTAATTCAGTCTGATTTGGATTGTTGCGTCGCTGGAGAGGTTTATCAGGATGCAAAAAAAAAAACTTATCATTACTACATAGTGAGTTCCAGGCCAGCCATGGCTACATAGAAAGACCCTGTCTCATAAAACCAAAATAAATAAATAAATAAATAAATAAATAAATAAATCTTTTCTAAAAAGTGAAAGCATGGGGAGGACAATAGAATACATGCGCTATCAAAATGGAAGGGGTACAGGAGTTAAAGGGAGGTCAGAGCGATAGGAGAAGAGTTGATGGTCATGTGAGACAATCAACCAAAGTGAAATATGTATAAAAAATACCATTAGGGCTGGGCATTGGTGGTACACTCCCTTAATCCCAGCACTCAGGAGGCAGAAGCAGGCAGATCTCTGAGTTCGAAGACTAGCCTGGTCTACAGAATGAGTTCCGGAATAGCCAAGGCTACACAGAGAAACCCTGCCTCAAGAAACAAAAACAAAACAAAACAAATAAACAAAGTACCATTAGGAAACCTGTCATTTTATAAGCTAATTATATTTTTATATGAATTGGAAACTTTTAATCTAATATCTCTGTATTAATATAACACCAGTTTAATATGTACTCTTCTAGATTTTCTTCTTTGCCTATTCGTAGGTATCTGTGTATATGTCTTTTTGTTTTTTGAAACAAGTTCTCACCAAATGTCCCTAGCTGGCCTGGAGCTCACTCTGTATAGATCAGGCTGGCCTAGAACTCATAGACTTCTCCCTGCCTCTGCTTCTCAAGTGCTGAGATTGAAGGGGAGAACTACCATGACCCCCTTCTTTCTTTTAAATTTTTTGTTTATTGTGGGGGGTGTATGCATGTCATACTGCGAGTATGGAGGTCGGGGACAACGTGCCAAAATCAGCTCTCTGCTGCCACCATGTGGAAGTTCCAGGGATCAAATGGAGGTTTTCAGACTGGGTGGCAAGTCCCTTTACCCTCTGACCTTTACACTCTGACTCATTTTGCTGCTCCCAGTGATACATTTTTAAGGTGTAGTTTTCTTTATTGCTGTATTATCTGTATTTCCTACCGGATGCTTTGGGCCAAAGGAAAGACGAAGTTTTTTGTTTGTTCGTTTTTTTTTTTTTTTCCGAGACAGGGTTTCTCTGTGTAGTTTTGGTGCCTGTCCTGGATCTCACTCAGTAGACCAAGCTGGCCTCAAACTCACAGAGATCTGCCTGGTTTTGCCTCCCTCTGGGATTAAAGGCATGTGCCGTCGCCGCCCAGCGAAAGACAGTTTACTGGCGATATCGTACATGTGCATGTGTTTGTGTGCATTCGGGTGTTCTCACCTGTGCAGGGGCATGAGGAAGTCAGAGATAACAAGGGGATGTCTTCCTCAACCACCCTTTTCTTTATTTTTTATTTTATTTTATGTGCATTGTTGTTTTGCCTGCATGTGTATCTGTGTGAGGGTGTCAGATCCCCTGGAACTGGAGTTACAGACAGTTGTGAGCTGACATGTGAGTGCTGGGAATTGAACTCGGATCCTTTGGAAGAATGCTAAGCCATCTCTTCAGCCCCTTCCTCAATCACCTTAGTTTTTGAGACAGGGTCTCTCATTGAGGCTGGAGATTGCTGTTTTGATTGGCTGGCTGGTCAGTGAGCCTCGAACAATCCGCAGCTGCCTGATTCTCCCTGCCAACACTTAGGTTACAGATCTGCTACCACACCTGGCTGGTTGCTGGGGATCTGAGCTTAGGTCTTCATGTTTGAGCAGCAGGCCCTGTTAGCATTCGGGCATCTGTACTGGCCTGCCCTTAGGGTCGTATAGTGGTTAGTACTCTGCGTTGTGCCCGCAGCAACCTTGGTTCGAATCCGAGTCATGGCACCATATTTATATTTTAAAAAACGGCGGGGAGGAGTCACACCATACCACAGGGTCCCTGTGAGGGGGTTATTGAGAGGAGAGACGGGACAGAGAAGGGGGCAGAGTCTGGTCCCTGGGGACGAGAGTGAAGGAAGAGAAAGAGGTGAGAGCTAGGCAGGGCCCGCCTTTTATTTATTTTTATTTTTATTTTTTTGGCTTTTCAAGACAGAGTTTCTGTGTAGCTTTGCGCCTTTCCTGGGACTCACTTGGTAGCTCAGGCTGGCCTCGAACTCACAGAGATCCGCCTGGCTCTGCCTCCGGAGTGGCGCACGCCTTTAATCCCAGGGCCCGCCTTTTATAAGGGAATGTAGCACATGCGCACAGGGGGTGCTCTTTGTGGCTGCCGCTGAGGTCTATCCTGTCAGGACCCTAAGGGCAGGCCAGCACAGATGCCCGAATGCTAACAGGTACTTTACCGTCTGAGCCATCTTCTCAGTCCTACGATAACGTTTTGAAATTTATTTTTCAAAGCTTTGACCACACTCAATTCCAAATCTGTCATAGTTTGGGGATTCAACTGATTTGGCTCAGGCTTTGTGATGGTTAAGAAGTCCCAAAACAGGCCTTTGGGGACTGGATGCCAGTAGCATAGCTCAGTCCAAGACCAATGGCCTGACCTCTGAACCAAGCTAAATGTCTAAGGGCCTGTGGTGTAGAGAACTGGATACAGGAATGGAGTCTGGGCAGGGCAGTGGTGGCGTATAACTTTAATCTCAGCACTCGAGAGGCAGAGGCAGGTGGATCTCTATGAGTTCAAGGCCAGAATGGTCTAGAAATCGAGTTCCAGGACACCCAGGGCTCTGTTACACAGATAATCCTTGTCTTGAAAAAAAAAATTAATTTGTTTATTGAGATACAGCGTACATAACCCTGAATGGCCGCAATTTTGGAATCTTCCGGCCTCAAGCCCCTAGAGTGCTAGTGTTAAGTAACAGGACAGGAGGGTGAAGAGTGAGGTCAAAATTAGCACATGAAAGAAACCAGCTGGCAGGAAGGAAAACTGGAAATACCCAAACCAGCAAGGCTGACAGAGCACAGAGCATGTGCCGTAAGTGTGTTATACAGATGACCTCTAAAGATCCCAATCTGTCAGGCATGAGCACCTCTGAGCTTCTAACCTGTCCCCCAGTTCTGGCCCACTTCCTCTCTTGGAAATGTTTTCTTTCTTAATAAACTTTCTCTGCCTCTGCCTCTAATCTATGTGTGCCTATCCAATTCCTTAAAAAAAAAACAAAACAAACAAACAAACAAACAAACAAAAAAAACCCTTGGAAATTTTACATGTGTACACAACAAAGTATAATTATGCTGGGACTTGGAAGTCCTAAGAGAGTCAGCGTACTCTGATATCTACCAATTACAGTTATAGCTACACACACACACACACACGCACACACACACACACACACACACACACACACACCGCCCCCTTATGTTGTCTTGCATAGGTCCATTTAAGTGTCTCTCTCATCTATCTATTTATTTATTTATTTATTTTGGTTTTTGAGACAGGGTTTCTCTGTGTAGTTTTGGTGCCTGTCCTGGATCTCGCTCTGTAGACCAGGCTGGCCTTGAACTCACAGAGATCCACCTTCCTCTGCCTCCCGAGTGCTGGGATTAAAGGTGTGTGCCACCACCGCCGCCGCCACCACCCGGCCACTTAAGTGCCTCTTACAGTCTCTAGGCCTCCCCAGACTCTCAATTGCTGGAATCCACCCCAGGGCCTCAAGCACATTCAGCATGCACTCTATCACTGAACGATACAACCATAAGCCTCTATTTGTGTGTTGTGTGTGTGTGTGTATGCTACTTCCCCAGTTTGGCTGGTCTAGATAGCCAGCTCACTCTGGGGGATCTCCTGCTGATGCTGAATGCTGAGATTACTATCTGGGCACCTATGAGTGCTAAGGGTTTCAACCCTGGTCGTCATGCTTGTGTGGCAAACACTTTATCCATTAAAATATCTCCGCAGTCCCAATTCTCTTCTTATTTTATTATTTATTTATTGGGTTTCGAGATAGGGTTTCTCTGTGTAGCCTTGGCTGTCCTGGAACTAGCTCTGTAGACCAAGCTAGTCTCGAACTCACAGAGATCGGCCTGCCTCTACCTCCCATGCACTGGGATTAAAGGCATGTGCCACCGGCCTCTTACTTTATTTTTAATTATATGTATATGTGACTGTGTATAGGGTGTGTGTGTGTGTGTTTGTGCTTGTGAGTTCAGTGCCCTGGGAAACCAGAGAAGGGATTCCCCTGGAGCTAATTACAGGCAGTTGTGAGCTGCTAACGTGGGTGCTGGGAGCTGACTTTGGTCCTCTGTGAGAGCAGCGCCTGCTCTTCATCACCAAGCCACCTCTCCAGCTTTAATTCTCTCTCTCTCTCTGAGACAGGGTTTCTCTGTGTATAGCCTGGAACTCTCTCTAAAGCAGGCTGGCCTCAAACTCACAGAAATCTGCCTGCCTCTGCCTCCCAAGTGCTGGGATCAAAGGCCTGAGGCTCTGTCTCTTGATTCCACAGACCCTCATGAACCTACACCCACATCCCATATACAACAAACCCACCTATTTGCCTGCCAAATACCCCAGTTGGAAACCCCCGACCCTGGAGCTATTAAAACCTTACCTGCCCAGTCCAATGTTGAAACCTGCCTGAGGGGGCGGCAGCCCAAGTACATGAATAAAAAAAAACTTGCTTTAATGAGTTTGGCCATGATAATTTGGGTCGGTGGTCTTTCTCTCCCATCTTTGGGATTAACACCACCCAGCAATTTTTAGTTTCTTTTTTAAGTTAGAACTTCTTAAATTTAGAGTAATGGGGGGGTGCATTGCACGGGTGCGTGAGGTCAGAGGACAACTTGTACCCTCTTTCCACTATGTGGGCTCCCTGGATAGAACTGAGATGCCAAGCTTGGTGACAATCACCTTTACCCACTGAGCCACCCCATTGGCCCCGACTCTCTTTCTCTTTTTTTTTTTTAAATTTATTTATTTATTATGTATACAGTGCACATATCCCTGCAGGCCAGAAGAGGGCACCAGATCTCATTACAGATGGTAGTGAGCCACCATATGGTTGCTGGGAATTGAACTCAGGACCTTTGGAAGAGCAAGCAGTGCTCTCAACCTCTGAGCCATCTCTCCAGGCCCCTGGCCCCGACTCTCTTATGTCTAATGATTTGTATGCTTTCCTTTAAAACTGGTAGCACTCAAGGGACCGATGATTCATATTTCAACTTTATCTCACACTTCTGCTTTAATGTAAGATGCTAATACATATTGAAAGACCCTAACCCTTCAGGCTTACACCCCCCCAAGCCCCAGGAGAATAAGGAACTAAAAAGAAAACTAGTTCCAAGGGCAACCTGACTCAGACATTATTCAATCACCCCTGCCACAATGTAACAATGTAAAGAGATCTCTGATAAGAGATGTGCTCAACTGTGACTGGGATAATTGCAAATGTTCCAGGAAGGACCACCGTGACCTTTGTGTAAACTCCACTCCCGCCCTGATACCCCCCCTTGAGGTTTCGGGAAGAATGTGCATGCGGACCCACTTTGTGATCAGACCATGATCTTATGGAATTAGCCTCTAGACATAAATCAATCGAAACAAAATTGTATGGGAATTGTAACCTTGTTGTTTTTGTGGGCTTTTCCTTTAAAAGCACCTATGTGACTGCAGTAGGATGCGACTCTTGCTCTCAGGACAAGAGTAGCCCGTCTGTACAGTGGCTTCTTCAATAAACCTCGTGCTGTTGCATCAACTAGACCGGAGTCTGGGTTCTTGGGGCGCCCACTCGAGAAGGTAGTACCCTAGACTTTGGGGTCTATCAATATGAATTAAAAACCCCGTTATCTTCTCTTTTTGTGTGGCAGGACCGAAGGCTCCAGGCACTCACCTCTACAAAGGAAAGCCTGCCTACCACCCAAGTTCCTGGGATTGCTTCCAGGGACCGGGTCCCATGGAAGACGGCCCCACCAAGACGGAGGCAGGGTTTCATTCTTCACTCTCTCCCTGGGCTTGGCCTCTGCGGGCAGCCTTTCTTTGTTTCTCCACCTTTGTCTCTGCCTGGGGTCCTTTGTTCTGCCTCCCGCCCGTTCCTCTCCAGGCTCTCCGCATCTTCGGGCCCGTGACTCCGCTCGGGTGACGGGCCGCCCCTTATCTTGTTTCTACATCTCTTTGTCTCCGGTACCCCGTCTCTAGCTCCTGCCACTGGGTGTCCCCTCGCCGCCGACAGTGTCCTGCCTCGTGGCTTTCAGGCTAGGACCGGGCAGGCTCAGCTCGGTGCCGAGCCCCAGCCCAGCCCAGCCCCCACCCCGAGCCGGGCTTTGTTTCCCCCGCCTCGGCGCCCCGCCCCGCCCGCCCGTCCGTCCGCCCGCCCGCCGGGTCCCCGGAGCCCTTTGTCTGCCAAGGTCTCTCGCACCCGATCCCCGGGCTCCTTGCCCGTTGTCCCGCGCGGGCGGCCGGGCCCCACCGCGCCCGTTAGACGAGCCGGGGAGGCCCGCCGCCAACGCCGCAGGGCACCGCTGGAGCGGCCGCCGTGGCCGCCGAGCCCGCGGCTCCTCCGGGTCCTAGAGCGGCTCGCTGAGGCCCGTGCTTCCGCTTCCCGTCCCGCCCCGCGGCGCCCGGGACGTGGGCCGAGCCCCCTCCCGGCGTGGCGCGGAGCCCGCACCACCGGAGCCGCTGGCGGCAGCGGGCAAGGGGACGGCGAGTGCCCTCGGGGTCACGGGAGCCGCGCCCCGCTCGCGGGCCGACGGTGCAGCACGCGGCGGAACCCCGAGGCAGCGAGCTCCGCCGCTCGGCGGACTGGGAGCGGCTGAGAGCCGTCGGCACAGGTGAGGGCGGCGGTTGGGGCCGCGCCGACAGGTAATGGCTTCTTGGGGACCCGGGGAAGTCGGACGTGGGCGAAGGGGCGCGGGAGCAAAGCCCGAGGGGAAGGAGCCCGCGTCTCTGAGCACCCACTGTGTGCCAGGCCGAGGGGCGGGCATCCTGCACGGCGCTCTCCCCTCCCCCGCGGGCCCTCACTCCTCCGTACTGCCTGGGCTCTGCACAGGCCTCGGGGCTCGGTTGTGATAACCCTCCCCTGCCCTGTCCTCTGCATGCTTTCTGCAGCAAGTCTGGTGTAAACCCAGCTCTAATCCTGGCTCCCTTCTCAAAGCCTTCCTCACCTTCCTCCTTTCTGTTAACTAAAAGCCTTTCGTGAACCTAGTGTTACGTACAAACCTTGCTTACTCCGACTAGTCTCTGTATCCTTTTCCAACTAACCCCGTTCCTTTCCATAGTTTTCTCTTTGCTGCCGAGTGATGTGCGTCCTTGACTTCTTAATCTCTTGTCTCCTGTGACAACAGAGTTGTTAGGAACCCACAGTTATAGATAGTCCTTGCTACTTGGTCATTTCTCCCACCACCCCACAGTATCTGTAGGGTAGTAAGTACATGTAGAGTCATTGAAGTTACAAAGGGACAGAATAGAGCCAGTGGTCTATTCTCCATGTACCTGTAATCCCTGGAGGGTGCAGAATTCAAAGCCACCCTGGACACTATAGTAAGAATGTTTCAAAAACTGAAGGAAAAAAGCAAAACAGATTCAGTGGAAAGATCCCACACTAGGTTTTCTAAGATATTGTAATATAACACAGGTTTGTGTAGATGCAAATTAGAAACTTGACTATTCTCTAACTTTCCAGGCTTAAGAAAATTACTTTAGCTGGGTGGTGGTGGTCCAGGCCTTTAGTCCCAGTACTTGGGAGGCAGAGGCAGGAGGATCTTTGTGAGTCCCAGGACAGCCAGGGTTACACAGAGAAACCCTGTCTGGGCAGGGGGAAAGCTGGGTGGTGGTGGAAAACAGCTTTAATACCAGTACTCAGGAGGCAGAGGCAGGCAGGTCTCTTTGAGTTCAAGGCCAGCCTGGTCTACAGAGCAAGTTCCAGGATAGTCTTGTAAAGTCTTGTAAAACCAAAAAAAAAAAAAAAAGAAGGAAAAAGGAAAAAAAATGGAATGTTTATTTAACTAAGCAAAAATGTGTTACATTGGTTTATGCTGCATTTGTTCAATTATGTAAAGATATGCTGCTTTGCCTGCCTAAGGCACCTGACTGGTCTAATAAAAAGGTGAATGGTCAATAGTTAGTCAGAGGAGGGATAGGTGGGGCTGACGGACAGAGAGAATGAGTAGAAGAAGAGGAGAAAGAGAAAAAGAGTCACCCAGGGTCAGCCCGTCAGCCCGTCAGCCCGTCAGCAAGATACAGAGTAGGACAGGAAGAAAGAAAGGTAAAAAGCCTGAGGCAAAATGTAGATGAAGAGAAACGGGTTAACTTAAGTTAGATGGGCCAGTGGGACGAGCCTAAGCTAAGGCCGAGCATTCCTAACTAATGAAAGACCCCCACTCCATTATGAGGACATGGGGCGTTGGGCCAATGAAATGCCCCCCCCCCATCCCAATAACTTAGCCTAAGAAACGTCATTCTGAAAGGCAAGAACCAGAAAAACAGGGGCTCACAGCTGTGGCCGGCCACCCGGCCTTGAGAGAGATAACTATGGTCGGCCACCAGCCTTGGGAGAAAAAATGTTGAGTCAAAACAGGATATTTATGGCCGGCCACCCGGCCTTGAGAGAGATAACTGTAGTCGGCCACCGGCCTTGAGAAATAAGCAGCTGGGCTGGAAAAACATCCACTGTACCCTAGGCAAGGCCAAGTCAGCCACACACATCAAATTTCTGAGAATTAAAAATACGTCCATGCCGGGCGGTGGTGGCGCACGCCTTTAGTCCCAGCACTCGGGAGGCAGAGGCAGGCGGATCTCTTGTGAGTTCGAGGCCAGCCTGGTCTACCAAGTGAGTTCCAGGAAAGGCACAAAACTGCACAGAGAAACCCTGTCTCGAAAAACCAAAAAAAAAAAAAAAAACAACAACAATAAAAATACGTCCAATAGGAACCCTGTAACTATGCTTCTCGCTTCTGTAACCGCACCTCTGCCCCTGGGATCCTATAAAAAGTCCCCCTTGCCCTAGGAAGGCCTGCAAGTCCTCCGAGAGACTTCGCCCCAGGTACCTGTGTATCTGAATAAACCCTCTTGCTGTTTGCTTTGCATCTGATCTGTGGTTTCGGCGTGTTCCTTGGGTTTGGGGTCTCTCCTGAAGGAAGATCTCCCCTGGGGGTCTTTCACTAATAAGTCTCCATGTCATGATTTGGGAGCTGGTTGGATGCTAAAGAGAAAGCCTGCTACAAAAAAAAAAAAAAAAAGAAAGAGAAGAAAAAGGAAATTAATTTTCTTTGTTTCCATGAGTGTAAAAATAAAGAATATTATTGATAGGATTTTGAGGGTCCCGTATTGTTCTGTTTAGTGGTTGTTGCTTAAAAACATGGTAAGCCAGGATGGTGGCACATACCTATAATCCCAGGATTTGGTAGGCTGAGAATGGTGTTTGTCTTGAAACAAGTTCTTACTTTGTAGCCTTCTTGGCTGGCCTTGAAGTCAGATCCATCTGGCTCTGCCTCCCCAGTGCTGTGATTAGAAGCATGTGCTACCATGCCCAGCAGGATTGAAAGTTTAAGGCCAGCCTGGACAAGTTATTGAAACTCGTGTTTCAAAATAAAACAAAAAGAGCTAGGGATGCAGCACAGTGGTACTTATAATTATTGAGAGACAGGTAGTTAGTGCTCCCTAAAGTCAGTAGAGAGGGAGAAAAATTCAGGAGGTCATCCATTGTTAAGTCTCACTGGGGACGTTACCATTAGGGGTAGAGGCCCCGGGTTCCACTTCAGCAGCACTAAAAGAAAAAATGAAGTTGAGCCAGAGGGTGAGATTTATAATTCTGTTTTCTTTGCCCAGTTCTAGGGAGTGAGACTATGGAGGTTTCTCTGGTGGATGAGTTTGAACATACTCCACAGGAGGAGGATGGCTTAGAGTTCAAGGAAGAGGAACAATTAGCCCCAGAGCATGAAGTAGGAAATGCTTCTCTCAAACCTGAAGGCATTCAGAGCTGGGATGACTTATGGGTCCACAGAGAGGGGCTTGGAAAGCGACAGCCTCGAGACCCAGGCCCCAGGGTCCTGGGAGAACCCCGCTGGGGACAGGCTGGTAATGACCGAGCCGCCGCCGTGTGTGGTGAGTGTGGGAAGAGCTTCCGGCAGATGTCAGATCTGGTGAAACATCAGCGGACTCACACAGGGGAGAAGCCCTACAAGTGTGGGGTCTGCGGCAAGGGCTTTGGGGACAGCTCCGCCCGAATCAAGCACCAACGAACTCACTCCGGGGAGAAGCCCTATAGAGTGCGGACACCAGCCTCGGGCCCTCCCAAGATGCCTCGGTCTCGGGTTCCTGCTGGTGAGCGCCCCACTATCTGCGGGGAGTGTGGGAAGAGCTTCCGGCAGAGCTCGGACCTGGTGAAACACCAGCGCACTCACACGGGGGAGAAGCCCTACAAGTGTGGGGTCTGCGGCAAGGGCTTTGGGGACAGCTCCGCCCGAATCAAGCATCAGCGGACGCACAGAGGGGAGCAGCTCCCCCGGCCAGTGGCTCCCCGACGGCAGCCATCGCAGGCAGCCCCGACAGCCACACCGAGACCCAAGGCCCAGGACAAGCCGTACATCTGCACTGACTGCGGCAAGAGGTTTGTGCTGAGCTGCAGCCTCCTCAGCCACCAGCGCAGTCACCTGGGACCCAAACCCTTCGCCTGTGATGTGTGTGGGAAGGAGTTTGCCCGGGGCTCGGACCTGGTGAAGCACCTGCGGGTGCACACCGGCGAGAAGCCCTACCTGTGCCCCGAGTGCGGCAAATGCTTTGCCGACAGCTCTGCCCGGGTGAAGCATCTCCGCACCCACAGTGGCCAGAGGCCTCACGCCTGCCCGGAGTGCAACCGCTCCTTTAGTCTCAGCTCCACGCTTCTTCGTCACCGCCTTACCCATGTGGAGCCCCAGGACTTCAGCTTCTCCGCGTACCCTGTGGCCCCCCTCATCCTCAGCCCCCCTCCACCTCCCCTTGGCACCAGCCCCTCCCTGACGCCTCGAAGCCCTTCACACTCCAGCGATGGGCCCTTCGGCCTGCCCGGCTTGGAACCAGAGCCTGAGGGCCCACAGGCCGGGGAGCCTCCCCCCCCACTGGCAGGCGACAAGCCCCACAAGTGTCCTGAGTGTGGCAAAGGCTTCCGCCGAAGCTCTGATCTGGTGAAACACCACCGTGTGCATACAGGGGAGAAACCCTACCTCTGTCCTGAGTGTGGCAAGGGCTTTGCTGACAGTTCCGCCCGAGTCAAGCACCTCCGAACCCACCAGGGCGAACGCACCAGACCACCACCATCTACCCTCCTGCGGGCACATAACCCACCCGGTCCTATACTCATGGTCCCTCAGGCTCGAGTGCGGGGCCAGCCCTCTGGACCCAGCCAGCTTCATGTGTGTGGCTTCTGTGGGAAAGAGTTCCCGCGGAGTTCAGATCTAGTCAAGCACAGGCGTACACATACTGGGGAGAAGCCGTACAAATGCTCAGAGTGTGGCAAAGGCTTCAGTGATAGCTCTGCTCGGATCAAGCACCAGCGTGGCCATATGGCCTTGAGGCCCTTTGGCATAGGGGATGGTCTGTCAAGGCCTCTCCTCCAGGAGGAGTCACCAGCTGGAATAGAGTGATGGGAGTCCAGGGAGGGTAGAGGCCCGCGGTACCAGAGGGAGGGAATCTGCTGCCGAAGGCAGAGAAAAGCCTGGGAAATGGTGGGAGGGTGTGGAGGGAGGATGAGAACAGAAACAGATTGAAGACCATAATGTTCATGCTCAGGAAACTCTTGGCTAGGTGTTGGGAACCTCGCCAGTATGAGCTGTACCGCAGCTTCTAGAACACTGCCCAGCAGAGAAAGCTCGTCATACTTGTAAAATTGGTAAGCTGGACTCAACTCTAAAATCCTGCTGCCTTTTGTTAAGAATGCATCCCTCTGCTGGGCACTGTAGTGTACAAACTATATCTCCAGCACTCGGGAGGCAAAGGCAGGCGGATCTCAAATTCATGGCCAGACTGCTCTACATAGAGAGTTCTAGGTCAGCCAGGACTACATGGTAAAGCAAAAACAAACAAACAAACAAACAAAAAACACCCAACAAAAACCTTAATCCTCCCAACCTTAGGCTGGGAGAACATGGATTGTTTGAATTTAAGGTGTCAAAACAGGCAGGGACATCTTGACCACCCTGTGGGGGAAGTATTGCTGTGGGAGGCAGTTTCCACCTCTACCTGTGGATCACTGGTTGTATCCAGGAAGGGCCCTTTGGGAAAGAGCCTAAGTGTGTGCTTTGAGGGCCCTTGCCACCCTGACGCTGGGACACTGGTGAAGCAGAGCAGAACTACCAGGAGCATCCAGAGCTTCCAGTCTGGATGCAGAGCCTAGGGCGTCCTGGACATCTGCAAAGACCAGCTTGCTGAGCCAGTGCAGGCCAGAGAAGCTTCAAGTCTCCACAGCCAAGTGTCTCTCTCTTTACTAATAAACTGTCCCTTGTCTGAGGTTTGGTGTGTGGGTGTGTGTGTATGTGTGTGCATGGATAAATACAAACTCCAGCATGGATTGAAGTTGGTATAGAGGTAAAGCCCTCAGCCGTGATAAACTTATATGGGTCCCTTGCCTTAAGTTTGTTAAATAGATTGTCTCAGATGATTTAGCTGCTTTCATTGAAGGCAGATGTCCTGGCTCATGCCTGTAATCACTGGGATCCAGGACAGTCTTGGCTATATAGTGAGATCCAGACCAAAAGAAAAAGTCTTCAGTTCTGTCGGCCGATTTCCTAGGCTAAGGTCTGGTTGTTAACAAAAACTTAGCTACAAACTGGAACATGACCCTTGAAAAGAAAAATGTGAAATGCCAAGGAGGGAAGGCCAGTGACTGGGACTCGGAAAGCTGGTGATCAGTGAACTGGCTGTTGCTAAGCTCCCTGGGGCATGTTCAGAAAGTGTGATGCTAATTCATCATCAAGAAGGATGCTGGAAGACCACCTCCTCAGGCCTTTAAACGCTATTACATCCCCAGCACCAGAGCTTCCTCTGCAGCAGAAAGCTGGTCCCCATCTTGTCCTGAGTAAAGCATCAGTAGGCAGGGAAAGGAGCTGGCCTAATTGGCCAGTGGCAGGAATCCTTAGTTCCACTCATCTTATTTGGCAAGTTCCTGCCAGACCTGGTAACTCAGATAACTGCTCAAGAATAGTCCGATGGTTTCCCAAGATCTTAGCCATTGATGCTTCCCCAGAAATCGGTTATCCAGACTCTTGTGAAGATAGATGCATACTTGAAATCCTGGGACTTTGCAATCTGCCCCAAGGGCCCTTGCATAAGAATCTTGTTGGCCCTAAATGAAGCCCTTAAAGGGGCTTTTGAAGGACCCTTCCTGATGTTTTGTCTTCTTTTTCTATCCAAGCAGACCCCAGTGAGCTTTGTAAAATTGTCAGGCCATGTCACTGCTCCATTGAAAACCCTGTGATCACTGGGTGCCCTCTGTAAAGTGTAACTCCTGTGCTGGACAGATGGCGCCCGTATAGTGGCTTACAAACCAGCCCTAGCTCCAGGTTCGGGGGATCTGATGCCATCTTCTGAATTCTGCTGCACCAGGCATGCACATGGTGCACATGCATGGATACAAGAAAACATACAATACACATAAAATTTTGGAATCTTGAAAAAAAAGGGGGGGGTGTTTGTTAATCCAAAAGATGGAAGGAGAAAGACCACCAACCCAAATCATGGCCAAATTAATTAAAGCAAGCTGTTTATTCCTGTACACGGGTTGCCTCCCCCTAAGGCAGGGTTTATGAGGTCAATGTTGGATTTGAGGAAGACAAGGTTTTATAGCTTAGGGATAGGGGGTTTCCAAATGGGGCATTTGGTGGGCTTTAAAATAGGTTACAGGAGCAGAACATAAGCATAAGTTAATCATCACCACCTAAAACAAAATCATTGATTGCAAGGTTGTTGAAACAAAGGTGGTTATAACAACCTTTTGAAACAAAGGTAGGGTTGCCAGACGATGATAGACAACCTTTTTGAAACAAAGGCATGGTTGAAATTTCCTGGAACAGGCAGTACAGAACCATTTGTAGTTAAGGTTATATGTGGGGCCTAGCCCGATCCTTGAGAAACATTTAATCAACAGAACTGGGCCGTTGGTCTGTACCATAAGATGGTCTTTAAGTCTAAAGTGGAGGCCTGCTGCTTCATCAACTGTTAGCATTAGGCCCCCCCCTGCATTGCTTTTTATAGAGAGAAGGGCTCTCTGACCCTGTCCTCCACTGAGAATTCAGCTGAGACAGTTAAAACTGAAGTTTAGAGATCCAGAATGGCTGGGATAAGCAGCCTATTGTGTCCTGCCATGTGGATCTTTAAGTTTTAATGAAGATTCTGGGGTGGAAGGCATATTCAGGGGAGAAAGATGCCTCCTTTTTCCTTCCCCTCATGGTGATCAGACATTTTTAGATTATTTTTTCCCACATTCCTCTTGAGAAGCCCACAAACAGGCAGCAGGGAGGAGTCGAAAACAGTGCAAATAACGTATTGAAGGGGGTCTTTGAGGAGCAGACCTTCCTTGGTGCACGTGTTTGACAAAGTGCTGTAGGGTCATAGATTCTTTTTTTAAACATTTATTTATTATGTATACAGTGTTCTGCCTGCACACCAAGAGAGGGCACCAGATCTCATTACAGATGGTTGTGAGCTGCCATGTGGTTGCTGGGAATTGAACTCAGGACCTCAGAAGAGCAGCCAGTGTTCTTAACTGCTGAGCCATCTCTCCAGTCCCCTGGCCATAGTTTCTTATACAACCAGAACCTAACTGCCATTTTAAGAATATTTAACTAGGGTTGGGAAGAGGGCTCAGTGGCTAAGAGCATTTACTGATTTTGCAGAAGACTTGGGTTTGGTTCTGAGCACCTATATGGTGCCTTACAGTCATCTGTTACTCCAGCTCCAGGTGATCTGATGCCCTCTCCTGACCCCTGGGGGCTCCTGAATGAATGTGGTACACATACACGTACTCAGTTACACACAAATACATATTTAAAAAACAAACAGCTGGGCAGTGGTGGTGCACACCTTTAATCCCAGCACTTGGGAGGCAGAGGCAGGCAGATCTGAGTTCCAGGCCTGACTGGTCTACAGAGTAAGTTCCAGGACAGCCAGGGCTATACAGAGAAACTGTCTCAAAAAGCCAAAGACCAAAACAAAACAACAAAAAACTTAATTAAAGGAGCTGGAGAGCTGGCTCACCAGTCAAGAGTTTGCTGCTCTTTCAAAAGAGCTGAGTATGGTTCCCAGCACCCATGTGCATCCCTCACGACTGTCCTTACTCCACCTCAGAAGATTAAATACCTTTTTTTTGGCCTCTTCAGGCACCTGCAAGCATGTGAGCACACACAGACATATAACTTTTTAATCAATAACTAAAAAACAAACAAACAAAAAAAAAAACTGCAAAGAAGCATTCTGACACCTGTAGTTTTGTTTTTGTTGTTGTTTTTTTGTTTTTTTTTTGTTTTTTTTTACTCTTTACTCTTTGTTCTTTGGGGGGCTTGCCACCCAGCTTCCAAGTAAATACACACAGAGACTTACTACTTATAAATGCCCGGCCTTAGCTTGGCTTGTTTCTTGCCAGCTTTTCTTAAATTATCCCATCTACCTGTTGCCTCTGGGCTTCTTTCCTTTCTTTTCTATGTATCTTTTCTTCCTATTCCGTGTCTGGCTGTGTAGCTATGTGGTTGGCCCCTTCTTTTGCTCCCTGATCTCTCCCTCTTCCCAGTTTTCTCCTTCTGTTTATCCTCTCTGCCTGCCAGCCCGGCTATCCTTTCTCCTCCCTACCTATTGGCTGTTCAGCTCTTTATGAGACCAATCAGGTGTTTTAGACAGGCAAAGTAACACAGCTTCCTTCACAGAGTTAAACAAATGCAATATAAAAGAATGCAACACAACTTTGCATCATTAAATGTTCCACAGCACAAACATGTAACACTAACACATATTAAAGTAATATTGCACAACACCATCAGAAGACAGCCATCAAGGTACAGCTGGAGCTGGATCTTCAGTTACCTCATGCAGACCTTCCCTCTTTTTCCTTTTGAAATGGACGCTTCTATATTGTTGCCCAGCTGGCTTTGAACTCAGGATCCTCCAGAGTAGCTTGGATTACAGAGGTGAGCCAACACACCCAACTTCAAATTTAATTTTCTGTTCTCAGTCCTATCAGGAGCAGATGCCCTCGGGCGTCATTAGATGCTATCTGTAGTATTCCAAGTGTGTCTCTGAAACACAAATTGTTCTCTCTGCTTTTATCTCCCCTTTTCTTTTGTTTTTTAGCTAGAGTCTCACAATGTAGGCCTGCTTGGCCTTCGATGTACAGAGATCCACCTGCTCCTGCTTCTGCCTCCCTAATGCTGAGCGACACCCTGCCCAGCTAAAAATATCTAGCGGGATAAGCAAGATAGTACTGTAGTATTGTAGACTGGATTTGACCTTGGGCTAATTTTCCACCCACACTACCTGGTGTCAAAAATGCTTCCTTACTGTGTAATTTAGGCAAGTCAGTCCTCTCTGAATCATCTTGAAGTGCGTGTGTAAAATGGGGCTGTGGTCCTGTATGCAAAGCAAATGTGACCAAGTGTGTAAAACAGTCAGTAAACTGGCACGAACTGGTACACAAACCAGACACCGTAACTCCGCTCTGGAGGTGGGGGGAGGGGCAGAACTAGAACTAGACTCGCCACCAGATCAAAACTAACCAGGGATACAACGCAGTGAGACGCTGACTCCAAAGTCAGAACCACCACTTGGTAAACCAAGGGGGCAAGATTGGGCGGCCGTGGATCTGGGCTATGCGGGCAAACAGCAAGCTGTCTGGCAGGCCAGTAGACGAGAAGGCGACGCGAGAAGAAACAGAGGAGGAAAAAGGAGGGGATCGAAGAGAGGAGGTAACAGGGCCGCTCTCCAGGCGAGGCGCCAGCGAGAGGCCCAGACCCGCAGCGGCGCACGTGGCCTACGCGGGCGCAGCAGCCTCGGTGGGGCGTCGAGACCCAGGAGCGGCGGAGGCCGGCTGAGGGTGGTCGGAACTCGGCTGCAGGGCCTTGAAGGCCGGGCTGGGCATCTTCGGATCGTTAGGAGTTTCCCGACCGCCGACACCTCCGAGTCCAGGCTCCCCCTCCCGGGGCGGTTAGGACACAAGTCCGGGCCTCCGGCCTCTCCCCCAGGGGCGGGGCCAGGCGCACGAGCCAATGAATGGCCGCCCCCGGGGCCCCGCCCCGCCCCCGCCTCCGGAGCCGCGGCCTTCGCGGAGCACCCAACCGCCCCTCGCCCAGGCCCGGGGCCGCACGAGCGCCGAACCTCGGGCTGGTGAGTGCGCACCCCACCCCAGGGCCTCAGCTCCAGCTGGCCTCCAGCCCGTCCGTCCCTTAGCGCTGGGGTCGCCGACCCAGGCTCCGGGGAGTGACTCAGCGCGAGGAGGGTGGCAACTCGCGGGGAGCTGGAGATTCGAACTGTTCAGGGCCCTGAATACCGGGATGAGTGGGGTGAACGGGTGTCTCCCGAGCTGGGCCTTGGGCAGTGCCGGAGCGTGGGGCCGGGCTAGGGTGGATGGGAGAGGACTAGACTCGGAGCCTGGACAGGGCGGGGGAAGCCACGGCTGCACCGCCTTGTCTGGGCCGGGGCCACCGTGGGGGTGGGGTGGGGGTGGGGGGCGGTTCCTGAGCCTCTGATCCAGCGCCCCGCCTCAGGACACCAAGATGCCTGGCGAACAGCAGGCAGAGGAGGAGGAGGAGGAAGAGATGCAGGAGGAGATGGTGCTGCTGGTGAAGGGTGAGGAGGAGGAGGGTGAGGAGAAGTATGAGGTGGTGAAACTCAAGATCCCTGTGGACAACAAGGAGGTACGTGTGACACCCTGATCCCACCCCCTGCCTCGAGCCTGTGCCAGGTTCAGCGTCCCTCAGACCGAAGTCAGGACTCCTACCCCCAGCCTTCTCCTGGATCTCAGAGCTAGAACCTCGGGATTAGCCCATCCCTCTGCCCACTGCCCTCCACCTGATCGGACAGATGTTTTGGCTCACTGTGAGAGTCAGGCGCCATGCTGAGTGCTGCTTGGGGACACCATGCTGAGTGTTTCCAGTCTCTTTGCAGCTTGATGTCCATAAACTCACAATCCTGGGTCCTGAGTCCAGATATATAGGAGTGGGGAAGGCCAGAGGTGGGAGCATAATTCAGACTCAGGTAACAGTAACAGCTAACTCTTGCGTAGTTTCTAGAGTGCCAGATGCTATTCTGAACACCTCCAATCTGGTTTGTTGGTAGTATTGACTCCATTTTACAGGTGAGGAACTGAGGCACCGGACAGTTGGTAACTGACCTAAGATCTCAAAGTTAGTAAGTGACTGCTCCAGGCAGAAAGAATGGCCCTTTGAGTGAGAACTAAGGGCCAGTAGTTCCCTCATACTTCAGCATGGCTCCGGGTACGTTGGTTGGCAGACCATGCTGGGAATCTGGATTTTCTTCTGAAGGGATCTGAACGTATTAAGGACATCAGGACATCAGGAGGAGTTAGAGCCTGCCGTTCGAGACCTTAACTGTCACCAGCTATTCCTACCCCCTAGAGCTGCCAGGACCCTGGGCTGACCCTGTCTGAGTAGCGTGAGTCCAGCTGAAGGGCTCTTGCATCCTTGGGTTTCAAGGCCCGCATCCCAGGGGGGAAATTCTGATACCCTCTAGTGGACATGGTGAGTTGTTGGGAAAGGGAACCTGCTCTCTAGGCCTCTTCACTCCAAATTAACCTTGAAGCCCGATTTTTTCCAGCCTTCTTGGCTTGTCGTCTTAGCACAGCCCACCTTTCAGGCTCTGCGGGTCCTGCTTACTTCTTTGGTCTGTACATTAAGTCCTAGGGCTCTGGAGCTCAGGGTGGACTTCCATTCCCATCACCTACCTCCAGCTGACAATTCCCCAGCCTTGTTAACTTTTCTTGTGGTACCAGGATTGAACCAAGGCTTTACAGGTCTCTTACTGTAGCCCTTTTCCTCTGAGACAGGGTCTCAACCAAGTGGCCTGGGTGGGCCTAGAACTTGTTCTGTAGCACAGGCAGGCAGGTAGTCCTTTGACCTCAGCCTTCCTATTAGTTGTGAAATTTCAGGCCTGAGAAAAGCTACTTGGCTTTTTCGCTGTGCCTCAGTTTCCTTGTTAGTAAAAGGGAGGGCATAGCAGCATTTACCTCTTGGAGTTGTCAGCACTGAGTGGATACATGAGTTAGGGCTGTGTCTTACACACAAGCATTGTGTAAATAGTTCTGCATTTTTCTGTATGTGTGGGTGAGTGGTCTATGTGAATGTGTGTACCTGTGCACATGCCAAAGCTGGACAAGGATGGCAGGTGCCTGCTCCATCTCTCTCCACCTTATTCCCTTGACAGGGGGTCTCTCACTGAGCCTGGAGTTAGGTTAGGCTGGCGGCCTGCAAACCTAACTAATCTCCCCATATCCTCCCTCCACAGCACTGAAGAGTGCAAGGCTCAGCTAGTATTTTTGGTTGCTGCTGTTAATTTGTTTTTTTGAGATGGGGTTTCTGTGTGTAGCCCTAGCTGGCCTGCAACTTGATCTGTAGACCAGGCTGGTCTGAAACTCAGATCTGCTTGCCTCTACCTCCCTAGTGGGATTAAAGGTGTGCACCACACCTGCCTCCAACTATTTTACTTTATTTAATTTCTTTGAGAGAGGCCCGCATATGGAGGTCGGAAGACAACTTTTGGGAGTCTGTTCTCTCCCTCCACCATGGGTTCCAGGGACAGAACTTGGTTCTTGAGGGCTACACGACAAGCCCTGTTACCTGCTGACCTACCACGCTGGCCTGCCATTTTTTTTTTTTTTGGTTTTTCGAGACAGGGTTTCTCTGTGTAGCTTTGCGCCTTTCCTAGAACTCACTTGGTAGCCCAGGCTGGCCTCGAACTCACAGAGATCCACCTGCCTCTGCCTCCCAAGTGCTGGGATTAAAGGCGTGCGCCACCACCGCCCGGCCTGGCCTGCCATTTTTATCAAAGACTTGTTTTAGGCTGATCTCAGGTTGGACAGAGTTGAAGGCAGACTACTCCAGGCAATGGGAAAGACTTCAAGGGAGGGTGCTCAGTGTGGACCGTGGAGACTTAAGTGACAAGTGGGGCGGGGGGCAAGAGCAAAGGCTCAGAGAAAGTGACCCTGGAAGGGTCCACCGGGGCCAAAGTGTAACAGGTTTTAAACAAGACAGGGCCGCAGCGTGGGCGTGCCGTGTTCCGTCCTGCTGTGACATGGGAAGTCTGAAGCCAATCAATGAAAAGAACTGGAGTTCCTTCAAAAGAATCTCTGGCAGGGGGCTGAGGATGTGCCAGCCCTTAGAGTTCTTGCCTCGCATGCAGAAGTCCTGACCCCTAGCACCACATAATCAGGCATGGTGGCATATACTGTGGTCCCAGTACTAGGGAGGTAGAGGCAGGAAGTCCAGAAGTTCAGGGTTGGGGCTAGAGAGATGGCTTAGCAGTTAAGAGCACTTGCTGCTCTTCCAGAGGACCTAGGTTCAATTCCCAGCACCCACATGGTGGCTCTCAACCCCCTGTAACTCCAGTTCCAAGAGATCTAGTGCCCTTTTCTGGCCCTCATGGACACCAAACATAAAGGCAAAACATTCAGACACATCATACATTTTTAAAAGTTCAAAGTTCTATTCAGTTATGTAGTGGGTTTAAGGCATGCCTCCATGAAACCCTATCTAAAAAAATGAAAGAAGGAAAACAACAACAACAACAGTCAGATATGGTGGCTCATGTCTTTAATCCCAGCACTCCGGAGGCAGAGGCAGGGGCAGGTGGATCTCTGTGAGTTTGAGGCCAGCCTAGGCTACAGAGTGAGTTCCAAGACAGGGCAATTAAAGAGGAACCCTGTCTCAAAACAAAAACAAAAAAAAGAACAAATACAAAAATATTGTCTGCTAAGGTTAGTGGTCTGTGTTGAACTAAAAGTAGCAGCATCAGGAAGAGAAAGGGTGTTTGGGTACCCACCCCTGAACTAGCTGAAGCTGAGAGAGAAAAAGGTTTATCATGAAAGTCATAAAAGGTCCATTGGGCCAAACTGTAAATAATGTCAGGTAGCAGTCAAATCCTAGCTCTACCATTTACCTACTTTGCCTCAGTTTCTCCAAATGTAAAGAGGGATAAAAGATCAGTGAATGTGCTAGGCATGCTGGTGAATGCCTTTTTATTTTTCCTCAAGACAGGGTTTTGTTGTGTAGCCTTGGTTCTCCTGCCTCTGCCTCCCAAGTGCTGGGAATAAGAGCATTTGCCACCACCACACTGGCTGGTGTCGAATGCCTTTAATCTCAGCATTCCAGAGGCAGAGACAGGAGGATCTCAGTGAGGTTGAGGCTGGCCTGGTATACACACTGAGTTCCAGAACAGTCAAGACAAGAGACCCTGTCTTAAACAAACTGACCCCCAAATGTCAGTCTGGGATCTGGGTAAGTGGATTAGGAGGAGTTGGAGGGTTAGACGTAAGGCATAAGTGGCCCTCTGCCACCAAGACAGCTCAGTCATTTGTTAGTGGCCTCTCTTAGCCTCATTTCCCAGTGTACAAATTAGTTATCTCAAAAGTGCCTTCCGGCCCGCATGGTGGTGCATACCTGTAATCCATTCCAGCTCTAGGGAGGCCAAGGCAGGAGGATTCCAAGTTCCAGGCCAGCGTGGGCTGCATAGCAAGTGCCTGTCTGGGGGATGGCGGGTGGGTGGCATCCAGTACCAGCAGACTGATCATTACCTGTCATCCCATGGCCATGCCTTGTTGAGAATAGGCCTCAATGGGGTTGTGGATGTAACTCCCTGGTAAAGCTGGGCATGTTAGGTTCAGTCCCCAGAGCTGTAGGGAAATAGTCCTCAGGGATGGTACACTCAGAGCCTGGATTAGTAGTCTTTGTCTGCCTGTCAAACTCTGATCTGCCTGAATTTGAAGTCATTTGTGTGAGTGTGTGTACAGTGGGTACCATGGCCCCTATGGCAGTCGGAGGACAACTTTACAGAAGTTGGTTCTTTCTTCTACCAGGTGAGTCTTACGGATAAGACTCAAGTCATCAAGCTTAGCAACAGGTGCCCTTACCAGCTGAGCCGTCCTACTAGCCCTGAATGGAACTCTTTAAATAATAAATACATATCTTGAAGGAGTACAAAATACACACACACACACACACACATACACACACACACACACACACACACACACACACACACACACAAGAAGGCTCTATGTACATCCTCACTGATCATCGGGAGCTTGATAAAGTGAAAGTCGTTGTTTCTGCAATGCTGGAGGTTGAATTTAGGGTCTTGTGTATATTAGGTACCACTGAGTTATATCACCAGCATAAAATGAAGATTTAAAAAAATTAAGATGTATTTTTTTGTGCACAAGTATTTTGCCTGCATGTATGTGTGCATCAGATATGTGTAGTTCCCATAGAGGCCAGAAGAGGGTATTGTAACCCCTGAAACTGAAGTTTCAGATACTTGTGGGTTCTAGGAACTCAGTCCAGGTCCTCTGCTGCAGTGGCCAGTGCTTTTAGCCACAGAGCAATCTTTTCAACCCCTAAAAGGAAGATTAGGACTCAAATCTTGGATGAGGCTTAACATTCAAGCTGTCCTCAAACCCTGTATAGCTGAAGAACTAGAATTCCTGGTCTTCTGTTTCTACCTCATAAATGCTGGAATTCCAGGCATGGAGCCAGCTGGAATTCACAGTAGAGTGGAGGCTGGCCTTGAATTTCTGTTCTTTCTGCATCCACCTCCTGAGTACTGGGATTACAGTGGCATGCCACCATGGCAGGTGTAGGCAGTGCTGGGGTTAGGCCTAGGATTTCGTGTGTGCTAAGTAATGACTACCGACTGAGCCACAGCTCCAACCTGAGTCTGTATTTTTCACAAGTGCTAGGCTGTGGGCCACATCCTGTGGTAAGGAGCTAGCCTTGGGGGTGGTGTTTTATACTTTGTAGGAAAAGAGGAGGATTTTGACTAAAGGGTTTAGGGGAGAAGACAAGGTGCCTAGGTGAATTCACACTTCAGTGTGAGGTTAGGATCACATCATGACTAAGAATGATAGACCTGAGTTTAAACCCTGGCTCTGCTGTTTATTATCTGTATGGCCTTGGGTAATCAGTTGATGTCTGTGACTTATTTCTTCATTTATATGAGGGGGCTGAAGTACCTAGCACAAAATAATAAGCTAATTTCATTAGCTTGTTTTCAGACAGGGTCTCACTATTTAACCCAGGCTAGCCTCAAGCTCATGACCCTTGTGCCTCAGCCATCCAAGTGCTAGAATGATGGTTATCTCTCCAGGCCTTATCAGTGTCTCAGGGAGCTAGACTCAGACCATTACCAAGATTCCACTCCAGGTGCCCGAGGCCCCTCCATCTGGGGATGGAGGGAGTGATAACTAGTGGGAAGGCTTTCTTTCTCCTAAGTCGAAGAAGCCAGTGTGAGCTCCAGACTGGGCACCGTCAACTTAAAGAAGGATGCTGGGGGAAGGATCTAGAAGAAAGGTCATCTCCACAGTGTCTCATGTTGACACAGACTCAGTGGATGTCACAACCAGGGAAGGGAGGGCAGTGTGGCCCTGAGTAATTCAGACTGGAACTCCCCAGTGTTCTTTAACGGATGGAGACTTAGAGGGAGCCTCTGTCTGGTCCTGGCTGTGAGTTCAGGGGAGTTGCATCTCCTCATTATCTCCTCATGCTTTGTCAACTTAGTCTCTCTAAGCCTTGGTGTTCTCTGCTGTCAGGAGGTAGACCCTGTGATCCCTGTACTCAGCAGGTGGAGGTAAGGGGATTTCAAGTTCCAGGCTAGCCTGGGCTATATGATAGCAAGGCAAGAACCTCTCCATAAAACAAACAAACAAAATAAATAAATAAACAAAAGTAAACCTGCATGGTGGAACACACTTGTAATCCAACAGTCAGGAGGTAGATTTTGTCCATGAGTATGAGGCTAGCCTAGGCTACACATTAAGATACTGTCCCACCTGACTGAGGGGTAACGGGAAGATTTACTGTAATATCATACATGTCAAAGTCTGACATGGGGCTCTTGACTACAGAAGCCCCTTTTAGACACTGCATTTCAAGATACACACCCTGCCGTGAATGCCCAAAACTTTGAATGGTTTCAAATCATATATATATACGTTGTTTTTGAGATAGGTGCTTGCCATATTCCCCAAGCTGGCCCAGAACTTGTGATCCTCCTGCTTCAGTCTCCTGAGTCCTGGGATTATAGGTGTGCTCTCATACCTGGCCTGTGTTTTTTTTTTCTTTAGGTATATACCTATGATACAATTTAATTTCTAAATTAGGCATAGTAAGAGTTCAATAATAATAACATAGAACTATAATAATATACTGTAATAAAGTTGTTTTAAACTTACAAATTGTTTATTTTTGGAATTTTCCATTTAATATTTTCAGACCGAGATTGACTGCTGGCAGCTGAAACTTGGGCAAGTCAAGCCAAGCTAAGGGAGGGCTATTGTTATTAAAGCCAGAGCTCTCTTGGCTGATTGCTTATTTCCCACATTGTCTCATGTTCTAGTTTTCTTCTTTGTTTTGTTTTGAGATGGGGTCTCTTTATGCAACCCTGGCTGGCTAGGAACTCTCTATGTAGACCAGGCTGCCTTTGAACTCACAGGAGATGCACCTGCCTCTGCCTCCTGAGTGCTGGGATTAAGTCATGTGCCACCCCCATCTGACCACAAAGCCAGTGTCTTATAAAGCACTGATGGCCTTCGAGTTGCACTTCTCCAGCTTCTGAAAGAGAAGGTCCTGTTCCCTGTCACTTACCGTTCTTGCGGTGTTTCCTCCTCTTTAAAGGAGAGTGGCATTGGATTGAACACAGGAGAGGCAGCAGGTCTTGCCCTGTGTTGCAGGTGATTCTCTGATCACGAATTAATAGGTTTTTTTCTCTCTCTCTGTGTTTATTTGATTTTATTTTAAAATACAGGGCCTATGTAATCTTGACTGTCTTGAAACTTGCTGTGTAGATCAGGCTGGGCTGGAACTCACAGAGATCCTCCTGCCTCTGCCGTCTGGGTGCTGGGATTAAAGGTGTGCGCCACCAAGCCCAGCGTGAGTTAATGTTCTTAATTGCTTGGTTCACAGTACTCATCGTTGGCTTTACTAGGGGATCCTTCCACCCCAGTGTCCCCCAGTTCTCTTCCCCACCAGGAAGCAAACTGTACCTCACTCACAAACTTCCTTCACGGACAGGAAGTCCACGCCATGCTTTCAGCCGTCTATACATGGTATTTTTCTTTTTTATTAGAAGGGAGTAATGTGCCTTCAATATTCCTCTTCACTCTTGAGTACAAAATGTTTCTGCTTCATCTGCTTCTTACACAGCATTCTTGCCTTTTCCTGATTTTATCTCTAGAAGTCCAGACTGACTCAAGCTTCACAACTTCAGGCCTCAGAGCAGCATTTGGCTTCTTCACAGCTTAAGAACGAGCTTGCTCTTAAAGGTCTGCTGAGAGCCTGGTCCTGGCCAAGCTGCCCGTCCTGGCTTCTGCCCACACTCGCCAGCTGGCTGCTCCAGTTTCCTCTACCGTCCCCTGGGTGCTCTCTTCAGCCTCGAGGCTTTAGTGACCACTCTAGGCTGAAAACGGCGTGGTCCTGAGTTCCGTACAGCCCCAAGCAGATTGTACCCCCCCTCCCTGCTCCCCTCAGGAAAAGGCAGCTCCACCCATGGAGTTCTAAGCCTAAACGCCTTGGATACTTGGGGCCAGACATGGAGGAGAGGTAGAGGCAGGCAGATCTAACTAAACCCTAATCACTTTGAGTCTTACATCAAGGCCGATTTGTTGCCATCTCTTAAACTTTAAAGTGGATAAACGGACATCTCGCTGGCTCCACTTTCTACTAGTTTCCTGGGCTTAGAGCAACCGGTCCTTTTTCGGACGAGAGCAGTTGCCTCCTTGCTAGGCTCCTGGTTCTGTCTTTCCGCCTTCGTTTGGGTTCCCAAAGAGCCTTTTGAAATGTGTGAGCTAGTCACTTTCCTGATGAAAATTCTCAGAAGTCCCTTATAGCGGTTCTGCATGTCAGTCCTCCGGATAACCGGCCCTGTCACAACAGGGTCTTCCTAGCCCGCCTAACTCTGCAGCATTCCAGCTGTACCAGCCGTCTTAACCTATTACTCCTGTAAGCAGGATTCCCCCGAGGGCTGAGGAAATTGGTAGCTCTCAGTCACTGCTACATCACAAGCACTTGGGTTTTGAGACAGGGTCCCCGTATGAAGTCAGACTGGCCTGGATCTCAGGATCCTCCCGTCCCACTGCTGGCCTTACGGGAACCTAGCACTTTTTAATGTCAAATCCCCAGTGCCTCTTAACTCTATAACCTAGGACGTGCCCAATAGATGTATGAATTAATACAAGTAACTGTAATGCCACCCGGCACTGTAATGTATTAACTCATGTAAGGTGCACAATCACGGAGGCAGGCACAGCTCCCATTTTACAGATGGAGGAACTGAGGCTCAAAAAAAATTGCGTTGTGCAGGAGACCAAGGTTTCCGCTGGGGCCTCTTAAGGCTGACCTGTCCTCCCTCTCCCTGCAGGTCGCCAGCCAGATGCCAGCGCCGTCGGCCGACCCGGCGCGCCCCCACGCGTGCCCGGACTGCGGCCGTGCCTTTGCACGCCGCTCCACACTAGCCAAACATGCGCGCACGCACACGGGCGAGCGTCCCTTCGCGTGCACGGAGTGCGGCCGGTGCTTTTCGCAGAAGTCGGCGCTGACAAAGCACGGCCGCACGCACACGGGCGAGCGACCCTACCAGTGCCCAGAGTGCGACAAGCGCTTCTCCGCCGCCTCGAACCTGCGGCAGCACCGGCGGCGTCACACGGGCGAGAAGCCGTACGCATGCGCACACTGCGGCCGGCGCTTTGCGCAGAGCTCCAATTACGCGCAGCACTTGCGCGTGCACACGGGCGAAAAGCCTTACGCGTGCCCGGACTGCGGACGAGCCTTCGGCGGAAGTTCGTGCCTGGCGCGCCACCGACGCACGCACACGGGCGAGCGCCCGTACGCATGCGCCGACTGCGGCACGCGCTTCGCTCAGAGCTCGGCGCTGGCCAAGCACCGGCGCGTGCACACGGGCGAGAAGCCGCATCGCTGCGCCGTGTGCGGCCGGCGCTTCGGCCACCGTTCCAACCTGGCGGAGCATGCGCGCACGCATACGGGCGAGCGGCCCTACCCGTGCACGGAGTGCGGCCGGCGCTTCCGCCTCAGCTCACACTTCATCCGCCACCGACGCGCGCACATGCGGCGCCGCCTCTACATCTGCGCCGGCTGCGGCCGAGACTTCAAGCTGCCCGCCAGTGCCACAGCCGCCACGCCCACCGAGCGCTGCCCGGAGTGCGAGGGCAGCTGAGCCACGGCGGGGCAGCGAGGGGCACTTGGGGTTTGCACCCGAACGGCTCCTTCCGCGCCTGCCACCCGGGTCGGGGTGCTTTGGGACGGGGCGACAGGGAGTGCCCTAATTGGGGTCCCTCGAAACCGTGCCCCGTCCCCAGCTACATTCCCTTGGCCTTTCTGAGTGAATAAAGTATTCTATCCTCACCTCCCCGGTGCCTGTGAGTGAGGTGGGTGGGAAGGGGAAGGGCACCAGGTATAACGGAACCAAGTGGGCTGTCAAGTAGCCTAAAGGGATTCCTGGGAGGGGAGAATCACACAGCTGCCTTCCGCTATGCCTTGCCCAGTTCTGAAAAGAACCATAAACAGGACATGTTCATGACTAGATGATGGTGTTGGCCTTTGGGGGTCAGTGCGTCAAATGGGGAGAAAAGGGATTATACAGATTTAAGAACTGCCTCCTGAATCTTGAGATGACGAACTTGCACCACCACAGCTCGCTCCAAACCTCATTTATCTTCACTGTTGCAGACAGCTAGTGAATGGCGTAGCACGGATAAGGAAATTGGCGATCACAATCCGGTGTTCCCCAGAACTGAGATGGGGGAAAGTCGGCAGTGACTTCTCCGGGGTGTGTGTGTAGGTATCTCTATATATTAGTCTTGCAGAGGCTCTAGGTTCCATTCCAAGCATCCATAACTCCAGTTCTAGGGGATCCAAAGCCCTCTTCTGACTTCCACGGGCACCAGGCACTGACATGGTACACTTACACACATGTAGACAGAACATTTATACATATGAAAAATTTTGTAGCCAAGCTGCCTTCAAACGTGGGTCCTTCTGTCTCAGCTTCTTTAATGCTGGGATTACAGGTATGGAATTAGTGATTTTTAAAAACATGGGGGAGGGGACTGTGCCATGGTGTTTGTGTGTGTGTGTGGGGTCAGAGGACACCTGCAGGAATTGGTTTTCTCCCTTTACCTTGTGGATCTCTGGGACGGATGAGGCTCTGGATTTGTGCATGCTTGAGTGCAGGTGCTGATGGAGTCCAGATGAGGGAGTAAGAGTTGGAGTTAGTTACAGGCATTTGTGAGCAGCCTGATGTGAGTGCTGGGGACACAACTTCAGTCCTCTGCAAGATGCTGGGTGTGGTGCTGGACGCCTTTAATCTCAGCACTTGGGAGGCAGATGGATTTGAGTCCAAGGCCAGCCTGGTCTACACAGCCAGTTCCTGGCCAGCCAACGATACATAGTGAGACCTTGTCTCAACAAACAACAAAGACCGGAAAGAGCAGCAAGTGTGTAACTGCTAAGCATCTCTCCAGCCCCAGAAGTCAGTTTTCCCCCTCCCTGTGGCGTACACCTTTATTTTCCATCATATTTTCAGTATTTGAGAATTTCACACAATGCATCCCCAGTCGCACTCACTTCCTATTTCTCCCGGCTCGGCCCTCCCAACCTTGTGCCCTCCCACCAAAAAAGCAAAAAAAAAACACCAAGTCCAATTTGTGTTGCCCATCTACTCCCTGGAGCATGGTCAAACTCCCAGTCAGTGTCCAGTCCCTTAAAGAAAACTGAGTCCTCCCCACCCACCCTGCCAGAAGCCATCAACTGTGAAGAGCTATACCCCAGCATCCCTATCAAGTCATGTTTTAAGATTTGTCAGGATGGTAGAGCACGTCTTTAATCCCAGCACTCTGGAGGCAGAGGCAGGCGGATCTCTGTGAGTTCAAGCCAGCCTGGTCTACAGGGAGTTCTAGGAGACAGCCAGAGCTACACAGAGAAACCCTGTCTTGAAAAACTAAAAAAAAAAAAAAAAAAAAAAAAAGCTTGGAGCTCCAGCGACAAGGCTGCACGAGATTATACACAAGGAATAAAGGAAAGGGAATAAAATTAAATTTTATAAGATTCAGTACATTTGGGAATATAAAACTAAAGCAGTTTTAATATAAATTGTTTTCCCTGGGAAGGCAAGGGTCATTAGAGAAAAGGGACAGGGGAGGCTGCTGGGGACCCCTCACTTTCCTGATGTGGAAACAGCCCGAGGGGCAGGGGAGGCTGCTGGGGACCCCTCACTTTCCTGATGTGGAAACAGCCCGAGGGGCAGGGGAGGCTGCTGGGGACCCCTCACTTTACTGATATGGAAACAGCCCGAGGGGCAGGCACTACCTCTGCTTTCTCTGCAGTACCCCTCTTTTTGGGAGGCAGGCCTAGGTGTCTTAGCGGAAGTGGTGTGCCTTAGGTCACACACCACATAAATCATTCAACACCATCTAGCTGGAGAGGAATCACAGACTTAGGCAGGTGAGAGGGGTGGGCGGCCTTTACTTACACCACGGGACCAAGGAGGAAAGGAGGCTGTATTCTGCGCTCATCAAAGACTTGTGGCCCATATTTACTTCCTGTTCTCTACTTTTCTAAGTCCTAAGTTGAAAAGGCAAAATAACAACTGGGGAGCCCTGCTTCTCTGAAGGCCACCCAAGAAAAATCTAGAAGCTGTTGCCTTAAATCATTTTATTGAGAGAGAAAAGACCAGTAGACTATCTTTTGGAGACTCTTGGGTCTCACTCAGACCCATGAGTTAGTATGAATGGACCAGAACAAGTCCATCTCTGCTGTTCAGACACCGTTTTCTAGGTAGAGGCCTAGTTTTTCAACTCAGAGGCAGGGTCTGCAGCCCCCACAGGCTGGTTTTCTGAGATGGTCTCACGGGGCAAGTCTGTGTACTTGCAGGCAGAACCTCGGGAGAGATGGACTGGGTAACGTCGTCGGTTGGTGTCCATTTTGGAAACCACTGCTCGAGGTAAATCCACATGACAACGAGCTGCCAATGCTACCAGGTAGATGAGGACGTCACTAAGCTCCTCTTGAAGGGCTGCTCGTTCCTTTGGCGGCCAGGCTTGAGGACCAGGCTCTGCATCAGACTTCCACTGACTGGAAAGAGAACAGGACAGACACACGAGCTTGCTAGTTCAGCGGGCCTGCCTCCAGTCTATCAAGTATCACACTTCCACAGCCCAGAAAACCCCTCCGAGGTAATCCACCTGCCTGGGCTCTGGATGGAGCCAGGTGGGGAAGAGACTGGAACAGGTAACAGCCAAACCCCCACGACTACCCATGCCAAGGAGAGACCAAGGGACACTGTTGAGACACTTGGAGGGTCTAGGCTACTCTTCCCTACCCTAGCTGCTGCCATTCCTAACCAAACCCCAGACCTAGGTCAGTGCAGAAGCTGAATTTACTTCCTGTTAACTTATCTTCACCCATTAATCTCCCACCCAAAGCCACTACCCCCTTTCTGTTTGCAGTCACTGTTCTTTCTCGGGTCTCGATTCAGAGGTTACCACCTCAGAAACTCTTATGTCTTCATCTCCCTTCCGCTCCCAAGACAGCTTCTTACGGAGCCGAGAAGGAACACCTGATCGATCCTCCAGCCTCTTCCTCTCCAGGGCGGGGATTCCATCCCACACCACATCTGACTTGACTCTCCTTTTAACCCACGCCAGTTGCAGATCATTTAAAATTAGCTCATGTATTATCAGTCTCCTTCCATTAGGACCGGAGTCAGCCTGGTCCAAGGCCCCATCTTTTGGTTCCAGATGACCTAACCCACAGCTGATGCTAATTCATCTGTAAAAAAGGAATGGCCTGCTCAGACGTCTGTGTTCTCTGTTCTTCAGCTCTACAATGGCTGCCCCTCAAGGGCTACACCAGTCTGCTCACTAGTCTACTCCACTCTCTCAGACGACCAATCTGCCCTGCAGGCACAGAGATCTTTCTGCAACTCAGGTTATCAGGCCCTCCGTCCAAACTCCATCACTTTCTAGCTCCAACCTTTTCTGCCTGGGTTTGCCTCCACCCTCGTCTTCCACAGTTCCGTCTTCTTCAAAATACCTGCGATGGGCCAGACGCTTGGGACAGGCCAGAGAACAAGAACAGATACGAAGTCCTCATATTGGATCGGATTCTCCCAGAATTTAACCTGCCCTTTCTTGCCTCACTAATTCCTTTTTTTTAAAAGAATGTACTGATTGTGGGTGTCCGCAGGCACCTGTGTATCTATCTGTACGTGCACTGCAGATACGCAGGAGCCTCCGCGGCCAGAAGAGTGTCAGCTCCCCTGAAACTGGAGTTATGGGCATTATGACCTGCAAGTGGGGTGCTGGGAACGGAACCCTGCTCTTCTGATGGAGCGGGAGGTGCACTGAGACATCTCAGCAGCCCCCTCGCCACCTCTGAAGTGCAAGTTCCCTGTCTGGCAGGCCACTGGGCAGGTCCTATTTTGAAATTCCTTATTTTCAGTCCACACAGGGGTAAAATGCCGGTGACAACTGTCCTTCTTAGACCTAGGTCTGCCTCACTTTTTCTCTCGCCGGAAACTGGGACCCATCTGTCATCTCTATAACCATCATCTATATATCAGCAGAATACAGCAATAAGGAAAATAAAACCCGCCCCTGTGTTTGAGGCTCAGGTACATGCTTCCCTCCCCGAACAACAGCCTCTTCCAGGAAGCCTCCCATCTACTCACAAGAGTTCTGCCAGCTCGCCCACTTCTCCCACCAAGGCTAGGAGCAAGTTCCGGGGCTGGTGGAACTGCTCCCAGTCCCGCTCAGCAGCAAACTCTGCATGGAGGCGTCGACTGGAGAGAAAACAAAGGGTGGAGGTTCAAGTCCCAGGGCTGGAGAGTGAGGGACAAGATACAGGGCCCAGGTACCAGGTCAGGTCATACACAGAGATGGGGTATAACAGGAACCCCACGGTCAGTTTTTGGATGTCCCTAAGTTATTACCTCCTAACAAGACTTGTTCTGATCATCTGGAAATGAACGCGCCCCTGTACAGATTTTAACCTCAAGCTAAATTTTGCACCACTCTTCATTATTCCATTTTTTTCCTGCTACTTCTGCTGGTCCTCTCCCTTGACGCCCTTATGTTTGAACGCCTAAGTCCAGCTAATCACCGGATGCAGTTTTGAGACAACGTCCCCTGGGGGCCTTCCTTGATATTCTGCAAGAAGAAATAACATCTCTCTACACTTCAGCCTCCCCTGTCCTCCCACCCTCACTCTTGGGGTGCACAGGCACTATCAGACCCCCGTTATCTCCTCAAAGTTGGACTAAAGGTTGGTATTAACATGCCCGGGGGCGCCACCCATTTCCCCGGCTTCAGGTGGTGCACCGTGCAGATGAGGTTTGGCTAGGCTCGCCAGAGGTCGGCCAGGAGGGCCCCGACCGACACGAGCATGTTCTTCTTGCGGACCACGTGGAGGGGACCTCCCCACTACGACAAAAGGGCCAATCTCTTCACCCGAGGCAGGACAAGGACTTGCTTACATGTCCTCAAGCGTGGGCTCCGGGCTGAAGCTGAACGGGCCGGCAGCAGCAGCATCTTCTTGCCCCGCATCATCACCACGCGTACCGCCACCAGCTTGGGACATCCCGCCCACCCTTCCCAGCCGCGCGGGCGCGAGCAAACACCGCGCCACGCTCGGAGCCGCCTCCAGGGCCCGGCCAATCATAGCGTCTTGGTGCGTTCCCGGGGCGGAGCCGGAGGAGGGCCCACTCCGATATGTGGATTTTGCTACGGCCCGCCCCTTATCCGGACTGGACCAATCTGAGGGAGCTTCAAGTGTGTTTTCTTCGCCCGTCCCCTCGAGTTCTTCCGCCCGGGGGAAACTTCTTAAAGGGAAACGGACCAGTTCAATCTGGGAAAGAGACCAGAGCAGAAAGCCTAATGCGACGTAACTGTTTGCTTAATGAACGCCAGATGGCGCCAAAGCGAAGTGGCAGGAGCGGAGGAGGCGTGTCCGCGGCAAGCAAAACCCTGCAAGTGAAGGACCCAATGTTTGCGTTGTCTCTTAGTTAGGAACGCTGCTTAAGGCTCCAGGACAGCCTTCACACATTTTGAATGAGGTCGACCAGAAAGGGTCCAGACACAAGGAGGACCCAGGCATCGTATCCCGTGTCAGTGTCCTGCTCCAGCGGATTCCAATGATTGGAAGCAATTAACCCATCCTTGTCCTACAGGGAGAGGAAGGCATTCTTCCTCTTTACCTGCAGCATAGGATACAGGACACAGAAATTTGTGGCAGGTAGATAGGGTCTGGCCTCTTCCCACCTTTCCAGCTCCATGGGTCACTATCACAGCCTTACGTAACACACAAGAGGACACCAAACTCGCTTACGTTAGCGAGTTTCTGAAGGCTCTTTAAAAAAAAGAGACATTTGTATTCATTCATTCATTCATTTAATTTATTTATTTAGTGTGTGTGTGTGTGTGTGTGTGTGTGTGTGTGCGCGCGCGCGCGCGCGCGTGTTTTGTCTGCATGTCTGTCTGTGGACCACTTGCGTGTCTTCTGCCCAGGGCAGCCAGAAGAGGATGTCAGGTTCTCTGGAACTGAAGTTACAGACGGCTGTAAGATGCCAGTGGGTACTGGGAATAGAACTTGCAGGCGCAGCAAGTGATCTTGTCCTTAGAGTCATCTTTCCAGCCCCTTAAGATTTTTTCCCTCCTTAAAATCTGCAAAGAAAATTGTGTGTATGTGTGTGGCTGGGTATGTGCACATGAGTGAAGTTGTCCGCATAGGTCGGAGATGTGGAATCCCCTGAAGCTAGAGTTATCGGCAGTTGTGAGCCACCCAGTGTGGGTACTGGGAACCAGACCCTGATCCCTCTGCAAGAGTAGCAAAGGTTCTTCATTGCCGAGCTGTCGCCTCAGCACCCTCTTTCCCATTTTTAAGGGTGCTGGAATCCAACCTAGAGACTTGACCTTACTAGGCAAGTGCTGGACCCAGTCCACTGAGCTACCCCAGCTCTTGAGTTATTAATTTCTTTCTTTCTTTCTTTCTTTCTTTCTTTCTTTCTTTCTTTCTTTATTTATTTATTTATTTATTTATTTATTTATTTATTTATTTATTTATTTTTTGGTTTTTCGAGACAGGGTTTCTCTGTGTAGCTTTGCGCCTTTCCTGGGACTCATTTGGTAGTCCAGGCTGGCCTCGAACTCACAGAGATCCACCTGGCTCTGCCTCCCAAGTGCTGGGATTAAAGGAGTGCGCCACCACCGCCCAGCGAGAGTTATTAATTTCAAACCTGAAGAATCACTGCATCATTAACCATGGCAAGAATAGAGTTACCTAAGAAGAGGCATTTTTTGTTTGTTGCTTTGATTGGTTTTATTTTATTTTATTATTATTATTTTTTTTTTTGAGGCAGGATTTTACATTGTAACCCAGGCTGTCCTGGAACTCACTATGTAGCTCAGGCTACCATCAAACTCACACCAATCCTCCATCATCTTCTAAATACTAGAATTATAGACATGAGGCTCTGTGCCCGCTGTGAGTTCAAGGCCACACTGGAAACAGCCAGGCAGTGGTGGCACACACCTTTAATCCCAGCACTTGAGATCTCATGTCTTTGCTTGGGAAAGATACATGCCTTTAATGCCAGGAAGTGATGGCAGGAAGCAGAAAGGTATATAAAGTGTGAGGACCAGGAACTAGAGGCTTTTAAGCTGTTAGGCTTTTAGCAGCGGTTCAGCTGAGATCCATTCGGGTGAGGACTCAGAAGCTTCCAGTCTGAGAATTCATGGAAACAGGATTGGATGAAGAGCTGTTGAAGTGAGGTTGGCTGTGACTTGTTCTGCTTCTCTGATCTTTCAGAATTCACCCCCAATACCTAGCTCTGGGCTTTTTATTGATAAGACCATTTAAAATTCATGTTACACACAAGTAAATATAATAATTTTTAATTAAAAATCCACAACAAATAAAAATAATAAAATTAGAGCACCAGATGGGGTGTGGTGGTGCATACCTTTAATCCCAGCACTCAGGAGGTAGAGGTAGGTGGATCTTTGAGTTTGAGGCTAGCCTGGTCTATATATGTGTTGTATAATATTATTTTAAGGTGTGTTACTTTTGTTTTAGTTTTTTTTTTTTTTTTGGTTTTTCGAGAGAGGGTTTCTCTGTGTAGCTTTGCGCCTTTCCTGGAGCTCACTTGGTAGCCCAGGCTGGCCTCGAACTCACAGAGATCCGCCTGGCTCTGCCTCCCGAGTGCTGGGATTAAAGGCGTGCGCCACCACCGCCCGGCCTGTGTTACTTTTGTTTAGGCTGCCTTTGTTTAACTCTGTGAAGCTGTGTTACTGTGCCTGTGTAAAACACCTGATGGTCTAATAAAGAACTGAACGGCCAATGATGAGACAGGAGAAAGGATGGGTGAGGCTGGCAGGCAGAGAGAATTAATCTGGGAGGAGAGAGAAAAGATCAAGGGCCTATCGAGAGAAGGAGGAGGACTCCAGGGGCCAGCCACCCAGTTACACAGCAAGCCATGGAGTAAGAATAAGATTTACAGAAGTAAGAGAATGGGAAAAGCCCAGAGGCAAAAGACAGGTGGGATAATTTAAGGAAAGCTGGCTAGCAACAAGCCAAGCTAAGGCAGGGCATTTATAAGTAAGAATAAGCCCCCATGTGTTATTTATGAGGGAGCTGGGTGGCAGGCTCCCAAAAGAGTAAAAACCAACAACAACACATGAATTCTAGGGCCAGCCAGGCCTAAACAGTAAGATTTGCTTCAAAATTAGAGCAAAAACAAAACTGCAGCTCTTCTCTGGAAGCTCCCTGGAGATCCCTTCACAGGGATGCTGTGTGCCTCGGGTTTGGAGGAGTAACAGATGAGGTTTTTAGAGTCTGAGCTCAGGGAACCTGTGGAGGCTGGTGAGGAGAGTCGGGGTCACCTCTGCATTCTCCCCAGGAGACTCTGCCTGTGAGCTTCTGTAAGGCATCTTTTAAGAACATTTTAAATGTATTATTACTGTGTGTGTGTATGTGTGTGTGTGTGTGTAGCAATGGGCATCTGGAGGTCAGAGGACAACTTTATGGAGTAGTTTTTTTTTTAAGATTTATTTATTGTGTATTATGTATACAGTGTTCTGCCTACGTGCCAGATCTCATTACAGATGGTTGTGAGCCACCATGTGGTTGCTCGGAATTGAACTCAAGAACTCTGGAAGAGCAGCCAGTGCTCTTAACCACTGAGCCATCTCTCCAGCCCATGGAGTTGGTTCTTGCTGCTGTGGGTCCCAGGGGTTGAACTCGGGTTGATAGGCTTATGTGGCAAGGGCCTTTCCATAATGAGCCATCTTGTACTAGCATCTGGCAGAAGCATCCATGGTCTTTGTCACAGTAGCGTCCTCTGAAGAGAAGGCCAGTCCTACAGGGAGGGAATGGATATGAGTGTGTATGCGGCCTCATTAGCTGTCCTCTTATTCCCAGGCTCTTCCCCCTCCCCCCATATCCAGTCAGTTTTCTCCAGTCTCCTTAGACATACCTTGGCAGTCCAACCTGCCTGCTTTAATTAGGGCTTCAATGTATTTGGACTTGTCTTTCAGTTCACACTTGTCAACAGCCCTTTATAGACCTAGCCTCCCAAGAAATTGGATCTTTTCAAACCAAGGGTGACTCTCTAGCACAAGCCAATAAATATTTTACAGGATGTCTGGCTTGGGTCAGGCAAGCATGTACATGCTTGCCTTCTCTCTGCTGCTCTCAAAAGAGTTTGGCCACCTTCCTCAATGGTCCCAGTATGGCTCTTTGGGAAACTGGAATGGAAGAGGTAATAGCCGCTTGAGAAGACCGTGGTGAAGGCTTATTGCTAGGCAGATTATGTGACAGCAGAGAGACTTGCCCTGACCAGTGAGACAGAGACAATAGGGTATGCTGGGATACCAGGAGCTAAGGGCTTGGGTACCCACTGCCAGTGCCCTTGAGAAGATCTTTGCTAATCTTAGCCTCAGTTTCCCTATATAGATCATAGGGATCTGGCCTAGGTGGCCTCAAAGGACCCTTCATGTGTGGTGGGTAGAATGGGACAATATGTGTCCGTAGCTACATCCACCACCGTATTAAATCTTGTTATATTTTTTTCAGGAGGACCAAGTGTTATGGGATGTCCTGTATGCTGTATGTGTTGCTCTGATTGGTTGACAAGTAAAATGCTGATTGGCCAGTAGCCAGGCAGGAAGTATAGGCGGGATAAGCAGACAAGGAGAATTCTGGGAAGAGGAAGGCTGAGTGAGGAGATGTGGCTGGGCAAGTATGAATAATATTAAGCCTCTGTGTGATTATTTTACAAAAGGCTGTGGGACTGTGGGTGAGAGATTTTTCCTGACCACGGGCCAGGTGGGACACAGAAAAACTTCTGCTACAATTAGCATTCACTGTCAGGCACTGAGCCATCTAGACCTAAGAAAGATTAAAGATTTGGAATGTACAGAAATGGAGCCACTCTGGGCTTCCTCGTCTCACAGTCTCATGCCAGCAGCAGCGCAAACTCGTCTCCTGGCAGCTGCCTGTGAGACGGAGCTGGCCGCCAGCCGCCATGAGCTAAGGAGCATGGCTGCAGATTTACGCCACAGGACACAGAGGCATCTCCAAGCTGTACAATGTGGAGCATGGTGGATTTAGCCTTTGCTAGTACAGACAGAAAAAAGAAAGAAAAGGTTTTGGGACTACACGCTGCTGGATGGAAGCGTAGATCCACTGCTTCACAGAGTCAGCGATGAGCATGGTTCCCCCAAAGCTGGTTCTGCCATGTTGGGAAGCTGAGGTGGGCGGAGTCAACAGCAAAGCTTAGGATCCCCATAAGACTATCAGCACCCCTATCAGCAGGAAGTAGCCTAGAACACTACGATCACATTCCCCAAAACTAGATTATGGATATTTGTCTTTGCTTAGAGATTGTTTACAAATTGTTATTGGTCACAGTCAATATCTTTCTAAAGAAAAAAGGGGAATAGGATATAGATATGATAGGATGAAAGGGTAGATTATTGAATCTACTTTTAAAGAACAACAACTTGTGTAAAGTATTTTATATTGCTATGAATTTTAGTATATTGATACAAATTTAAAGTTAATTTTATTATACTGTATGTGTATTTTTACTCTTGTTTAAGGTATTATGTTTATACAACTCATTTAAAATTGTAATATATCATTAAGAAATACAGATTAATAGTTAATCATCTGTGATAATCAAACTTATAGTCATGTTAGTTAAGTTTTCTAGGTATACATAGATAGATTTCAATTAGATAGGTAATCTTCAAACACTTCAAAGACCTACAGAATATGGCATTTAAAATGTTTTAAAAATTTAGACTTTCCTGAACAATGAGAGATGTCTGCTCCTGGCAGCACTGATTTACTTCAAAGAGGAGGATGGGCATCGAAGACACTCCATATGGAGTTTATCTTCTTCTTGGCAAAAATAGCCATTTGGGCAGGAAACTGTTCTTGCCTGGACTGCTTGACAAAAAGTTGTATTGATTGGACGTGCAGGACCCATAGGAAAATGACCACTGGACTTTGCAAGATAAAATGGTTCCTGCTTCGCAGAAGAAACTGCCAGATATTCTACAGGACACAGAGAGAAATGACTGAGAGACTCTAGACCTATGGGCTGAAAATGGATGCCCCAACATTGCAGAAGAACTTTAGGTGACTGTCCAGGCAGCCAGCTGTCTCTGTCATTCTAGATTTTTGGAAGTTGCTTACAATGCTCTTCCTGTTTACTTAGGTAATATTATATTCTTCTGAGGTCTTTGATGTAGTTGAAGACTAGATAGTTATCATTATAACTTTCCTTGGTTATGATAAAAGATAAATTAGATATGAAACTTTAGACTCACAAATATGATAGATAGAACATTTTCTTTAATTTTGCCAAATACAAATAGACTAGATATTATAACTGTAATTCTTGCTTGATAACTGTTCTATTATATGTAATTTTACTATGTTACAGTTAAAACCTCCCTTTTTGATTAGACAGAAAAGGGAGATGCTGTGGGATGTTCTGTATGCTGTGAATATGTGTTGCTCTGATTGGTTGATAAATAAAATGCTGATTGGCCAGTAGCCAGGCAAGAAGTATAGGGGGGATAAGCAGACAAGGAGAATTCTGGGAAGAGGAAGGCTGAGTGAGGAGATGCCAGCCCACTGTCCAGGGAGCAGCATGTAATGGCACACGGGTAAAGCCATGGAAAATGTGGCAACATACAGAGTAACAGAAATGGGCTGAGTTAAAGTCAAGAGCTGGTCAGTAGTTAGCCTGTATGGCTGAGCAGTTTTAATCAATATAAACCTTTGTGTGTTTACTTGGGGGATGAGAGTGGGAGAGATTTGTTCCGACCACCAGCCTGCTGGGACACAGGAAAATGTTCAGCAACAACCAAGAATGGAGACTTTAACCCTTTCAGGCCCAGAGGGACTCCAGTACCCCTAGGGGTCTGGGGTTCTACCCCTGTCCTCCTCCACACATGCTGAAATCCAGTCAGAAGGTCCCACACCTTCTCTGCCTGCCTTCATTCACAAAGTTCTTCCATCTGGATACCTATCCCCTTCTCCACACACCAAAACCTAACCTGCCCATCCCACAGAGCCCTGCTTAAAAGCCTCTCTCTCTGGAAAGCTAAAGGCTCTTGAAAAAGGCAAGAGTTTGGGTCAGAAGGATTGACCTCCATACATGTGTTCTTGAGCATGCTTGCACGCGCACACAAACACACACACCGTTGTAGAACATTATTTTAAGGTGTGTTACTTTTGTTTATGTTACGTTTGTTTAACTGTGTGAAGCTATGTTACTGTGCCTGTCTAAAACACCTGATGGTCTAATAAAGAACTGAATGGCCAATAGCAAGGCAGGAGAAAGGATAGGTGGGGCTGGCAGGCAGAGAGAATATATAGAGGGAGAAATCTGGGAGAGAGGGAAAAAAGAAGTATCCTGAGAAGGAGGAGGACTCCAGGGGCCAGCCCACCCAGCTACACAGCAAGCCATGGAGCAAGAGTAAGATTTACAGAAGAGAATGGGAAAAGCCCAGAGGTAAAAGGTAGATAGAATAATTTTAAGTTAAGGAAAGCTGTCAAGAAAGAAGTCAAGCTAAGGCTGGGCATTTATAAGTAATAATATGCCTCCATGTGTGATTTATTTGGGAGCTGGGTGGCAGGCCTCCCAAAAGACCAAAAAACAACCAACAAAACACATACACTACTTTTTTTTAAAAAAAATATTTATTTATTTTTCTATTATCAGTTTGATACAGTATAAATTCTTATCCTAATAGTGAAATGTTTCATTGAGGCTTGCCCAGTAATTGAGTAAAACCAAAACTTATAAGGCACAGTCATCCTAGGGTCCCCCCTGCTATATAGCCTCCCTGGTTCTGTGGTTTGCAGTCTGATTGTTCTTTGCTTTATATCTAGAATCCACTTATGAGTGAGTACATACCATGTTTGTCCTTCTGTGTTTGTGTTACCTCACTCAAGATGATATTTTCTAGTTCCATCCATTTGCCTGCAAATTTCATGCTGTCATTGTTTTTCTCTACTGAGTAGTACTCCATTGTGTACATGTACCACATTTTCTTGATCCATTCTTCAGTTGACGGGCATCTAGGTTGTTTCCAGGTTCTGGCTATTACGAATAGTGCTGCTATGAACATAGTTAAGCATATATCTTTGTGGTATGATTGAGCATTCCTTGGGTATATGCTCAAGAGTGATATGGCTGGGTTTTGAGGTAGATTGATTCCCAATTTTCTGAGAAACCGCCATACTGATTTCCACAGTGGTTTTATAAGTTTGCATTCCCACCAACAGTGGTGGAGTGTTCCCTTTGCTCTGTATCCTCTCCATGTGACTGTCATTAGTGTTTTTGATCATAGCCATTCTAATCTCAGAATGGTGGTATCTCAGAGTCGTTTTGATTTGCATTTCTCTGATGACTAAGGATGTTGAACATTTCCTTAAATGTCTTTCAGCCATTTGCGATTCTTGTTTTGTGAATTCTCTGTTTAGCTCTTTAGCCCATTTTTTAATTGGATTGTTAGGTATTTTGATGTCTAGTTTCTTGAGTTCTTTATATACTTTGGAGATCAGTCCTCTGTCAGATGTGGGGTTGGTGAAGATCTTTTCCCATTCTGTAGAATGTTGTTTGGTCTTATTGACCGTGTCTTTTGCCCTACAAAAGCTTCTCAGTTTCAAGAGGTCCCATTTATTAATTGTTGTTCTCAGTGTCTGTCCTGCTGGTATTATATTTAGGAAGTGATCTCCTGTGCCAAGAATACTTCCTACTTTCTCTTCTTTTAAGTTTAGTGTAACTGGATTTATTTGTTTTTTGTTTGTTTTGTTTTTTTGTTTTTTGAGACAGGGTTTCTCTGTGTAGCTTTGCGCCTTTCCTGGATCTCACTCTGTAGCCCAAGCTGGCCTCGAACTCACAGAGATCCGCCTGCCTCTGCCTCCCGAGTGCTGGGATTAAAGGCGTGTGCCACCACCGCCCAGCCGTGTAACTGGATTTATGTTGAGGTCTTTGATCCACTTGGACTTGAGTTTTGCACGCTACATTTTTAAAAGGAAAGGATGGGCTGGAGAGATGGTTCAACTGTGAACAGCACTGGTTGCTCTTCCAGAGGACCCAAGTTCAATTCCCAGCATCCACGTGGCAGCTCACAACTGTCTGTAACTCCAGTTCCAAGGGACCTGACACCCTCATACAGACATACATGCAGGCAAAACACCAATGCACATAAAATAAAAATAAATCATTGAAATTTTTATTTTAACAAAAAAGGAATTTGGGCCTTTCTCTTTCTAATTCTCACAGCACTCTAACCTTTCATCATAATTTTTCGTCTAGACACCTAAACCAGAGTTTATTGGGACCCAAAGTTTGCTCAGAGCAGGTACTCAGTGGGTCTAATGAGTTTATGTTGGAGTGTATCTCATTGTGTTTCCTCCATGACTGCCTCCCACTCCTTTTTAAATTCTGAAACGGGCTCACACAGGTTAGCCGTAAACACACTATGTAGCGCAGGTTATTTCCTCCCACTTCAGCTTCCTGGGAGCTAGAATCGCAGGTGTGTTCCATCATGCTCAGCCGGGCTGCACCTAGTTCACCTAAGTTACAACAGACTGAGGCCCTCAGAGGCCAGGGCCTGACTCAGACTGAGGTAAGGCGGTACTGATGCTGCCACTCTGGCTGGGGAGGAGAGGAGGCAGTGAACCTGTCTCCAGGCTGCCCAGCATGGCCTTCCCCCTGTTGTGTCCTGTCCTGTAAGCCCTGTCCTCTGCTCTCACTGTACCCCTCTCTTCCTTCTCCTCCATCACCTGCTTGCTTGAAAGAATGTTTATGAGTGTTCTCCCTGCATGTCTGTGCGCCACATGTGAGCCTGGTACCCACAAAGCCAGAAAAAGGGGTCAGATCCCCTGAAAATGGAGTCACAGACAGTTGTGAGCTGCCGGGTGGGTGCTGGGAACTGAACCCAGGTCTCTGGAAGAGCAGCCAGCGCTCCTAACCACTGAGCCATCCCTCCAGCCTGCCCTGTTTGCTCTTAGAGTCTCATGTCCACCCATGGCATTGTCATCTCTACCACCTGCTGCCTTCACTTTTATGGCCAGCCTGTCCCCAAGGCAGGCTTGGGTGCTTCCATACTGTCGACCTTGAACTCTGCCTGGGCTAAGTCGAGGACCCACACAAGGACACCTCCACCTTCTCTTTCCTTTTCTACTGTCAGTGCTGTCTAGAAAATGAAGCAATAAGAGAGCCTGTAAGGGGCTGGAGAGGTGGCTCAGTAGTCAGGCTCTGCTGCTCTTGCCGAGGACCCCAGTTCAGCTCCCAGCACCTGCATGGGGGCTCACATCCATTCGTAACTCCAGTTCTAAGGGGTCTGACACCCTTTTCTGACTACATGGGCACCAGGCACACAGGTGGTGCACATTCATACATGTGGGCAAACACTCATCCACATACAAAAAACCAGGAGAGAGAAAGCGCCTTTAAGTGGGAAACAGACCCGACTCGAATTCCTTCTCCAAAGACGTGTTTTGTAGACAAATGACACCAGCTTCCACTGCTAGGCGACACCAGGCACAAGAGCTAGGACGATGTGAAAAAGGGTGACGGTCCTCAAGGTCCACCCCTCTCTCCCTCCCTCCCTCCCTCATCCATCCATACCTCTGCTCCCTCCCTTCCCTCCATCTCCCCCCTCCCTCCAGAACACTAACCAGGTACTGATCAGTCTGAGGTGTGAGCATCCCTGTCCTCTTGAAGCTTATATACTAGGGGACAATTTTTTTTTTTAAAGATTTATTTATTATGTATACAGTGTTCTGCCTGCATGTACGCCTGCAGGCCAGAAGAGGGCACCAGATCTCATTACAGATGGTTGTGAGCCACCATGTGGTTGCTGGGAATTGAACTCAGGACCTCTGGAAGAGCAGCCAGTGCTCCTAACCGCTGAGCCATCTCTCCAGCCCCCTAGGGGACAATTTTGTTTCATTTTTAAATTTTTACTTTATATTTACTATCTGTGTGTGTGTGTGATGTGTATGTGTTCACACACAAAGTGCAGGTCAAAGGACAACTTCTCAGAGTCTGTTCTCTCCTCCCTCCATGGATTACGGGGCTTGAACTCAGGATATTGGGCTAAGTGCTTTTACCTGCCGAGTCATCGAACCGGAACAAAAGTTTACTTTTTTCTTTTTTTAAACAGCTGGGGATTAAACCTAGGGCTTCATGCACGGGAGGCCCAGCGCTCCACCCACTGAGGCCCCAACCCCGCCCTCACCCCGGCTCCCACCTCGGCCCCCACCCCGGCCCCCACCCCGGCCCTAACCTTAGCCCCCACCCCGGCCCCCACCCCGGCCCCCACCCCGGCCCCCACCCGGCCCCCACCCCGGCTCCCACCTCGGCCCCCACCCCGGCCCCCACCCCGGCCCTAACCTTAGCCCCCACCCCGGCCCCCACCCCGACCCCCACCCCGGCCCCACCCCGGTCCCCACCCGGGCCCCCACCCCAGCCCCCACCCCAGCCCTAACCTCAGCCCTTTCAGAGAATAATTTCAAAGTAAATTAATACATTTTAAATGAAGCAATTATAGGACAAGTGGGAGAAGGGCTGGGTGCTAGGCCGCTGCTGAGTGGTAGACAGTGTGCCTGGAGGGCACTGAGTTCTGCCCGATACTGAGTTCTGCCCACAGGCCTTCCGTAGCTGATGTCTGCTGAGGAGACAGACGGGTTCTTCGTGAGGTTTCTTTTGAAAGACTTTTTTCTTTTTTAAACGTTATTTTATGTACATCGGTGTTTTGCCACGGGTGTCGGGTCCCCTGGAACTGGAGTTACAGCCAGTTGTGAGCTGTCACATGGGTGCTGGGAATTGACCCAGGTCCTCTGGAAGAACAGGTGGTGCTCTTAACCACTGAGTCATCTCTCAAGCCCGAAAGACTTTTTTTTTGGTTTTTCGAGACAGGGTTTCTCTGTGTAGCTTTGCGCCTTTCCTGGAACTCGCTTTGGAGACCAGGCTGGCCTCGAACTCACAGAGATCCACCTGGCTCTGCCTCCCGAGTGCTGGGATGAAAGGCGTGCGCCACCACCGACCGACTCTGAAAGACTTTTAAATTGAAATTATTTTAAGATTTTTGGAATGATGGTCCTGGGGATGGAACTAAGGCTGGTCTTCATACACGTACTCTTCTCCTACTGAGCTGTATTTTCAGGCCTTTTGAAGGGGTTTGAGCCTGGACAGGACTGAAAATGGACCAGCCAGTTAGAGTCTAAAGTGGTTTTCTATTGGGAGGAAGGTAAAAAGTGAGAGGTGCTAGGCGGAGCGTCTTGGTTTGTCTATCGCCCCTGGAAAAGCTACTGAGTTTAAAGTTAATGAATGTGTGAAGCTGGAGACCTGCAGTGGGGTCCACACCCCAGCATCTGGTGAAGAGCTCTGTAAGAGCGTGGAGACGGATGATCAACTTTCGTTGTTATTAAATGACATTTATATCAACTGTGGTATTGATTGTTGAATACTATGGCATGATTACATTTCCTTTATACTACTGAGTTGCTTTTTCGGCTGGGTTTTTCTTTTTTTGTTTCCATTTGTTAACTTTCTATATGATTATCACTGATTCTTTATATATTGTCGTTATTCTTCCCATACAGATTCCACACAATTCGATGTGCCAAGACTCCATTGAATTGTGTTCTTGCCGAGAGGCTTCTGGTTCTGCTGGCTGGGTTGTGTCCTCAGGATGGCGGATGGCTTCACCTCTCTCCAGTGAGGTCCAGTTTTGTTTCCTTTTCTCTTTGCTCTCTGGGAACACAACGCCCGGCAGTTTTACTTGCTTGTTTTCATGGTTCTGGGAATAAACACAGGCCTAACACACACTAGGAAATTGTTCCACCACTGAAATGCATGCTTAGCCTGTCCGGTAGTTTCCTGAGAAAGGCTGCATGGGATGAAATTGTTTAGATATTTTGCATGTCTCAAAATATCTGTTTTGAGACAGGGGCCCCCTGTGTAGTTCTGGCTAGCCTTGAACTCATGATCTTTACCTCTGGCAATTTAAAGCTTCGTAGAATTAGTATGTCTTGGAAGTCTCTGTGTCAGAGGTGGGCACGGTGGCTCACACCTGTAAATTTGGTCCTTGGGAAGCTGAGGCAGGAGGAGTTTACAAGTTCAAGGCTATCCTAGGGTTCACAGTGAGTTCCAGCATAGTCCTGGCTGTAAAATCTGACCCCTTCCTCAAAACAAACAGCAATAACAAAATTCACTATGCTGGGAATTCAAGAGGCATGGAATTTTCAGCTTATTTTCTGTTTTGTTTTTGAGACAGGGTTCATATAGCCCAGGCTTACCTAGAACTTTCTATATACGTGAGGGTGACTTTGAACCCCGGATCTTTCTGGCTCCCCTACCCAAGCCCTGGGATTACAGGAAGGTACCAGCAGGCCTACCTACTTTCAACTAAGGAAAAACAAAACAAAACAAAAACAAACAAAACCCCCTTTAAAAATTATTTCACATGTATGATATAATGTTTTGCTTGCATGCATACATAAACATGACATATATGCCTGATGCCCTTGGGTTCAGAAGAAGGCATCAGATCTCCTGGAACTGGAGCTTTGGACGGTTGTGAGCCGCCATGTGGGTGCGGAGGATGGAACCTGGGTCCTCTGGAAGCGCAGCTAATGCTCTGCGGAGCCGTCTCCAGCCCCCGCTTGCACGTTTTAAGTTTGAGAACACTTGCATTACTCTCTCCCTGGTAAGTTTCTTTCTTTCACCTGTCTTATTCCTGGAGCTCCCGGGTCACCTGATTTTCATATATTTTCCTTGTCTATTACACATCTTTTTCATGATTTTGTTTTCTGCCAGCCTTTTCCACCCTTGTCATCTCTTGCTGTATGGCATGTTTAGGTCTCCAGATCCCGAGCACTTTCCCTGAGAAATCATCCTTCTGGACTTTCCTTCTTCCCCCACTTCTCTCTGAACTGTCTTTCCCTTAATTTTTTTTTCCAAGTTGGAAGCTTGCCTCAAATGTCTAGTGATCCTTGATTGCTCTTATTTAAAAATAAGAATAAGCTGGGCAGTGGTGGCACACACCTTTAGTTCCAGCACCTGGGAGGCAGAGGCAGGTGGATCTCTATGAGTTCAAGGCCAGCCTGGGCTTCAAGGCTACAGAGTGAAATCCAGGACAGCCAGGGCTACATATTGAGGCCCTGATTCAAAAAAGATAAACAAACAAACAAACAAATACCCAGCAACAATAAAGAATGAGGGAACAGAGAGATGGCCCATTGGTTAACAGCACTGGCTGCTCACGCAGGAGAAAAACAAACAAAAAACCCAGCAACAATAAAGAAAAAGGGACAGAGAGATGGCTCATCATACTAGCACTGGCTGCTCATGCAGGAGTCCAGGTTCCATCCCCAGCACCCACAACAATCTCTAACTCCAGATCCAGGGGATTCAAAGCCCTCTTCTGGCCTCTGGGGGGCACTGCACGTGTATGATGTATATATCCATGCAGGCAAAACACTCATTTACATAAAAATAAAATAAAGAAAAAACTAAAAGAATGAGTTGGGTGTGGCAGCACATACATTTAATCCTGGCACAGGAGAGGCAGAGGCAGGGAAATCTCTGAGCTCTAAACCAGGCTGGTCTACCTAGCAAGTTCCAGGCCAGACCCAGCTACATAGCAAGACCTTTCCTAAAACAATACCAGAAGACACGGGGTAGCTAGGGAGTGCGGCTCAGTAACAGAGTGCTGGCCTAGCAACTAGTCCTTGAAAGGGAAGCAACTTTGCAAAAAGAAAGAACAAAGTTGCATTCTCAGCAGACAGGAAGACAAGGTATCGAAAACCTTTGAGGCCAAAGCGGGAAGATCTAGGCCAAAGCGGGAAGATCTAGACAAGCCTCGGTTACACAGAATGATGCTGTCAAGTGTTGGGGCAGTTGGCGGGTGGGCAGGCATTGAAGTCTTATGTATTGGGGAACTTCAGGGAAGTGCTTTTACTTATAAAGAGCTTGCATTTAAACAACTGTGTTCTGGACATGGTCACCTTCTCCAGAGTATTTCAACTGTCAAGCTACTGGATGGTACCTGGGTCCTCTTAAGCTTCATTGCCAAGGTTACCCTTTCTGGTGGGAGATTAAACCAGGACTTTGCCCGAGCCGCACCACTGTGACACTGAATTACACAACTCCCTGGCCAGTGTTTTAAAACTTATCTCCTTTTATCACCACCCAAGCCCCAAAGCACTGCGTACTGAACCGAAGCTCTTATGCATCCTGGGCACCCTCCAACAAATCCTAGCTCAGTTTTCTTTTGTATGTGTGTGTGGGGGTGTTGAGGCAGGGTCTCATGTAGATGTAGCCTAGGCTAGCCTTGAGCTTTCTATATAACCAAAGATGACCTTGACTTCTGCTCCTTCTGCTTCTATCTCCCAAGTGCTGGTGAACCCAGCAGGCTTATTTGGTGCTGGGGACTGAACCAGGGTTTCAGGTGTGCTAGGCAAGCGACGTCAGGCTGTCCACTGCTGCGCTTGGTGTCCAGCCTTTTTCCTCCCGGAGAGAAAGGTAGTCACCCATCTCCAAGTGTGGGGGAGGGGTGCTACAAAGTGTGAGGCCATTAATTGCTGTGTATAAGCTTTTAGCCAGGTCTCTTCCCATGCCAACGCCTTGCCTCCACCTTCCAGAGCTATTTCCTGTTAGTATCCCCCACTTTCAGAAAGCCTCTTTATTCTGCTCAGCCAGTTTTGCTCTCTATCTTCCTAGCTTTTAAACACTGGCCACTTTTTTTTTTTTTCCTATTTCCTGTCTACCTTGTAATCCCTAGAGTTGACATCTATTCCAGGTACTCTTCTGTCATCGCCTGGGGACAGGCAACTCAAATACCCGGGCTCAGGGGCGGGACAACACCCCCTTTCTATTTTGTAGGTTCGAAACATCAAGGGATCAAAAGATTCACAATTGCAGCTAGGCTTGGCCGCACACACCTGGACTCGGCACACAGGAGTTCAAGGCCATCCTCCACTACCTGAGAACCTGCCGGAAACCAAACAAAAACTGACCCACAAAACCAAACATTAGCCACAGGAGTTTTTCAACGAAGTTCCTTTTATTTATTTAGCTGTAAGAAATTTTCTTTATTAACTAAATCTCCGGGAATTTTCAGCATAAGATTTAGTATATTAATGCCCACCAACACCTGGCTCTGAGGCTTGTTCAGTCTCTTCCAGTCCGCAGTGGGAGTTAGAGGAGGAGACATCATTAACAGAGACCAAGGCAGGGGACTGCGTCTTCCTTTCCTAGTTGGACAAGTTGCTCAACTCTTGTCCAGAACAGGAAAAGAGGCGGTTTCTCAGAAAAATTAATAATGAATTTGACAATGAATCAGTAAGAGTTCTAACAATTTAGACTTATCAATATATTGGTCCAAACTCTAATTTCTTTTCATGTTACAGTTTACTTTTTCTGTGTGTAATCTTAATAATCTTACTCCCTGTGCAGAAATGAATCAACTCAGTGCAAAGAAAAAAAATCCCTCAACCTGGAATAGTCTCATCTTGCTTTGGGAAAAGGCTTCCTGCTCCTCAATCAACAGATGAACACACATTCCCCCGGTGCTACTTCTGGCCCTAGATCTACATACAGGCGGCTTTGGATGGAACTAGCAAGGGCACCTGGAGGCACTACGCAGAGGGCCTTGGCAAAGGTCTTAAAATCAGCCCTGGGCAACAGTCCGTGAGCGCGTGGGATGGCTCTGCGTCCCCAACAACTTCTGCTATTCCATTTCATAAACTAGGCTCAGCGGCGGCGTTGGAATTTTCAGGAGCAGCAGCAGCAGCAGCAGCAGCAGCGGCGGGCGCGGCTCCCCGAGGTAGAACTTCAATAACGCGAGGCTTGTCAATGATACGGGCTGTCCGGTTTCCCTTCTCCACGATGCCGACGATCCACGCTTGGTGACCCTCTCCATACTTGGAAGATTTGATTTCCGAACAAAAGCGTGCTGCCTGTTCTCTTGGCAGACAAATCAGTAATCCCCCAGAGGTTTCGGCTGATGTTCCCTGGAGGAGGCCAAAGCGCCCGCTGGCTTTGCTGATGGCAGCCATCTTGGCAATGATTGGCAGGTTATGGATGACAAAGGACACTTCATTTTTCTGTTGTTTCGCGAGGTTCTGAGAGTGTCCTAAAATGCCAAAGCCTGTGATATCTGTGGCTGCGTGGGCATTGAACGTGTGCATCAACCCAGCAGCAGTTCTGTTTAGAGTAGCCATGTTGAACATAGCTTCCTGATAGGCCAACTCGACTTCCTCTCTGGAAACCACCATCTTGATCTTATTCCACTTCTCGGGGTTATCCAGCCACTGGTGGGCATTGGCGGCCACCTGGGTTCCCAAAGGCTTGGTCAGCACCAGCACGTCTCCCACCACCGCACTGTCGGGCATTATGAACTCATTCTGCTGACACACCACGGTGGCCACCCCGCCGATGATAATCCAGGGGTTGACCACCGTCTGCCCCCCCGTCACTGCAGTGCCCCCCTCCTCGGCAGCATCACGGAAGCCTTTGATCATGAGCGGCGTCACCTTCTCTCGTTCCTTCTCACTCATGCTCTGGCTGACACTGAGCAGCATCAGCATGTTGTCGCACTCGGTGATGCCCATGGCGTAGAGGTCACTGAGCACGTTGGCACAGGCTATGCGCCCCATCATGTAGGGATCTTCCACCAAGGGGTAAAAGAAGTCGGTGGTCTGCACCAGCGACAGGCCGCCGTGCCTCAGGGGGATGACGCACGAGTCCAAGCCAATGCTCAGCGAGGGGAGGGCCGAGCTGGGGCCCGGCCTGGCGGCCAGGCCCCCTTCCTGCACCGTCTCTTCCGGACCCCCGACCAGACCCGAGGCGAGCGGGGGCTGCAGCGCGGGCCGCGTCAGTCCCTCCAGGAGTTTGAGCAGAGTCTCCTGGGGGACCTTGCAGCCTCAGCCCTTCATGCCAGAGAAGCTCGTCAGCCGCCAGCTCGGGCTGAAGCCCAGCGTCTGGGGCTCGAACGGCCGGTAGTTGGAGAAACTCCGGCCCGCCGGGCCGAAGGAACCTTCCGCCGCCACCAGCGCCGCCATGGCCTCTCCGCTGGCGCCTGCCGCCGCTTCCGCCATCGTGCCGCCGGCGGGGGAGGCCGGGCGGACCAGAGGCCCCGGTACCTGCAGGCGAGCCCGCTTGCCACAGCAGGCAGAGGTTCCCGGAGGAGATGGGGGTACCACACGTGTCGGAGCGGAGGACGCCAGCCACGCTGCCCGGCCGAGCGCCGCGCGGCCTCTATTTATATACGGCGTGATTGACAGCCGCACCACCCAATGACGGCTCCGGAACCGAGAGGCGGGCTTCCTTTACTCGGGAAGGTAAATTACAAATTAACCGTCTGCTTGCATAACCGGTCCCCGCGAGAGATCGTCACGTGAGCCTGTTGTAACTGGCCTGGAACGCGCGTCTCTACGTAGACCAGGGTGGCCTCGAACTGGCGTCGATCCGTCTGCCTCAGTTTCCCAAGGGCTGGTATTCCAGTCCCCTTACGTATGTGAACCTAGTCTTGGAAGTGGCTGGCGCAAGTTTGTTGCTTTGCAGTGGCTTTACCAAAGGCTAGCTTACTTGCAGAAGGAAATCTGACCCTTGGCTAACCCCATGAAGGTCAGAGTAGCGCTAGCGTCATTTGACAGGACACAAGGCCAGTCTAGGGTAAGAAAACACTTTAGGGGAGAATTGGGGGAAGAAAAGGGACAGCACAAAGTAAATACCATCATTACGTAAGCAAATTGCAACATGGGTGTTGTGAAATTTCACACGGACTGCACAGGTTTGGGTACTGTTTTGGCCATTAGTTGCCAGTGATGAGTTGCTGTCCTCTTGCAAGTTAATTTACTAATGCAACGGAATAGCTTACCTGTGCTAAGATGTCCATATTGCTTCAAGTTAATGTATATGAGAATTCATGATAGATTCAGGAAGGAAACCAATAACTACTAAAATTGTAAATGCTAGACCCAGAGCAGTGGCTTCATGCCTGTAATCCCAGCGTTTGGGAGACAGAGATAGGAGAATTGCTGTGAATTCCAGTCCATCCTGGACTACAGATTGAAACCCTAAAAGGAATAAATGAATAAATTAAACACTGTCGATGGGTGTAGAGACACAGCCTGTAATCCCAGCACTTGGAAAGCTGAAGTAGAAGATGATGACGGTCCAGGCCAGCCTGGGCTACACAGTGAGACCTTGTCTCAAACACACACACACACACACACACACACACACACACCAAAATAGGTGCTGGAGAGATGGGTCAGTGTTTAAGAGCGTTTGCTAGTCTTGCAGAGGACCTAAGTTTGGTTCTCATCACCCACATGGTAGCTAGGTAACAGACACCTGTAATTCCAGTTTCCAGGGGATCTGATCTGTTCTGGCTATGGAGAACACCCGGAACACATATAGTGCACAGTCATATGCAGGCCAAACACTCCTACACATATAAATAGAAATAAATAAATCTTTTATTGTTGTATTTGATGATGTGTGGGGTGTCCAAGGACAACTTTGTGTAATTGGTTCTCTTCTTCCACTTTTAATAGATTCATGGAATCTAACTGAAGCTGTCAAGATTTTCACAGCACCGGGCAGTGGTGGCGCACGCCTTTAATCCCAGCACTTGGGAGGCAGAGGCAGGAGGATCTCTGTGAGTCCAAGACTATCCTGGTCTACACAGTGAGTTACAGGACAGCCCAGGCTACACAGAGAAACTCTATCTCAAAAAACAAAACAAACAAAAAAAATAAGATTTAATTGTTGGGCGGTGGTGTATACCTTTAGTCCCAGCACTTGGGAGGCAGAAACAGGTCAAGGTCTAGGAGTTCAAGGCCAGCCTGGTCTACATAGTGAGTTCTACGACAGCCAAGGCTACACAAAGAAACCCTGTCTTGGAAAAAAGTTTTTTTTTTTTTTTTTCCATAGCAAATACTTTTACCCATCTCACTAGCCCCAGATTATAATTTTAAAAATAAGAGTTAAATCTTTAGTAGCAACACTCTAAGACATTTTTGTGTATGAGCTATTTTAATTCTCATAAAAAATATTACAAGTTAGACTTCTGTTTTCACTATAAGAAGAACAGGTGAGCCGGGCAGTGGTGGCGCATGCCTTTAATCCCAGCACTCGGGAGGCAGAGGCAGGTGGATCTCTGAGTTTGAGGCGTAGGCTACAGAGTGAGATCTAGGAAAGGCGCAAAGCTACACAGAGAAACCCTGTCTCGAAAAAAAAGAAAGAAAGAAAGAAAGAAAGAAAGAAAGAAAGAAAGAAAGAAAGAAAGAAAGAAAGAAAGAAAGAAAAAGAAAGAACACGAGGTGTGGGGGGCTGGACAGATGGCTCAGTTAGTACAAGGGTGTTTGCTGTTCTTTCAGAGGACACAGATTTATTTCTCAGCTCCCACTTGGTACCTCAAATGTCCCTATAACTCTTGCTCCAGGAGATCTAAGACCCTCCTCTGGCTTCTTCATACACATGTGTCATGCCCTCAGACATTCACACATACACAAAGATAATGAAACAATTTCTCTGTGTAGCCCTGGCTGTCTTGGAACTCACTCTGTGGACCAGGCTGGCCTTGAACTCAGAGATCCACCTGCCTCAGCCTCCTGAGTGCTGGGATTAAAGATGTGCGCCACCACTGCCTGGTTTTTAAAAAAAAAAAAAAAGGTATTTTTAAAAAGAAAGAATATGAGGTACGGATGTGTCCTACTCAAGGTCACCTTTAGATCAGAGTGGAACAGAATTATAATCTAGAGGTCTGCTTCAGAGTATACTCACTGAGCCTGCCTGAGACACTTGTTGAGAGAAGCCAGTGAACTTCAGAAGGACATATAGATGACATTGTGGATTTGAGGACGTGAAATTTTTCATTTTCTTTTGTCTTTTTTTTTGAGACATGGTCTCAATGTGTAGCCCAGGCTGACCTTGAACTCACAGAGATCCACCTACTTCTGCCTCCTGGATTCTGGGAGTAAAGGTGTGCACAACTACACCCTGCTTTCAGCTTTTTAAGAAATAGATTGATTCTTGTTTGTGTGTAGGAGTGTTTTGCCCACATGTATGTAAGTGGACCTGGAGTGACAGTTACCATAGAGATACCGGCATCTGAAGCTGGGTCCTCTGGAAGAGCAGACAGCATTCTTAAATCTCCAAATATCTCTGCAGTCCTCAACTTTCTAAAAAGAGGAAAATTTGGGCCAAAAAGGAAGCTCAAGAGTAAAGGTACTGGCCACCAACCTGAGGACTTGAGTTTGATCCCCAGGACAGAGCAGTGGAAGGACAGAATTACTTCCACAGGGGTCCACACATGCATATAAACTCACACCCACGTACATGAGGCACACCTACATATAAACACTTATACACATGCACACATTGTGGAATATCACTTTAACTAGGCAAAATGTAGGTGAAGAGAAACAGGTTAAATTAAGTTATAAGAGCTAGCAAGAAATGAGTCTAAGCTAAGGCCATGCATTCATAGCAAATAATAAGTCTCCATGTCATAGTTTTGGAGCTGGTGTGTGGCCCAAGAGAAAGCTTGTTTTATATACACACACTAAGTAAAAAGGAATTTAGAAAAGTAAAGTATATATTTTAGAATTTATTTATTTATTTTATTTCTTTTTAAATTTTTTTTATTTTTTAATTGCACTCATGATATTAATTACATTTGTGATATTCATTGATTATATTCACAGTATTCATTCAGCAACTATATTTATGATATTCATTAATTACATTAATTGTATTGATTTATTACATTCATGATATTATGTCCTGATACTACTGTCTGTTTGTGGGGCTTTTCCATCACAAAAAACAGAGATTCTGTACTTAGGAAATCATTGCTCTATATTACTTTCTTCTCCATCTTGAGATAACGTCTAATCTTTCTGTCTCTATGAATTCGTATATTCTATATATTTCATGTAATACGATTCTATAGTATCTGTTCTTTTTTTAATGTAAAAACATTTTATGTACAACTGCAGGAGAAATAATACACAGATAGCTTAAACATAAAAAACAGGTTATAATTCAAAAGTCCAGGGTTATTTGAAACACACACACACATACACACACACACACACACACACAAAGTAAAATGTAATTTAGAAAAGTAAAGTATTTATTTTAGAATTTATAAAAACAGAAAAAAAAATGGTACAGTGGTCAAACAATAGACATGGAAGCAAAAACCTTTGGATTATTTTAGGGTTTTCTTAAGACATATTAATTACACATAACAACGTATTTCAAAGGACAGTTCTTGAATGTATAGTGTATTTTGGTCATACTTAGGCCCATAGCCCTTCCCACCCCCTCCACTCTGCTGACCCCTGCTGCTCCCCAGCTAGATCTCCTGCACCCTCCTGTCTTTGGTCTTCAAGGCCCTGGGGCCAGCCTGCCAGTGAGCATGCTCTCCCACCTTTCCACTCAAGGCACTCAAGCTGTGACCTTGGGGAAATGATAGACCATCCCTGCCCCTCCTTGCCACATCAGTAAATTGGGGATCATAGTTCCTGTTTGGGAGGTAGCATGATGGCAAGATGAGAGAGTCACGTGTGAAGGCCTTTGCGGCTTCTCAGCATATGGCACCCTTGAAGGAGTCTCCTATCTCAAAGGGAAAAACCCCAACGGCTGCGTTAAATCTGTCAGCACCTGGGAAGTTAAACAGTGACGAGACCAGGTGGACCTGCTGTTTGCTTGTTCTTTGGACTTTGCCGTCTCAATTAAAAATTGTAACTCTGTAGTTGAAGCAGGGTCTCACTATGCAGGCCAGGCTCGTCTCTAACTTGAGGCTGACCTCCTGCCTCTGGTTTAGAGTTCTTTGTTCCTGCAGGATGTCAGGTTGTCTGACTGCCATGCCGTGTGTAAACAGCACAGGGCAGGGCTGCTGTTTCTCCCCCTCTCGTCCTAGCACTGCCCGTGGACCAGCATTGCCCGTGGACCAGCATTGCCCGTGGACCAGCATTGCCCAGAGAGTAAATCCTCTCGTCCTAGCTCTGCGCGTGGACCAGCATTGCCCGTGGACCAGCATTGCCCCGAGAGTAAATCCCCTCGTCCCAGCACTGCCCGTGGACCAGCATTGCCCCGAGAGTAAACCCTCTCGTCCCAGCACTGCGCGTGGACCAGCATTGCCCGTGGACCAGCATTGCCCCGTGAGTAAACCCTCTCGTCCTAGCTCTGCGCGTGGACCAGCATTGCCCGTGGACCAGCACTGCCCCGAGAGTAAACCCTCTCCTACAGTCATCTGTCCAGTTTGCTAAGCACAAATGAAGAGGCAAACATTTTCCCATGTATTCATCTTCTCATTTAGTATTCACAGCAGCCAGCTGGGGGTGGGGACACACACCTGTAATCCCAGCACTTGGGAGGTAGAGGCAGAGGATCAGGAGTTCAAGGCTAGACTTAGCTACATATCAAGAGAGCTCAGAGTTTTTTTTGTTTTTTTTTTTAAAAAAAAAGATAGTCTTCCCAGCAGCCCCTGGAAAGGGCATTGCTTTCTTTAACTAGTTTTTGTTTGTTTTAGAGAGGCCTTTTGTATTCTGGACAAGCACTCTTATCAACTGAGCTACATCTCCAGTGCCTCTACTTTTTATTTTTATCTATCTATCTGTCTGTCTGTCTGTCTGTCTGTCTATCTATCTATCTATCTATCTGTCTATCTATCTATTTTGGTTTTTCAGGACAGGGTTTCACTGTGTATCCCTGGCTGTCCTGGAACTCACTCTGTAGACCAGACTGTCCTCAAAATAGAGACCCACCTGCCTCTGCCTCCTGAGTCCTGGGATTAAAGGGATGTACCACCACTGCCTGGCTCTATGTTTTTTAATAAGATAGGATCTTATTATGTAACCCAAGCTTACATTAAGCCTGCAATCATTATGGCCAGATATTTTGTTTCATGTTTAATTTATTTATGTAGTGTGTGTATGTGTGTGTGTGTGTGTGTGTGTGTGTGTGTGTGTGTGGGTGTGGGTGGGTGCTGTGTATATATGTGTGTGTTGTGTGTGTGTGGAATGTTGTATATGTATGTGTGTGGTTGTGTGGTGTGTGTGTGGTTGTGTGGTGTGTATATGTGTCTCTCTGTGTGTGTGTGTGTGTTCCAGCACTGTGTGGAGGTAGGTGGACTTTGCAGGAGCTCTCAGGAAGACCCTATATCTACTGAGCCATCTCTCAGTTCCCTGTTTTGTTGGAGAATGGTCCCACTCTGTAACCCACCTTGTCCTGAACTCACGGTGTAGCTCAGTCTGTCTTTGAACTCAGTGTGATCCTTTCACTTCGGCCTCCAGAGTCCTGGCTTCTAGGCATGTACCGCTGTACCTGCCTCTGCTTCCACTTTGCAGTAGACAAAAACTGAGGGCCCGAAGGTACACAGTGTTGTACGGTATCATCTCTTGTGGGGTGGTCACCAGAGAAGACTGCTCAGACGTGGGTTTAAACCAATAGAAGGTCTTTATTAGCCCGAAAGTGAGTACATGGGATGTTCAGGATTCCACTGCAGCCCAGAGCCTTTCTACAGGTGAACTTTTAAGCATAAAAAAAAAAAAAATGTCCTGGGTTGACATACTTCAGTTAACAAGAATAGTTAGTCAGAAGCAGAACTACAGAAGCCAAAAGGCAAGGTTAGAACATTTAGAGACTTTCCCAGAACTGTGAACTTTGATGGATTAGGCCTTTGTTTTAGTTTTGATAGGTTGTATTGTCTACATGCTGAGTTTTACAGCCTGAATAGCGCTTCCATCATGGAGTCTATTGTGCTAAGGTCTGGAGTTTACACGAATTTCTAAATGGTCTTATTAAATAAAAAAAACATGGATCCAAATATAGGAGTGAAAGCCTTAGATCAGGGAAATAGTGAGAGCCACCAGCTAATCTACCTCAGCAACTCTGCAGCTTCCAAATGGTACAACTTCCTGTCTACCTACACCTTTATTGCCTTTCTGTTCTGCCCTCTCATTGGCTAGCTCAGCCCAGCTACCTCACTTCCTCTTCCTACACAGCTCTGTCACTTTCTGTCTGTCTGCACAAACCTCCAGGTCTCCATAGTTGGTACTGGGATTAAAGGCATGTGTTACCACGCATGACTCTCTTCCCTAGTGTGGCCTTAAACAGAGACCCTGCCTGCTAAGTGATAGGATTAAGGGCGTGTGCTACCATTACCTGACTTTTGTGTTTACTTAAAATGGCTTGCTATTTCCTCTGATCTCCAGGGAAACTTTATTTATTAACGTACAAATAAAATATCATCACATTTCAGCACGAATAAAATATCACCGCACTGGGGCCCTGTTACACATCATCTGGGAAGCAACATAGTAAGGATGCAAACCCAGGCCTGGCCTGGCAGACCTGAGGATTCTGCTCAACCTTTCATGCCACGGCGTTTGAGGAAGCAGGATTCTCTGGGGGAAGATGTTGATCCTGTGGTTCCCCGTGGCTAGGACGCTGGTACTTGCGAGCAGTGGTCACTTGGGTCAGTACAAAGATGCTGTGCAGCTGCCTCGGCCAGTGAGTGGACGCAGACTGACAAGCTCATGTGACCCTGAGTGAGTGACGGACGCATGTGGTCCTGTTGTGCCCAGATCTCAACCCCCACAGAGACCACCGAAGACGAGCTTACCGGAATGCAGAAGCAAGGTTTTATTGGGGAGCAATTCAAGCCTAGGCAGGGACCCCATCAGACCATCCAACACAGTGGAGGCTGGAGGAGGTGCCCGCCCCTCTGCAAGCTCAGGTGTTTTTGTTGTTGTTGTTGTTATTTCCTGTTTTCACATTTTTAAAGTTTATTTTTCTATTATCAGCCTGATACAGTATAAATTCTTATCCTAATTGTGAAATGTTTGATTGAGGCTTGCCCAGTAATTGAGTAAAACCAAAACTTATTATAAGTCACAGTCGTCCTAGGGACCTCCATGCTATATATATAGCCTTCATGGTTCTATGGGTTGTGGTCTGATTGTTCTTTATTTTATATCTAGAATCCACTTATGAGTGAGTACATACCATGTTTGTCCTCCTGGGTCTGGGTTACCTCACGCAGGATATTTTCTAGTTCCATCCATTTGCCTGCACATTTCATGCTGTCATTGTTTTTCTCTGCTGAGTAGTACTCCATTGTGTATATGTACCACATTTTCTTAATGCAAGCTCAGGTTTTAAAGGCAAAAACCACAAGGTTACATCAGTTAGGGATGCTAGTACGGGTGCAATTCCGAACGGCTCGCTTCCAGGGACTTCCAGAGACTTTATCTTAGCTTACTGCTGGGTGGGAGGTTGTCCGTCACCGTTTCTCATTAGCTGCCCTCAGGTGGGGACATTCTGTGGTTAAACAATCACCATGGAGACCAGGATTGGGACATCCCATGGTTAAACAGTCACTACTAGATGGTTAACTTGATATCAGCAGTTATTTCGGAGATTATACTCAAACTACTTGCTTAAAATGGAGGTGCTATGGTTCTTCAGTCCCCCTAGGGTAACTTTGTGACTTTGTTTCTTCAGCATCTGCAAACATCTGTCCCCTTTATTTGTCACCAAGAGAACCATTCCACCACATCTTCCATTTGTAGTTGGTCATGTGTACTGATATTACAGTTGGGATATGAAATGTCCTCCAAAGGCTCGTGTGTTGAGCATGTGGCCCAGCTGATGGATCTGGTTATTTCAAAGTTATTGGACCATGAGGGCTGTGGTCTAATCAATAGATTAATCCAAGCATGAATTCACAACTTGATAGCATTGGGGTATAAACTAGGAAGTGGGGCCTAGGCCAGAGGAAGTAGGTTACTGGGGGCGGGGCTTGGAGGGCATATCTTGTCACTGGCTCCTCTCTGTTCTTACTTGCCTTCCCGACCTCCGTGACGTAGCATCTCCTCCATACTCTTTGCCATGATACTCTGCCTCCCTATAGGCCCATGCGAACGGGGCCAGCCACTCATGGCCAAAACCATGAGAAAAAAGAAAGCCTTCCTTGAGTCTTCTTTAAGTGTGTGTGTGTGTGTGTGTGTGTGTGTGTGTGTGTGTGTGTGTGTGTGTATGTGTGTGTGTATATGTGTGTGTGTATGTATGTGTGTGCATGTGTGCGCGCGCGCGCACGTGCGTGCGTGTGTTCACTTGCAGAGAGTTCACCATTTTCAGGAGTTCATTTTCTCCTTCCACTCTGTGGGTCCAGGGGAGCAAACTCAGCTCTTCAATCTTGGTGGCCAGGGCTGAGCCATCCTGGTGGCTCCCTTAAGTGGCTTTCTTTTTCCTACTCAGGCGATTTGTCACAGTGACCAAAAATGACTGACATAATCTAAGACTGCAAAGGTAAGACCTGGGGGTGCAGATTGGAGAACAAAGAAATTTCACAAACAAGGGCTCTGGCCAGGCAGGTCATGCATGCCTGTCATCTCCACACTCAGGGAACTGAGGCAGGGGAGCAAGAGTTCAAGTTCTGCGTAACAAGTCCCAGGGATACTTGGGCCTGTAGCCGGTTTTTTTTTTTTTAAGTGTGTGTGTGTGTGTGTGTGTGTGTGTGTGTAGCCATCTCTCCTGTCCCACTAATATATTTTTAATTACATAGTTTACCTCTTATAAAACCAGTTTTGGCACGTTTCGGGGTTGGGGATTTAGCTCAGTGGTGTAGATGTAACTAACCGTCTTATTAAATAAGAAACACAGAAACAATGTAAAAGAGAAAGCCGAGAGGTCAGAGCTCAGAGCTAAAATCTCACCCTTCCGCCTGCGGTGTCCCAGCTTCCCGAAAGAGGGCTACTTCCTGTCTGTATGTCTTTTTTATAGCATTATTGTTCTGCCTTCTCATTGGTTGTAAACCCAAACACATGACTGCCTCGTCACTGTCTGAATGTACAGCCCCCCAGGTATTAAAGGCATATGTCTCCAATGCTGGCTGTATCCCTGAACACACAGAGATCTATGGGATTAAAGGCGTGTGCCACCACCGCCACACTCTGTCTATGGCTCTAATAGCTCTGACCCCCGGGTGACTTTATTTATTAACATACAATCAAAATCACATTTCAGTACAATTAGAATACCACCACACAGTGGTAGAATGCTTGCCTAGCAAGCGCAAGGCCCTGGGTTCGGTCCTCAGCTCTGGTTAAAAGAAATGCTGGGCATGGTGGCACACTTTTAATCCCAGCACCCAGGAGGCAGAATAGGGAGATCACTGTGAGTTTTGGGCCAGCCAGGGTTACATAGTGAGACCTTGTCCCAAAACAAAACATGAAAACAAAACCCACCTGTCTTAGTGTTCTATTGCTGTGCAGAGACATCATGACCACCCAGACTCTTATAAAGGAAAACACTTAATTGAGGCTGCTTACAGTTCAGAGGTTCAGTCCATTATCATCATGGTGGGGAACATGGTGGCACACAGGCAGACATGGTGCTGAAGAGGTAGCTGAGAGTTCTACATCTGGACCCATAGGCAGCAGGAAGAACATGAGACATATTAGGCCTGACTTGAGCTTTTGAGACTTCACAGCCCACCCCCAGTGACACACTTCCTCCAACACCACCACCCCTACTCCAACAAGGCCACACCACCTAAAATACCATTCCCTAAATGCCTATGAGGGCCATTTTCATTCACACCACCACACTACCATTTAAAAAATATTTAGTGTGTGTGTGTGTGTGTGTGTGTGTGTGTGTGTTTCTCCTAACAAAAGCAAGATAACCCTATTTACAGTTGTCCAGAATGCTTGGAAGAATGGCACCCCACTAGTATACATAACTTTTAGGTACATGTCTCACTTAAAATAAACAAAAGCTTGGGAACCAGGAGCGGTAGCACACACCTATAATCCTGGAGAGCAAGGTCATGCTTGTCTACACAGCAAATACAAGACTAGCAAGGGCTACATGAGAAACTCTATCTTAAAAAGTAAAATTAAAAAAAGAAATATGCGGCCAGGCGGTGGTGGCGCACGCCTTTAATCTCAGCACTCAGGAGGCAGAAGCAAGAGATCTCTGTGAGTTCGAGGCCAGCCTGGTCTCCAAAGTGAGTTCCAGGTAAGGCGCAAAGGTACACAGAGAAACCCTGTCTCGAAAAACCAAAAAAAAAAAAAAAAAAAAATATGCATATGACCTCCTCTGTGCCAGGCATTGAGGGATACACAGCAGACAAAGCCTGTTGTCAGGCTGGCAGGATGGTTCACAGGGTAGTGACCCTTGCTGCCAACCTGAGTTCCTGAGTTCAATTCCTGGAACCTGCATGGTAGAAAGAGAGAGCTGACTCCTACAAGTTATCCTCCTGCTTCCACGTGCGTGCAATGGCACACACACATGCATGAGTGTACACACACACACACACACAGACCGAACCCCTCTGTCCTCGCACTGGGGAGAGAGACAGCCCCAGACGAGAGCATCCACTAGACATAAATACCAAGGGGTGGTCTGGGGGAGGTGGTTCTGAGTGACTGCTGTGTGACTGTGGTCAGGGAAGGCCTCACTGAGAACGGGCCTTTGAAGTCAAGGCCTGAATGAGATAAGTGAGTGTGTAGAAGGCTGAGGAACCAATGTGAGGGATTAGTGTGTAATGAGCAGGACAAGCAGAGCTGAGCAGTAGAAGAATTCAGACACCTCGGATCCCCAGGAAAGCAGCTGGTCCTGTGCCTCCCAGGTCCACAGATCATCCATCGCAGGACTAACAGTTTCACTTTGTTTTAGGAGTCTGTGTATTCCAGGTAAGAACTTTACCACTGAGCTACACTATCAGACTTCTTTGTTAAGAATTTTATCCTGGGTTCTGGAGAGATGGCTCAGCAGTTAAGAGCACTGACTGCTCTTCCAGAGGTCCTGAGTTCAATTCCCAGCAACCACATGGTGGCTCACAACCATCTGTAATGAGATCTGGTGCCCTCTTCTGGCCTGCAGGCAGAACACTGTATACATAATAAATCAATAAGTCTTAAAAAAAATTATTCTGGGGGCTGGAGAGCAGGCTCAGGGTTTAAGAGCAGTGGCTGTTCTGCCAGAGGATCTGGGTTCAATTCCCAGCATCCACATGGTGTCTCAAAGCTGTAACTCCAGTTCCAGGGAATCCAGTACTTCTGGCCTCGTTGGGCACTGTGAACAAACGTGATTCACAGACAGACATACATGCAGGAAAAACACCTATACATTTAAAAATAAATAAGTTAAAACCTATGTTTATTCTGCAGTCAAACACCGGAGGCCACGGTCTCTGAAGTGCCTTCCCTCCCTTGAGTTTGACTCTGGTGCGGTGTCTAGGCCCCGACCAGCCCCTGCCTTCCTGGAATTTATTCTGCTGGGCTTCTAGCAACAGGACTGCCTGGGAAGACTTGAGATTGACACCCAGACCCACAGTTCTCACACCCCCTCCACAACCCCCCTTCACAAGTGAGAAGAGCACAGTGAGGTATCTGGGGCAAATGTGAGTCATCTCCTTCAGGGAGGGGGCGGAGAGGGGGGGAGGGGGGAGGAAGGGGAGGGGAGGATGGGGGGAGAGAGAGAGGGGGAGAGAGAGAGAAAGAGAGAGAGAGAGAGAGAGAGAGAGAAAGAGAGAGAGAGAGAAAGAGAGAGAGAGGAGAGAGAGAGAGACTAAATCTCAGCGAGGAGTTGCCAGGGAGAACTCAGGGTTGGGGGAGCCGGATGGATTTGAAGGAGGAAAGTGACAATCTGGGGTCGAGGCCTTCAGGGCAGGGGCAGCGCCATGTCAGAGGCTGCAGTGGGACAAACCTGATCTGTGAAGGAGACAGTGAGGAGGCAGAGGAGGCGGGGGTGGCTGGCAGTAAGGGGTGAGGGAGGAGGGGAGGCAGCAAACACTTCTTTCTTGTTTTAGGAAGGAAGGCTTTGTGAGGTCTTAATGGACTGTTATCTAGAGTGTATGGTTGACTTGCCTGCATGCACGTCTGTGTTCCACCTGTGTGCCTGGTGTCCGGTTCTCTGCAGAACAGTTAGTGCTCTTAACCACTGAGCCAGGTCTCCAGGCCCTAGAAATTGCCTTTTCTTTTCTTTCTCTTTCTCCCCCCCCCCACCCAAGACAGGGTTTCTTTGTGTAGCCTTGGCTGTCCTGGATCTTGCTCTGTAGCCTAGGCTGGCCTCAAACTCACAGAGATCCCCCTGCCTCTGCCTCCCGAGTGCTGGGATTAAAGGTGTATGCCACTGCCCAGTTCCCAGAAATTTCTCAGAACTTTGTCTTCTATCTCTAGCTACAACTCAAGACATCTCTCTGGTCTAGAAATAATAACAATGCCAAATTCAGGAACTGCCCCTTTCTGAAACTGTTTATTAAGGAACGTTAGGACGGAGCTGGCAGGGTAGCGCCAAGCGCTGTCCTAGCATGCAAAGGGGGTCAGGTTCCGAGGTGAAATAAAGGGGCAGAGACGCGGCAGGAAGGGAAGACTTCCTGTCTAGGAGATGAGCAAGACAGCACACCTGTTCTGTAGCTGACTCATTCTTACATCCTCATGACAGTCTGTGTTAGCTCATGCGAGTCATTCTCCATTGTTAAATATTGAATAGTATCCTATCACACCCACCCCCACCACACACATATTTCTCTCTCTCTCTCTCTCTCTCTCATACACACACATCTTCATTGTGTGTGTGTGTGTGTAAGTATAAAGACTTGAGTCTTTTTTTTTTTTTTTTCTGGTTTTTCCAGACAGGGTTTCTCTGCGTAGCTTTGCTCCTTTCCTGGCGCTCACTTGGTAGCCCAGGCTGGTCTCGAACTCACAGAGATCTGCCTGGCTCTGCCTCCCGAGTGCTGGGATTAAAGGTGTGCACCACCACCGCCCGGCAAGACTTGAGTCTTGATGTGTAGCCGAAGAAAGCTGAACTCAGGGTTCTCATAATCAGCCTTCTGAGTGCTGGGATTAGAGTCAGAAATCATCATTTCCAGGCTAACGTGGATATTTTTAATTGATTTAACCAACTTGTTACTGCTGCATAGTTGCTGTGGGATGTTCTGTATGTCCTGTGGGAGCCCGTTCTCGGGTTCCTCGTGGCTTTACCCAGCAGGTCCACATAGAGGATGATTAGGACCACAGCCCTGAGTGCAGGTGTCTGAGATGGTCTGCACTTGGCTGTGCTGGGGGATGGTCTGTATGTTAAGTTGCTCTGATTGGTCAATAAATAAAACACTGATTGGCCCATGGCTAGGCAGGAAGTATAGACAGGACTAACAGAGAGGAAAAATAAAAGAACAGGAAGGCAGGAGTCACTGCCAGACACCACCAGGACAAGCAGCATGAGAAGATGCCTGTAAGCCATGAGCTGTGTGGCAAGGTATAGATTTATGGAAATGGATTAATTTAAGCTATAAGAACAGTTAGCAAGAAGCCTGCCACGGCCATACAGTTTGTAAGCAATATAAGTCTCTGTGTTTACTTGGTTGGGTCTGAGTGGCTGTGGGACTGGCAGGTGAGAGAGATTTGTTCTGACTGTGGGCAAGGCAGGAAAACTCTAGCTACAAATGGCACCCAACTTATTGGCAAGAGTTTCTACCAAAAACCTGAGAAAAGATTCTAAAACGGAGCTAAAAACAGCTTCCTAATTATCTCTCTCAAATGAGCGGCAGCTGCCGGTTTGAGCTACTGGCGGGTTCCTAGTGTTCGTGCTAGACCTGCGGTATGGGGGGATTGAGGCCTCTGCAAGTGGCACATTAAGCTGCGTGGTGGATTTAGCCTTTGCTAGTACAAAACAAAAAAAGAGGTTTCTGGGCTACACACTGCTTGGATAAAAGCATAGACCCACGATGGCTCCCAGAGCTGGCGGAAAACGTACCACCGCCATGTTGGGAAGCTGAGGTGGGCGAAGTCAGCAGCCATAGACCATTTCAGTCTTACAAATGCTGCAGTTTAAAGCAATAGATTCACAATAAGACAGATACAGATGGAACAAGAATTTAAATGCTTTACAATGTGTATAAAAATGTATGTAGGCTTGGAAGAGAGAGAAAAAGGAATATATATAGTTATATAAAGAAATAGATAGTTTTTAAAAAATAAAGTCTTTAAAGAGACAGTAAAATTAATATAAAAAATAAGTCACATAAAGATGAATATTACACAGATAATCTGGATTGTGTTGTCTTTGGGATTTTTAACTGCAGAAAAACATTTGATCGTAAAAGATGTTGAGTTTAACCAATATGTATGTATTAATGATACCTTGACTTCAAAATTTGGATGTAAGGATGTGTTGCTTTGGAAAGGAGACTCTGCTTATGTTCCCACAGAAAGCCAGAGGCTAAGGATTTGTTCCAGATTAAGATACATCAGGTTTGACCAGCCAAGACCCCCTGAAAGGTCTCCAATGACAACATGGCCCAGATGATCCAACGTCCAGATCGGATTCAAGGCAACTGGCTCAGACAATGCAGCCTCATGGACTATTCCATAATCCTAAAATTTTCTTTGTGTCCCCATAAGATACAGCGCCCCCCTCCAGCAGTAAGCAGTAAGAGAGGCTACGTCCAAATTCCCAAATTATATGTAATTTTACTTTGTTAGATTAAAACCTTCCTCTTTAAAAAAAAAAAAGAAAGAAAGAAAAGGGAAGTGCTGTGGGAGCCTGTTCTCAGGTTCCTCATGGCTTTACCCAGCAGGTCCACATAGAGGATGATTAGGACCACAGCCCTGAGTGCAGGTGTCTGAGATGGTCTGCACTTGGCTGTGCTGGGGGATGGTCTGTATGGCAAATGTGTTGCTCTGATTGGTCAATAAATAAAACACTGATTGGCCCATGGCTAGGCAGGAAGTATAGGCAGGACTAACAGAGAGGAAAAATAAAAGAACAGGAAGGCAGAAGGAGTCACTGCCAGCCGCCTCCAGGACAAGCAGCATGAGAAGATGCCTGTAAGCCATGAGCTGTGTGGCAAGGTATAGATTTGTGGAAATGGATTAATTTAAGCTATAAGAACAGTTAGCAAGAAGCCTGCCATGGCCATACAGTTTGTAAGCAATGTAAGTCTCTGTGTTTACTTGGTTGGGTCTGAGCGGCTGTGGGACTGGCAAGTGACAAAGATTTGTCCTGACTGTGGGCAAGGCAGGAAAACTCTAGCTACAGATAGTTTTTTTTTTTTTCCCCTTCTTGCATTGTTCGGTACTGAAGATCAAATCCAGGGCCTGGTGTGTACAAGGCTTTCACATGGCTGCAAAGCTTCTGCTCCAGCTTATATCTGCCTTGTCTTTTATCTTTTAAAGGATATAGTTTTATTTATTTTTATTTGTGTGATGTATGTATATGTACACATATGTGCAGGCGTGTGCCCCTATATATGCACATACATAGCATTGTTCTCTCTCTCTTTTTTTTTTTTTTGAGACAAACCTACAGCTTACTGTTTCCTCTAGACAGGCTTGCCAGTGAGCTTCTAGGGCCTACCTATCTCTGGGATACAGAGTCATTACACCTGACTTTTAAATGGGTGCTGAGGATTCAAACCCATGTCCTCAGCAAGCACTTTACTGAGCCACCTCCCTAGTCCATCTTCCTTTTATTAAAAGATTTTCTGGAAGTCAGGCATAGTGGCACACACCTTTAATCCCAGCACTCAGGAGGAAGAGGCAGGCGGATCTCTTGAGTTCAAAGCCAGCCTGGTCTACATAGCAAGTTTCAGGTTAGCCAGAGCTACATAGAGAGACCCTATCTGGAACATCTTTATTGCACTGACTTTGAGGTACCAGAATTCAGGAAGTTGAAGGAGGAGTTTTTCCTGGTATGTCCAGAAGAGGGCTTGAGAGTTGCCTTCTGGGAAATGTTTGGTTAACTGCAAATGTTCTGCGTGGAAGAGAGAAGACTGACAGGTAGCATAAGCCCTGTTCAAGTTTCTTCAGGGCCTTCCAGATTCAGATGGAACAGACTTGCCCTGGCTCCCACTAAAGTCGCGAAGTTACAAGCAGGCAAGTTTTTATAGAACACAGAAAGCGTTTTCCCAAGGTAGAGCTGCAGGAGACTGTAGGTAGAATTTTCCATCTAGATGGCCAATCAGCTCTGTCCCACCAGCTGCTCCCCAAATAACCACCCAGAGATTTATTATTAATTATAAATGCTAGGCTGATAGCTTAGGCTTGTCTCCAGCCAGCTCTTACAACTTAAATTAACCCATTTCTACTAATCTATGTGCTGCCCCAAGGCTTGTTTGCCTCATCTACGAACTTCCTGTGTTGCTTCTCCTGAGTCTGGCTCAAGACTCCTTCTTCCCAGCGTTCTCTCTGACCGCAAAATCCTGCCTAGCTGTCGGCCAATCAGCTTTTTATGAACAATGAGAGCAACGCATCTTCACAGTGTCCAGAAGCATTATTCCACAGCAGGCGACACAATGGTTCTGTTTGGAGAGTCTCTGGAGGCATGTCCACAAAAGCTGGCCAAGCACATAGTAGGAACATAGAGAGAGCTGTGCACAGCAGGAGTCATCACCTAGACACAAAGTTCCATTAGGCAAAGGCATCATGAAATACATCAAGGCCAAGTTGACACAGTGCCTACCGGCTGGGGAGGTTTGGACAGGTGGTGACGTGGGAATGCACATTCTGGGCAAACAGGACGGGCCCATAAGGTGGGGGAAGGAAAGCAGGACACAAGGCTAAAGGGGAAAGCCTGGGCCAGGCTCTTCAGTCTTCAGTCAGCTTTCCCTCACAGGGCAAAACACCCGTGACAATGGACTAAGAAGGAAAACAGGGAGGGGGAGGTCTATTGCTGCAATATAAATGATATTGGTAAATTGTCATACATTGCTTCAGTTTGTTAAAAGCCAATCCTGGGAGCAACGAGGTCCCCCCTTGTCTCCTCCGAAACACATGGTGCTGGGTCAGCCTGTTCCCACGCTCTGTAGCAGGGAGGGAACACCAAGCAGCAGATATGGGAATCAAAAACTTGATGTCCTTGCTGGGCGGTGGTGGTGCACACTTTGTTTTTTTTCCAATACACAGCCCTTTATTGAACCACACGCCGCTCTCAAAACTTCAAAACCCACAACCACAATATGAATCTTAAAGAAAGGCCAGCTCAAGCCAGATGTGGTTAGTACAGGTCTGTAAGCCCAGCTCCTGAGAGGTAGAAGCAGGCGGATCGGGAATTTGAGGTCAGATACATAATGAGTTCAAGGCCAGCATAGGCCTGCACACTTTTAATCCCAGCACTTGGGAGGCAGAGGCAGATGGATTTCTGTGAGTTCAAGGCCAGCCTGGTCTACAGAACTAGTTCCAGGACAGGCACCAAAACTACACAGAGAAACCCTGTCTCAAAAAACAACCACCCACCCAAAACCCAAATAAAAACGTTGTGTCCTTGAGAACAGCTAGTGGGTAACCGCTCCCAAGAGTTTACCGTGGTGTAAAATGCCTACACTGGGAAAGAGATGGGAAGCTCCTCCTTGGAGAGAGAGCTCGGCTAGGAGCTTCAGCTGACCGCCTCACGTCCTCGTCAGCCTCTGCTGTGCTGGGAGCCTCCATCTGATGCCGTCTGCTGTCTGCCTGTTACTCACCATTTGTCTTTTTGCTTTAGCTTGGTATAGAATAAGAGAAGGTTTTGGACTTCCTTTGGCCATGGCAGATGACTTTAAGGTGGACATTTGCCTCCACCTGGACCTGGAGTTTTCCTACTGAGACAGGAAATTGAGGCCCCTGCCTTTTTTAAGGCCTTCTCAGTTCAGTGCATGTGAAGTTGGGAACTGAGGTTGCCACTAAATGGCAGCTCCTGTCACTCCGTTTAAAAGGTGGTATTAGTAAGGCAATAACAGGGGTCTCTGTTCCCATGTGAATTTGGAGATGGAAGTCCTGCAGTGATCTTCAGAACTGTGGCTAGCAGAAGTCCCGGGCTCACAGAGGAGAAATGATTGACAGCACAGCAAAGGCACATGTTGTGGGATAATCTTTTTGTTCACCATGAAGATGTGTCTTTGCCAAGGCGCCTTCTGATTGGTTTATTACAGAGCTGAATGGCCAATAGCTAGTCAGGAAGAGGTTAGGTGGGACTTCCGGGCAGAAAGCAAAGAGGAGGAGGTGAATCAAGGTGTGAAAGAGATGCTGGAGGATGGGGAGAGGAAACAGTCAAGATGGGAGAGAGCTGTAAAGCCACGAGGCAAAACACAGATGAATATAAATGGGTTAATTTAAGTTATAAGAGTTAATGGGATAAGCCCAAGCTACAGCCAGGTTTTCATAATTAATTATAAGTCTCTGGGGTGTTTTTATGTGAGCTGGTGGTGTTATGATATTGTATGATGTGGGGGGCGGCGGCGTGGGTATCCCACACATACAAGGAACCATGCTGGCATGCTGCGCAAATGCAACAGCAAGCTGGCGGGCGACCCACTCCATTCCATCACAGCGGGGTGGCGAGTGGACATTCACCACCCAGAGGCTGCATCCGCGTGGAAATGGTTTATTATAATAGAGAGATAAAGAGGCAGAGAGACAGAAAGAGGGAGACAGAGAGAGAGCAAGGGGAAGGGAAAGTGAGCGAGGTGGGGTGGAGAGGTGCACACCTCTGGGAATGGAGGGAGAGGAGAGAAATGGGCAGAGTTTTTCCTTAAAGAGACGTTTGTCAGGACACAGGGTGGCGCTAAGGGGCAGGATCAGAATATTAACAGGTGGCCCAGAGAAAAATCTGTCCACAAGTACAGCCAGACACTGGCTCCCAAGTCGCTGGCTGTAAACCATTTGCTCTTTTGGACATACACAAAATCAACCACAGACCAGAAGTTGGAAAGGAAGGCCCTGGAGTGAGTCACCCAGTGGCCCTTGTCAGCCATGTGTAAATATAACCCCCAAGGAATGCCACCCTTACAAACCCCCTAACTACGGTATGTTCAGTTTAGCCCACCCTCAGAAATTCCAACATAACAGCTGGGTGATGGTGGCACATGCCTTTAATACCAGCATTTGGGAGGCACAGGCAGGTAGATCTCTGTGAGTTCAAGGCCAGCTTGGTCTACAGAGCGAGATCCAGGACAGCCAAGGCTACACAGAGAAACCCTGTTTTGAAAAAAACAAAACAAAAGAGAAAGTCCAACATGTAAGTTCCTAGAACTTTAGAATGCCAGTGTTCACCTACTATGAGATCCATGACACAGAATATCCTGGAATACCGTGGTGGACTTGTAGGGACTTCCTCTCTCCAAGGCATAGCCTGCTTCTGATCTCTTGGAGCCCTGTGGTGACCCACACAGTGCGGTGAGACCCCTCCTCACCAAAGCTCCTCTGTCACCACACCCAAGGGTGAAGGGGGCATCCAAAAGCACCTTGGCCTGAGTACTGCCATTTTGACTTCAGACTCCATTTTACCTGCAGGGTGAAATAAAGTTCAGGTTCCCAAGCCCTAGGGGAGCTGAGAACTTTCCAATGGCTGATCAGCCTCCTCCCTAAACCATAGAAATAGTCATTATACAGCTTTAGTTCTCTGGAAACATTATGGCTGTTCCCAGCCACAGAAGGAACAAATGAATCCGACTGGTTGAACTGAAAGGCTTGCATTGTATATCAGTCGACAATGATGGAATATTCAAGAAAAGCCCCTGCTCTCTAAATCCTGATTGGTGAAAATTGTAACTGTAACTTGGCAACAAATGTTTGTGATTTTTGCACTTATAAACCCACTTCTGCCCCTGCTCAGGGCTGTCAGGAAAAATGGCTCAGAGTCCTTGTCCTGCAGCCCTGATCCATCAGTGGCCTGCTTATGTGGTGATTTATTAAAATGTTTGGAACCATAAATGTTGTCTCTCTCCTTCCTCGTGGTGCTTAACAGGCTCTGTGTAACATTA